>NC_091986.1:106820997-107137942 GCF_044704955.1 Pristiophorus japonicus
ATGGGGACCGGCAGCTAAAGGGTGACAGGAGCTGCCAGATCCAACAAGGTAAATGCTTTTTCCAGTACCGCTTGTGGGCCAGAAGGAACAGGAGTACTTCCCCCTGGCCCTTCAAGCAAACCTGCCAGAATCTCTCCCATCCCCTGCTATCTCACCACGCACCCCCCCACCCCCCATTATCTGATCTCCCCACCACCCCCACTCCCCACAATCCCTCCCCTCCGCAATCTCTCCTCCTTGGTGATCTTTCCCCGCCATGATCCGATCTCCGACCCCCCGACCCCCCCGGACTTCTCCCTTACCCCCACCCACTTCTTCCTCCTGCAAAATCTTCCAATGGTAATTGGTAACTTTGGTGGATTTGGTAACAATTATTCAACTCATAATTACAAGTCGATTAACTGTGCACTAATTTGCCAACCAGAAAAGGTTGCCACCATGAGTTAATTCATTGACGTATCCACTTGGATGCGATAATCCATCCACTTTAATAATTTAATGACAATTGGGATATAGCTGATTATTGTAGAAATAAGGCTTAAAAGGATAAAGACAGTCTTTGAAGATTAAATGCTATGTGGACCATGATAGTTCCTAACACCCCAGATATATGAGGCCATGGAAAGTAACTGGTTAAGCTTAAATAATGTACAATGCAAAGTTACATCAATAGTTTGGAGCTCAGCCCACATTACCTTTATTGGCAGGATGAAACTAGCAGAACATTTTCGAGATTAAGGGGAAAATTTTAACCTAAAAAATGGGTGGGTTAGGAGTGCGGGATAGTTAAATTGTTAAAAATCATAAACCTGACCTGAACATTCCTCCAACCCGCCCACTTCTTGTTTTAACGGAGGCGGGACGGGAAGCGGGAAGGGTCAGGCAACCAACCCGCTGCCAGGAGGTGGGATGTCAATTTAAATATTTTAATGAGGCTGGAAGCCTCTTCTTTATCCTCCATTTTGTGTTGAACTGTAGCTGGTTGGGTTTTACACACTTCATAAAATCTGGCAGTTGCAGCAAGGTGAGGACTGCTGCATCCAGGAGGTAAGCGCCTTTACATCTACCTCCTGGATACAAGTCCCTGTCTAACCCACCCACCGTGATCATAGACCCCACCTCATCAGGCCTCCGATCGCCACCCACCCCCCATGCCTCCGATCCATCCTCGAAGCCTCACCTCGGTCCTCCGGCCTGCCCTGTGCTCCTCACGGTCCCGGTCTTCAACAGAACCACCTCCTTTGCTCCTCTGGCTGCCCCGTGGCCCATCACCCTGCGATCCTTGGTAGACACCATCCCCCCTTGTTTCTCTGGCTGCAACCCAGTCACCGATGAGCCTCACACCCGGCCCCCGGTCCTCTGCCAACTGCCATCTAATTTTCCTCGCAACCCCACCCCCCAATTCTAAGCAACCACCCCCCCCCCCCCCCCCCCGCCCCATGCTCCTCTAGCTGATTCCGGACCCCCACCATCCCTCCATCCACCATGCGGCCTAGTGCCGCAGGTCTACCCACCGCAGCCAGCCAGCCTCTCAATCTGGCCGGCTGTTGGTGGAAAACAGAGCCCTTGCATACAAATCAGGCCCTACCGTTAACATTGAAACATAGAAACATAGAAAATAGGTGCAGGAGTAGGCCATTCGGCCCTTCTAGCCTGCACCGCCATTCAATGAGTTCATGGCTGAACATGCAACTTCAGTGTCCCATTCCTGCTTTCTCGCCATACCCCTTGATCCCCCTAGTAGTAAGGACTTCATCGAACTCCTTTTTGAATATATTTAGTGAATTGGCCTCAACAACTTTCTGTGGTAGAGAATTCCACAGGTTCACCACTCTCTGGGTGAAGAAGTTTCTCCTCATCTCGGTCCTAAATGGCTTACCCCTTATCCTTAGACTGTGTCCCCCCTGGTTCTGGACTTCCCCAACATTGGGAACATTCTTCCTGCATCTAACCAGTCTAACCCCATCAGAATTTTAAATGTTTCTATGAGGTCCCCTCTCATTCTTCTGAACTCCAGTGAATACAAGCCCAATTGATCCAGTCTTTCTTGATAGGTCAGTCCCGCCATCCCAGGAATCAGTCTGGTGAACCTTCGCTGCACTCCCTCAATAGCAAGAATGTCCTTCCTCAGGTTAGGAGACCAAAACTGTACACAATACTCCAGGTGTGGCCTCACGAAGTCCCTGTACAACTGTAGCAACACCTCCCTGCCCCTGTACTCAAATCCCCTCGCTATGAAGGCCAACACGCCATTTGCTTTCTTAACCGCCTGCTGTACCTGCATGCCAACCTTCAATGACTGATGTACCATGACACCCAGGTCTCGTTGCACCTCCCCTTTTCCTAATCTGTCACCATTCAGATAATAGTCTGTCTCTCTGTTTTTACCACCAAAGTGGATAACCTCACATTTATCCATATTATACTTCATCTGCCATGCATTTGCCCACTCACCTAACCTATCCAAGTCGCTCTGCAGCCTCATAGCATCCTCCTCGCAGCTCACACTGCCACCCAACTTAGTGTCATCCACAAATTTGGAGGTACTACATTTAATCCCCTCGTCTAAATCATTAATGTACAGTGTAAACAGCTGGGGCCCCAGCACAGAACCTTGCGGTACCCCACTAGTCACTGCCTGCCATTCTGAAAAGTACCCATTTACTCCTACTCTTTGCTTCCTGTCTAACAACCAGTTCTCAATCCATGTCAGCACACTACCCCCAATCCCATGTGCTTTAACTTAGCATATTAATCTCTTGTGTGGGACCTTGTTGAAAGCCTTCTGAAAGTCCAAATATACCACATCAACTGGTTCTCCCTTGTCCACTCTACTGGAAACATCCTCAAAAAATTCCAGAAGATTTGTCAAGCATGATTTCCTTTTCACAAATCCATGCTGACTTGGACCTATCATGTCACCTCTTTCCAAATGCACTGCTATGACATCCTTAATAATTGATTCCATCATTTTACACACTACCGATGTCAGGCTGACCGGTCTATAATTCCCTGTTTTCTCTCTCCCTCCTTTTTTAAAAAGTGGGGTTACATTGGCTACCCTCCACTCCATAGGAACTGATCCAGAGTCAATGGAATGTTGGAAAATGACTGTCAATGCATCCGCTATTTCCAAGGCCACCTCCTTAAGTACTCTGGGATGCAGTCCATCAGGCCCTGGGGATTTATCGGCCTTCAATCCCATCAATTTCCCCAACACAATTTCCCGACTAATAAGGATTTCCCTCAGTTCCTCCTGCTTACTAGACCCTCTGACCCCTTTTATATCCGGAAGGTTGTTTGTGTCCTCCTTAGTGAATACCGAACCAAAGTACTTGTTCAATTGGTCTGCCATTTCTTTGTTCCCCGTTATGACTTCCCCTGATTCTGACTGCAGGGGACCTACGTTTGTCTTTACTAACCTTTTTCTCTTTACATATCTATAGAAACTTTTGCAATCCGTCTTAATGTTCCCTGCAAGCTTCTTCTCGTACTCCATTTTCCCTGCTCTAATCAAACCCTTTGTCCGCCTCTGCTGAGTTCTAAATTTCTCCCAGTCCCCGGGTTCGCTGCTATTTCTGGCCAATTTGTATGCCACTTCCTTGGCTTTAATACTATCCCTGATTTCCCTTGATAGCCACGGTTGAGCCACCTTCCCTTTTTTATTTTTACGCCAGTCAGGAATGTACAATTGTTGTAGTTCATCCATGCGGTCTCTAAATGTCTATCATTGCCCATCCACAGTCAACCCCTTCAGTATCATTCGCCAATCTATCCTAGCCAATTCACGCCTCATACCTTCAAAGTTACCCTTCTTTAAGTTCTGGACCATGGTCTCTGAATTAACTGTTTCATTCTCCATCCTAATGCAGAATTCCACCATATTATGGTCACTCTTCCCCAAGGGGCCTCGCACAATGAGATTGCTAATTAATCCTCTCTCATTACACAACACCCAGTCTAAGATGGCCTCCCCCCCAGTTGGTTCCTCGACATATTGGTCTAGAAAACCATCCCTTATGCACTCCAGGAAATCCTCCTCCACCGTATTGCTTCCAGTTTGGTTAGCCCAATCTATGTGCATATTAAAGTCACCCATTATAACTGCTGCACCTTTATTGCATGCACCCCTAATTTCCTGTTTGATGCCCTCCCCAACATCACTATTACTGTTTGGAGGTCTGTACACAACTCCCACTAACGTTTTTGCCCTTTGGTGTTCTGCAGCTCTACCCATATATATTCCACATGATCCAAGCTAATGTCCTTCCTAACTATTGCATTAATCTCCTCCTCAACCAGCAATGCTACCCCACCTCCTTTTCCTTTTATTCTATCCTTCCTGAATGTTGAATACCCCTGGATATTGAGTTCCCAGCCCTGATCATCCTGGAGCCACGTCTCTGTAATCCCAATGACATCATATTTGTTAACATCTATTTGCACAGTTAATTCATCCACCTTATTACGGATACTCCTTGCATTAAGACACAAAGCCTTCAGGCTTGTCTTTTTAACACCCTTTGTCCTTTTAGAATTTTGCAGTACAGTGGCCCTTTTTGTTCTTTGCCTTGGGTTTCTCTGCCCTCCACTTTTCCTCATCTCCTTTCTGTCTTTTGCTTTTGTCTCCTTTTTGTTTCCCTCTGTCTCCCTGCATTGGTTCCCATCCCCCTGCCATATTAGTTTAACTCCTCCCCAACAGCACTAGCAAACACTCCCCCTAGGACATTGGTTCCGGTCCTGCCCAGGTGCAGACCGTCCGGTTTGTACTGGTCCCACCTCCCCCAGAACCGGTTCCAATGCCCCAGGAATTTGAATCCCTCCCTGCTGCACCACTGCTCAAGCCATGTATTCATCTGCGCTATCCTGCGATTCCTACTCTGACTAGAACGTGGCACTGGTAGCAATCCCAAGATTACTACTTTTGAGGTCCTACTTTTTAATTTAGCTCCTAGCTCCTTAAATTCGTTTCGTAGGACCTCATCCCTTTTTCTACCTATGTCATTGGTACCAATGTGCATCACGACAACTGGCTGTTCTCCCTCCCTTTTTAGAATGTTCTGCATCCGCTCCGAGACATCCTTGACCCTTACACCAGGGAGGCAACATACCATCCTGGAGTCTCGGTTGCGGCCGCAGAAACGCCTATCTATTCCCCTTACAATTGAATCCCCTATCACTATCACTCTCCAACTCTTTTTCCTGCCCTCCTGTGCAACAGAGCCAGCCACGGTGCCATGAACTTGGCTGCTGCTGCCCTCCCCTGATGAGTCATCCCCCCCAACAGTACCCAAAGCAGTGTATCTGTTTTGCAGGGGGATGACCACAGGGGACCCCTGCACTATCTTCCTTGCACTGCTCTTCCTGATGGTCTTCCATTCCCTATCTGGCTGTGGACACTTTCCCTGCGGTACGACCAACTCGCTACATGTGTTACTCACGTCATTCTCAGCATCGTGGATGCTCCAGAGTGAATCCACCCTCAGCTCCAACTCCGCAGTGCATTTCTACAGGCATCATTTCTATTAGGTTCTAAAGCTAACTGACAACTGGTTCAAGCACAAGAAAGCAAAACTTGTTTCTGCCAAAGTGCTTCTCTTAATGTAATGAGATATATTTCAAAATAGAACTTATTGTAATTGTTAGGAGCATAAACATCTCAGTTGCCGATGATGTATTTTTACATCCATATAAATCATGTTGGATGTGTCAGAAAGATTCAATAGTTTAGCCACAGGCTTTGTTGCTCAGTCAAAGTGAAAGACTGAGGGCTAAAATTTCAAGATCTTACCGCAGGCTGTTACCGCCCGAATCTGGGAAAGAAATGGCGGCCGCTACACTTTCGGCCACTGGCGATGGGTCCCAGGGCAGCCGCCATTTTTGACAGGTTGGCAGCGTTGCCATTGCCTGCGTTCCCGGGAAAGTATTGTAATGAGTCGGAGCATGAGGTCAATCGGCTTGCAACACTGAGTTGAGGTCCGCTCATCCATTTTGGATATCGCCACTCGTCTTGCCGCCCTCTCTAAACCACGCCCATGCGTTCAGCAACGTTAACAGCCATGAGGATACTTCAACTGTCGCATGTAAGACAGCCAGGACTGGCAGGACTTGGCAGATTTTAGATGAAAATGGAAGCTGACAAGTGGAAAACACTTCAGATGGATGCCGGAATTCAAATGCCTCCTTTGCCAAGGTTCTTCTTTTATACTTTCACTTTTTGCCCATCAGTGGGGTGGGGGTGGCGGGTCGAGGGGGGAGGTTGGGGTTGCATTTTCTGGTGGCTTTCCGGGATGTCTAGTGTTTGTGGGTCAGTAGCTGAATGTGTGAAAACCTGGGAAACAAACTTTTAGATCAGAATTGAACACCTGTACAAAACTGCAAATCCCCAGGCGGATTCCCAGCAAATAATATAAAAACTCCTAAAGAGCATCAGATTGCCTAGAACTGCATTTCACTGTTTGAAGCTCATTTCTGCTAATCTTTATGATAACGTCACCAGTACATCACCCCCTAGCAAATCTGGACTCAATTGCGTAAGATTTTAATTCCATAAGCAATTACTTTTTCACAATTCGTTACGGGATGTGAGTGTCGCTGGCAAGGCCAGCATATATTGCCCATCCCTAATTGCCCTTGAGAAGATTGTGGTGAGCTGCCTTTTTGAACCGCTGCAGTCCTTGTGGAGAAGGTACTCCTAAAGTGGTGTTGGGAGGGAGTGCCAGGATTTTGATCCAGCAACGATGAAGGAACGGCAATATAGCTCCAAGTCAGGATGGTGTGTAGCTTGGAGGGGAACTTGCAGGTGATGGTGCTGTCATATGCCTGCTGCTCTTGTCCTTCTAGATGGTAGAGGTCGCGAGCTTGGGGGCTGCTGTCGAGGAAGCCATGGCTTGATGCTGCAGTGCATCTTATACATGGTACACACTGCTGCCACGGTGCGCCGGTTGTGGAGGCAGTGAATGTTGAAGGTGCTGGATGGGGTGCCAATCAAGCGAGCTGCTTTGTCCTAGATAGTTTCAAGCTTGAGTGTTGTTGGAGCTGTACTCATCCAGGCAAGTGGTGAGTATTCTATCACATTCCTGACTTGTGACTTGTGGATGCTGGAAAGGATTTGGGGAGTCAGGAGGTGAGACACTTGCCGCAGAATACCCAGCCTCTGACCTGCTCTTGTTGTCACAGTATTTATGTGGCTGGTCCAGTTAAGTTTCTGGTCAATGGTAACCCCAAGGATGTTGATGGTGGGGGATTCGGTGATAGTAATGCAGTTGAATATCAAGGAGAGATGGTTAGACTCTCACTTGTTGGAGATCATCATTGCCTGGCATTTGTGTGGCACGAATGTTACTTGCCACTTATCAGCACAAGCCTGAATGTCGTCCAGGTCTTGTTGCAGGCGGGCATGGACTGCTTCATTTTCTGAGGAGTTGTGAATGGAACTGAATACTGTGCAATCATCAGTGAACATCCTCACTTCTGACCTTATGATGGAGGGAAGGTCATTGATGAAGCAGCTGAAGAGAGTTGGGCTGAGGACACTGCCCTGAGGAACTCCTGCAGCGATGTACTGGTTCTGGGATGATTGACCTCCAACAACCACAACTATCTTCCTTTGTGCTAGGTATGACTCCAGCCAGTGGAGATTTTTCCCTCTGATTCCCATTGAGTTCAATTTTACAAGGGCCCCTTGATGCCACACTCAGTCAAATGCTACCTTGATGTCAAGGGCCAGCACTCTCATCTCATCGCTGGAATTCAGTTCTTTTGTCCATGTTTGGACCAAGGCTGTGATGAGATCTGGAGCCGATTGGTCCTAGCAGAACCCAAACAGAGCATCGGTGAGCGGTTATTAGTAAGGAAGTGCCGCTTGATAGCTCTGTTGATGACACCTTCCATCCGTTTGCTGCTGATTGAGAGTAGATTGATAGGGTGGTAATTGACCGGATTGGATTTGTCCTGCTTTTTGGGAACAGGACATACCTGGGCAATTTTCCACATTGTCGGGTAGATGCCTGTGTTGTAGCTTTACTGGAACAGCTTGGCTAGTTCTGGAGCAAAAGTCTTCAGCACGACAGCTGGGATGATGTCAGGATGCATAGCCTTTGCTGTATCAAGTGCGTTCAGCCATTTCTTGATATCACGTGGAGTGAATCGAATTGACTGAAGACTGGCTTCTGTGATGGTGGGGATGTCAGGAGGAGGCCGATATGGATCATCCACACGCCACTTCTGGCTGAAAATGGTTGCAAACACTTCAGCCTTATCTTTTGCATGCGTGTGCTGGGCTCCGCCATCATTGAGAATGGGGATATTCAGGGAGCCTCCTCCTCCTGTTAGTTGTTCAATTGTCCATCACCATTCTCAACGGGATGAGGCAGGAGTGCAGAGCTTTGATCTGATCCGTTGATTGTGGGATCGCTTAGCTCTGTTTATAGCATGCTGCTTCTGCTGTTTATCATGCACGTAGGTTGGCACCTCATTTTCAGGTACGCCTGGTGTTGCTCCTGGCATGCTCTTCTACACTCTTCATTGAACCAGGGTTGGTCCCCCGGCTTGATGGTAATGGTAGAGTGAGGGATATGCTGGGCCACAAGGTTACAGATTGTGGGGGAATACAATTCTGCTGCTGCTGATGACCCACAGCGCCTCATGGATGCCCAGTTTTGAGCTTCTGGATCTGTCCTGAATCTATCCCATTTAGCACGGTGGTAGTGCCACACAACACAATGGATGGTGTCTTCATCATCTGCACAAGAACAGTGCGGTGATCACTGCTACTAATGCTGTCATGGACAGGTGCATCTGCGGCAGGTAGATTGGTGAGGACGAGGTCAAGTAGATTTTTCCCTCGTGCTGGTTCTTTCACCACCTGCTGCAAGCCCAGTCTGGCAGCTCTGTCCTTCAGGACTTGGCCAGCTTGATCAGTAGTTGTGCGACCGGGCCACTTTTGGTGATGGACATTGAAGTCCCCCACCCAGAGTACATCTGTCCCTTGCTGCCCTCAGTGCTTCTTCCATGTGGTGTTCAACATGGAGGAGTACTGATTCATCAATTGAAGGAGGGCAGTAGGTGGTAATCAGCAGGAGGTTTCCTTGGCCATGCTCGACCTGAAGCCATGAGACTTCATAGGGTCTAGAATCAATGTTGAGGACTCCCAGGGCCACTACCTACTGACTGTATAGCACTGTGCTGTCATCCATGGAGGGTGTGTCCTGCCGGTGGGAAAGGACATACCCATGGATGGTGATGGAGGAGTCTGGGACATTGGCAGAAAGGTATGATTCTGTCAGTATGACTATGTCAGGCTGTTGCTTGTCTAGTCTGTGGGACAGCTCTCCCAATTTTGCCATAAGTCCCCAGGTGTTAGTGGGGAGGACTTTGCAGGGTCGACTGAGCTAGGTGTGCCGTTGTCGTGTCTGAAGCCGGTGACGATGTCGATGCCGGGTGGTCCATCCAGTTTTATTCTTATTATTGTTTCTTGTAGCGATTGTTACAACTCAGTGGCTTGCTAGGCCATTTCAGAGGGCAGGTAAGAGTTAACGGCCCCGAAATTCACGGTCCCAGGAAGGATCATTACTCCCCGTTTGCGGCAGCCATTCTTTAAAACCGAATGGCTGCCGCTTTAGGCACAACAGGCCACCTCGACATAGATTCGACCTGGGAGGCTTGTAACGTTTTGGGCCACCGCCGCGATCAACCGACTCTCATGGCGGTGTGAGACTTGCGGCAGTAGTGACGTGGTAAAAGTGCACACCACTGCCACTCCGCACCAGGACCCATTTTTACCATTAAGAAGCTGGCCCTTTCGCTGACGTGGCCCCACCAGCTTTTAGGGCCGGTGCACAATGGCAGAGATTTAGGAGCTGGTTTAGCTGACAACAGCAGCTGAGTCGGCAGCAGAGAAGTACAGTAAGAGATCATCTGGGGGAAATCAGCGAGCTCCAGATGGGGCGAGATCCCAGAGCCAGCTCCGCAAGTCCGGGAGCCTCTTCAATGAACCCGAGGAGTTCAGCACAGAATCCGCACTCAAGGGAAGGGAGAGAGGGAAAGGGAAAGAGAGAGGATGAGAGGGAGAGAGAGAGAGGGAGGGAGAGAGGGAGAGGGAGAGGGAAAGCGAGAGGTTGAGAGAGAGAGAGAGAGAGAGGGAGAGGGGGAGGGAGAGAGGGAGAGGAAAAGAGAGAGGGTGAGAGAGAGAAGGTGAGAGAGAGAGGGAAGGGAGCAAAAGAGAAAGGAGAAAGAGATAGAAGTGAGGAAAGGGAATGAGAAACAGAAAGAGAAAATTTGATCCGGAGAGAGAGAAATAGGAATAGAGAAAGAGAAAATGGGAAAAAAAACTAGAGAGCGAGAGAGAAATAGAGATCCAGGGATTCACAGAGAGAAAACTGAAATCTCAATCCAGGGGCTCAGACTGGAAACGTCACCCCAGCTCAGCATTCTGCGTGGTAACAAATGTGAATCTGTTCAACCTCCGCTGCCTCCAGACTAGATCCAAGGTCGTCCCATTCTCTGTCATCGAACTACAGTACATAGGCAATGCTTGCATCTATGCACACTCGGAAGCCAAACTCCAAGCCATCGTTAACACCTTCACCGATCATATAAAAGCATGGGCCTTACACTAAACATCCATAAGACAAAAGTCCTCTACCAACCTAGCCCTGCCACACAGCAGTGCCCCCCCAGTTATCAAAAGCCACGGTGAGGCCTTGGACAACGTGGACCATTTTTCATTCCTCAGGAGCCTACTGTCAGCAAGGGCAGACATCGATGATGAGGTTCAACGCTGCCTTTAGTGTGCCAGTGCAGCCTTCAGTTGCCTGAGGAAGAGAGTGTTTAAAGACCAGGACCTCAAATCTGGCACCAAGCTTATGGTCAACAGGACAGTCGTGATACCCGCCCTCCTGTATGGCTCAGAGACGTGGACTATATACAACAGACACATTAAAGCACTGGAGAAGTACCACCAACGCTGCCTCCACAAGGTCCTCCAAATCCATTGGGAGGACAGACGCACCAACATCAGTGTTCTTGCCCAGGCCAACATCCCCAGCATCGAAGCATTGACTATGTTCGATCAGCTCCACTGGGCGAGCCACATCGTCTGCATGCCCGACACGAGATTAAGACTGCTAACTTTCAGGTTTGAAGGGCTAATAAGACTGGAACCCTTTTTTGTGGTCAAAAAGCTGAATTTGGTTCCAATGGCCATCAAAAACATTGTGGCGCTAATTGCGGAAAAAAGGCCTTAACACCACCAGCTTTCTGGCGGGACTGAATTTCGGCCCCAACCACATTGCTGTGCATCTGGACTCACCTATAGGCCAGGCCGGGTAAGACGGCAGATTTCTTTCCCTAAAGGACATTAGTTTGTGTCGAGTATGCAAGACCCACTAAAAGCTGGCATGATTACTACACACTTAAACACTTTCAAGAGTAACCATTAGGGAAAGATTAGTGTTACAGAGAACACAGGTGCATTCATTTCATGAAATATTAAAATATCAACAAACATAGTTAATAATCGGGTGGCAGGTAATATTGTTGTAGCAAGTACAGCAACTGTTCCGTACATAGCTGACAGGTTCGCTCCTTTCTTCCCTGTTCTCCTTCACTGCAAGCGGGACACAGACCCGACCTTTGACCTCCTGCTGAATTCTCCGCATCGCTGATGTTAATTAGCAGGCAGCACCAAATACTGGTGCTTTCTCGACGGGCGACAGGTTTCCAGCAGACTGAAATTATTAGCCGATTGAATTCAATGCAAATTGCAAAGTGTTTACATCCAAGTTCACTGCCAGTTGCTTTGAAATTGTTCCATATTTGAGCATCAGTTTCTTCTAAAATTAGAGGGGAAAATTGCCAAGAGTGAGTCGGAATTCTCAAATTACTCACACAATATAGAGTCCCGATGGAGTTCAGTTGTGATATGTTCACAGTAGATTTTCCAATTCAGAAAGATATTTAAAAGAGATCTTTCCCTTATCTCAGTATACAAAGAACATCAAATAGCTTACACCATTTTTAAATCTGTAGAAAAACTTTAATTTATGTAAAACATTCTCACATCTCTCAGAAATGTTTCAAAAAAGTGTTTCACGTACAATTAATTATTTTAAAGTGTGCTGGTTGTCATTCTGCAGGTAAAAGTGGCAGCCGTTTTATACACAATAGGGCCAAAATTGGCCTGCGTCCCAATTGGGGGCGGTAACCTGACAGAGACAGGATTTTTATTACCCGGCCGGAAGTCCCGGCCTTGGCGTGGAATTGGGCCACGCGCTCCTGAAACGAAGCGGATGCTTCCAGTGCCACGCTGAAGAGTCCAGCGCTACACGGATGTTTCACGTAGCACTGATGTGCTACAATGCCCCTCCCTTTCAGTTAAAGAGGAGGGCTGCTGTGCACTCTGCATGCCCTTTGGTGGCGACCAGTGGGCCACCAGGGACGCACTCAACCGGGCCAGCGGCCCAGCACCCAAATTGGTGTGCTGGGCTGCATGATGGTGGCCCAATCGACATGAGGCCGCCATTGTCGGGCTGACAGAAGAGTCGGCCAACAAAATAAAATGGTGGCCCGGTGCACTAAATCCTCCCCTTTAAGGGGCACCACGGCGGCGGATGTCCGCCAGCGTTGATAGCCACCCACACCAGCCTTGTGGCTCGCGGGACAATTTCCCTCGCTGGGCGCAAAGGGGTCGGCGTGGGGCGGTGAAGCGTCACGTACACAGCGATGACATCATTGGCGGTTGCGCGCCGGCCCGGGGCGCAAATCGCAGGACATGCCACTGTTGGTACATCGCACCCAAAATTTCCCCAGGAATACGACTGCCGCCCTCTCCCGGACAAAAAGGCCATTGCGCACAGTTAGCACCCCCCAGAGACGCTAACGGGGCTATGAAGAGGGGCAATTTTGGCCCCAATACGAACCCACAAACAGCAATAAGATGAATGATTAGTTTATCTATTTGAGCGTTTTTTTTGGTGATGGAGTTTATGAGAAATATTGGCTGGAGAAATGTAAGCCAAAAGAGCAGTAAAATTATTTGTTGTTTTCCAAATACTGCCATGCGATTTTTAATGTACACCTGAATACGCAATGGGGGGCTCAGATCAACATTTCATGTAATGCCCCAATTTAAAAAAGGAAGCAGACAGACAGCATGAAACTATAGATCAGTTAGCCTAACATCTGTCGTTGGGAAAATGTTGGAGTCCATTATTAAGGAAGCAGTAGCAGGATATTTGCAAAAGTGTAATTCAATCAAGCAAAGTCAGCATGGTTTTATGAAAGGGAAATTGTGTTTGACAAATTTGCTGGAGTTCTTTGAGGATGTAACAAGCAGGGTGGCTAAGGGGGAACCAGTGGATGTGATGTATTTGAATTTCCAGAAGGCATTCGATAAGGTGCCACAAAAAAGGATACTGTACAAGATAAAAGTTCATGGGGTTGGGGGTAATATATTAGCATGGATAGAGTATTGGTTAACCAACAGAAAACAGAGAGTCGGGATAAATGGGTCATTTTCTGGTTGGCAAACAGTAACTAGTGGAGTGCCACAGGGATCGGTGCTGGGGCCTCAACTATTTACAATCTATATTAATGAATTCTGTGGAAATGTATTTTTATCTAAGCTGTACTACACTGTATTTTTGTGTCCTTTTTAATATAAAACAAAATGGAGTCCTGGTCCTTCCAGAAATTTCTGCAACAAGCAGTCGGTTTGCATAAACAGCTAAACCTGGCTTGAAATGGCTGATAGCCACCAGACAGCTGGCAGGCAAGTCCTGCTGAGACAAGTACCACCCATGGTGCTCTCCTATTATCTATACGACACCAGTTCCACTCCACCCCACCTTTTTCGAAGTACTCAAACCACCAGCCATTATCTCTTGTAGAGACCTCATCCATTTGATGAAAAAAGATAACTGACCAGGAAACTGGACAATCCTGACACAATGCAATGCAGGTAATAGCTCATTACCACACTCTCATCGAGTGATGGCCAGCTGGCCAACTAATAACCCTGACAAAATGAAATATCTGGAAACTATGTCAGGACAAGGATGTAGTAATTAACTCTTTATCTGTATTCACTGACTGCGAGACAGAGCCAATACACAGGGAGAGGCCATAACTTGGGTTTTACTGTATAAATATCTCGTGAAATTGTACCATTTCAGGGGGTCTCCACCTAGCCTTTGACTGGGTGAGACCTTCCCCCTTGCTGTAAGTAAATTAAAGCAACTTCTGCCGGAGCTGAAGGTGTCTGAGTCATTTATCGGGAGTCGAGATTTCGACACTTTGATGAAGGGATCGAGTGTAATGTAGCCAAGTTTGCTGATGATACAAAGATGGGTGGGAAAGCAATTGTGAGGAGGACACAAAAAATCTGCAAAGGGATCTGGGGCTAGAACCTCCACATTTGTAGATATCGCCCAAAAATGGGTGATATTTCCAATGTGGGCGTTAAAAAAGGGTTTTCAGATCGTCGGCTTCTCGCCCATTCTCAAAGCATCTAGTCTCCATTATTGAAAATGGGCGTTACCGCGAGCAATATAAAATGGGCGGTAGCGTTAAATTTTTTTGACCTTCTGCCGTAAAGTGTCACCATTCTTAGCAACGCTCGATTCCCGCAATTCAGAACGTCAAGGGTCATCATGACATGTGCAGAAGAGGAGACAGAGAGAGAGGGAGCTCAGAGGGACTGAAGGTGTATCTGGGTATGGTGTGGCTGCTTTGGGAGAAAGGAGGGAGACTTTAGAGCTTCACAGCAAGTAGGCAAATAAAAAGTAGCTGTTACCAGCCACATATTTGCCCGAATTTGGCCTATAATGGACAGAGAGGAAGAAGCATCACAGCATGCTATGGAGACTGACGCTGAAAAGAGCAGTGAGGTGGGAGAGGAGCACATTGGTGGGCACAAAAGAGCCAGGAGGTTCTCGGACGAGGCAAATGCCTCCCTCCTGCAGGAGGTCAAATCACGCTCGGGTGATTTGACACAGGGAGGGCATGGGAAGCCCACCCCCAAGGCATACCAGAGGATATGGACCGAGATAGCTGACGTGGTCTCGTCAGCGACCAACGAGGTCTGTGAGGGCAACCAATGCCGCAAACGATGGAGCGACCTTGTGGGATCTGCAAGAGTAAGTATTACATTGATTTACATGTACTTACGTATTTATATAATTTGATTTGTAACAGTCATGAGTGACTATCATCAGATGTGAGGTCTTTCACTTTTACCGGGAAGGTTTTACTCAAAGCCTGCGGTCACGCTGCACGTCTTTAGGTAAAGAATGATAATTTCATAATAATCATGATTACATCTATCGGTTATGTGTTGTATCAGTCTCTATGACAGTACTTAGCAATGATACCACGTAATGATCTCATGCCATGACGTCCTGTCACCTTTTACAGAAGAAGCTATCGATGATGAGGTCCATGCAGAGGCGAACGGATAGGGGGGGCCACCAGTCCCCAGCGACATCACTGAGATGGAGGAGTGGGTGCTCGCACTCATGGGGAAGCACCCCCGGACAGCCACGGACGCATCTGCAGACCCTGAAGTGATGCCACGTGAATAAAGCTTACACCATTGCGTGACGTAAAGTCAATAGATGCCACACCCACTCATATCCGAACAATCATATATGATAGATGATTTCTAAAATTGTCATTGAAAAAATGATGGCCTAATGAAAATCATTGGAATGCAAATGTGTTGATGATCATGAAATGTGATGTCTGTGATGATTTTGAGAGCGGTGGTGCTTTTGTCGTGCATATGCTGTGTGTAGCGCTGGACTCACCTTGTGACCCGAGCACCCCCTTCTCTAACAACCTCATTTGTGTTTTGCAGCTCAGCCAGCAGCACGGCCCCAGGCAAGACCACAGAGGCCAGAAGGTGGGGGCACGAGGCCCGACTCTCCAGACGATCCAATATCTGATGCTGAGGAGCTCCGATTGTCGCCCATCAATCTGCTGGGTCTGTTCTCCACGGAAGAGAGCGCGGACTTCGAGGAACCTGCATCGCCACGCTCCAGAAGCCATTCCACCTCAAGGCCATCTAGTGGTCCTCTTGTCATTCCCGCCTCCTCTCTGGAGGTACCGGCCCCAAGCATCTCGCCACAAGGCACCCTATTTGTCCCCAGGATGGCGCCGACCCCGCAGAGGTCTCATGGATGCAGCAGGTCTGTTCCACGAGCGCCACATGACAGCAGAGAGATGGTACAGTTGTCCAGAAGGACTGTAGACATTGGTGACCAGCTCATTGAAGCATTGGGGGGCATATCCCGACAGCTGGCCACCATGACCGAGTACATTCCGCAGATGGCGGAGGCCCTGGATGCGATAGCCAGGAACACTGTTGCCACAGGCCTCCTGCTTTGCCTTTGTATTCTGTGTTGCTGGACATGTTGAACATTTGATTGATGTCAATGGTGGAAAAAGTGGGGTGTGCACGGGAGTTGGGTCTTATTGGCTGTGATACTTATGATTTCAGACCAATGTTGGTATAAAACTTTTGTTATTGAACATAACCTTTTTGCGCATTGTCTCAGATAGCTGCACCGTTACACACTGGTGATTCCTTAACATGAAAGGGTTAAATACAACTTAACATCAATCAACATAAACTTTAACTGGCACCAAGCTGATGGACATCATTAATGTCTGAGCTGCACACACACAGCAGTGTGTCAGCATTGTCAATCACATCAACGCTCTTTCAGGTAAATCGTTTAGATATGAGCTCCTCACATAAGAGTGCGATTAGAAAAATGCCAGCCACACCGCTGGCATTCGTTCAGAACAGTTCCACTTTTTCTGGGAATTTTTATGGGCGAGCGATATTGTGGGCGATATGTGTGCGAGGTGGTGGAAGTGATGGTGGGCGATATACTGGGCATTAGTTTCACCAGATGTGCTTTTTACGACAAAAAAAAGTGGGCGGGCGGTATTATTTAATCTCGGCGTTAATTCCGTGCGGATATTATGGGCATTTATTTCACCCATTCTGATGATTCCGCCCCCAAAAAGTGGGCAGGCGGTAATATTTTTTCCCGGTGTTAAGCACATGGGGAAAGTAACGCTCGGCGATAAGTTTCCTAAAAATGCCCGTCAGTTTCCATTTTGTGCCAAAATGAGCAATATATGGGTTTATACGTCATTTCAGTGATAAAATGAGCATTACTTGGGCGTTAAGCATGTAAAAACAGTGCAGGTTCTAGCCCATGAACAGACTAAGTGAATGGGCAAACAGATGAAGTACAATATGGGAAAATGTGAGATGATCCACTTTGGCAGAAAAAATAGAAAAACAAATTATAATTGAAATGGAGAAAAATTGCAAAGTGCTGCAGTACAGAGGAAACTGGGGGTCCTTGTGCATGAAACACAAAAAGTTAGTATGCAGGTACAGCAAGTAATCAGGAAGGCAAATGGAATGTTGGTCTTTATTGCAAGGGGGATAGAGTATAAAAGCAGAGAAGTCCTACTACAACTGTACAGGGTATTGGTGAGGCCACACCTAGAGTACTGCATACAGTTTTGATCTCTGCATTTAAGGAAGGATATACTTGCTTTGGAGGCAGTTCAGAGAAGGTTCACTAGGTTGATTCTGGAGATGAGGGGGTTGACTTATGAAGATAGGTTGAGTAGGTTGGGTCCATACTCATTGGAGTTCAGAAGAATGAGAGGTGATCTTATCAAAACATGTAAGATAAGGAGGGGGCTCAACAAGGTGCATGCAGAGAGGATATTTCCACTCATAGGGGAAACTAAAACTAGGAGGCATTGTCTCAGTGTAAGGGGCCGCCCATTTAAAACTGAAATGAGGAGGAATCTGTGCAATTCTCTGTCCCAGAGAGTTGTGGAGGCTGGGTCATTGAATATATTTAAGGCGGAGATAAACAGATTTTTGAGTGATAAGGGAATAAAGGGTTTTGGGAAGGTGGTTGGGTAGTGGAGCTGAGTCCATGATCAGATCAGCCATGATCTTATTGAATGGCCGAGTCGGCTTGAGGGGTCAAATGGCCTACTCTTGCTCCTATTTCTTATGTTGTTATGTTCATCAAAAGATAGTATGGAAGACATTGGACTTCCATCAAAATGGGGCAAAATTGGCAGAGCCGCTGTGCACCTAGGGTCGCCAACTCTGATTGGAAGGAGTCCTGGAGATTTGATCACATGGCATTCTGACCATATGATATCTGACGATGTGATGCCTCATCATGTGACATCTGATCACATGACTTCTACAAATGTTACTGCATTTACCTTATTAAGGTTGGGTCCCCTGTAAGTTAATATTTTTGCTTGTGGTTTCGCCGGCTCTTTGGCCCCCTCCTGACTTCTCGCGATAGCGGCTCCCTACAGATGTCGTCACTGAGCCAGAAGCTTCTCCAGTGACGTCACGGAGTGGGGAGCGCAGGAGAGGGAAAGCACTCCAGTGGGAAATTTAAATTGTTTATCTCTCACTGCTGGAGTCAGTCCTCGGTGAAGGAACCCCGATTCTGGGGTAGTCTCAGTCATTCCTGAAGGATTGAGAACCTTAGTGCCACCTGCCCAAAGCCAGGGTAGGGAGGCCCGACCTATATTCAGCTCAGGCCTCATCTAGGCTTCAGGTATCGAACGAGTGCATCGCTATGTTGTAGTGCATAATAAACTGTATAATTATATTTTATATCTATTTTATATCATCAAAAGTAATTGTTTTGTTTTAATTAGATTGCTTAAAGCTAGTTACAATCTGCGAGAACAAAACCAATCTAAGAACAAATGGAACATGTGAGACAAATACTTGTTCTCTGTGCATTATCATTTGTAGCAAGATGACTTTTCTCTCATGCCATAAAATCATACGACTAAAACCTTTGAACTATCAGACGAGGACCCACATATTGGTCGCCTAACTAGAAAGGAAGTTCTTTTTCATAAGAGCCTTCGCGAAAAAGAACCATTTATCACTGAAACATTGTAAATGTGATTAAATAAACCTTACAGCACATAACAAGGAAGGGAGACAGATGTTCCGAATGTCAGAGTAAAACCTTTTCTTCGAAAGGGTGAGAATTGGAATGTCAGCATCTTCCCTGAGGAAGAGCAGATAGGTCAGCAGATCATCAAGGGCATGAAGACTGTAAGTGTTTGTGAAACTAACTGTACTCAAAGGAAAACTGACTTAAAAAAGAGTGACTTTTGGACTATAGTAGGACTTGAAGAAATTAAGTTTCCCCAATCCTGCTAGCAACTGGATCACTACTGACAGAAAGGTTACTGATCTACAATCATCATCGAAGGCAGTCCCTCGGAGTCGAGGATATTGTCCCAGGTGGAAATAGGTGATTGAAAATGCTGATTAATTACTATCATAACATTCATGCCAACCAAGTAAATTATCTTTAATTGCTACATTTTTTTAGACTAAAATTGTCCACAGTACCTCTGACAATGTAGCAGTCCTTCTATATTGCATTGGAGGGTCAGTCTATACTATAAGTTCAAATTCAGGAGCGGGGCTTTAACCCAGAACATTTTAACTTAAAGGCTTGAATACGACCAACTGCGCCTAATTGATTCTTCCAAAACTAACCTAGGGACTACAGGGTAAAAAACAAATAAGAAAAATAGGAAGCTAGTTTAAAAATTATGGAGTAAGATCAACCAAAATGATCTAACAGGGCTAATTTTTGAATTTTACATCACAACAGAATGTTTTGACACAGGGGGTAGAGGGGCTGAATAATCCAGTCAGACATTCACGCATACACAGAGCCAATATTCTGCACTCTTCGCGGCAAAGTTCCCAGTGAGATCACAAAGTTGGAAAGTTACCTGAATGTCTTAAATCATTGTATGTGCAATCCTATTATATGCTATAAATCACATGACTGACGTAGAATAATTTTTAAAATGGATGTGATTCTCTCACTATCACATGATGAGAAAAGAGTTGTAATGCATCAAGGGAGCATATTATGTAAAGCATAGTGAGAAACAAGGGCAATTTGAAACCCTAAATGATGTTGGGACCCAGTGTATCTCGTATCAGTTTTTTTCCAAGCCATTTTCCCAGATTCCCACTGAAGTTACCACAGAAGTCCAATGGAAACACAAGGAAATTCAGCCCAGAGTTGCCATTATTTCCATTCGGCAGAACCAGCTTTCTGCACTGTCCATAAACTGCAAAGCAAGTTTCACTCCCTATCACTTGTATCCCTGTTTTATGTTCATCTGAATCACATAAATTATATACTACCCAAGCCAATGATCGAATGTACACCCATGTGTTGCAACAAAAAACACTTACAACTTTATAAAAAGACAAATGCCTGCGGTAGTGAAACATCTACAGACATCAGATCTGCACTACAATGAGTAAATTGGAGCTACACAGGTTATTAACTATTGGATGTAGGATCCTGAGTTGACTATTAAAATAAGTGCTCCCATCTGTTTCGGACGGGAATGCGGGCCGCCCATTTTTTAGTGTGAACAGGGTGGTAAGCTGACAACAATAGCCCCCACTGTGTCTTTTCTTTGATTTTTCCCATTATGTCTCCTATTGTCTCACACGAATATCACTTCTGTCAATTAACCATGTCTTGCTCTCCACTTTTACTTTGGGGGAGGGGGGCCGAAATGTCTTCGACTCCATCCTGCAGCAAGCTACCCGCCACCATCTCAACAAAACCCCAGCCCTGCACGAGGTAGAAAAGCCATCCATCAGCTCAAGAACAAGAGGGCATCGAGAGCGGATGGCATCCCCGCTGAGGCACTAAAATATAGCGGAGCGGCACTATTGACACGAATGCATGACCTCATCTCTCTCATCTGGAAGGAGGAGAGCATGCCGGGAGATCTCAGAGATGCAGTAATCGTGACCATCTTTAAAAAAGGGGACAAGTCCGACTGCGGAAACTACAGAAGAATCTCCTTGTTATCAGCCACTAGGAAAGTCGTCACTAGAATCCTCCTCAACCGTCTTCTCCCTGTGGCTGAGGAGCTCCTCCCAGAGTCACAGTGCGGATTCCATCCACTACAGGGTACAACGGACATGATCTTTACATCGCGACAACTGCAAGAGAAATGCAGGGAACAACCCCAACCCTTTTACGTGGCCTTCTTTGACCTTACAAAGGCCTTTGACACTGTTAACCATGAGGGACTATGGAACGTCCTCCTCCATTTCGGCTGCCCCCAAAAGTTTGTCGCCATCCTTCGCCTGCTCCACGATGACATGCAAGCCGTGATCCTGACCAGCGGATCCACCATAGACCCAATCCACATCCGGACTGGGGTCAAGCAGGGCTGTGTCATCGCGCCAACCCTCTTCTCGATCTTCCTCGCTGCAATGCTCCACCTCACACTCAACAAGCTCTTCGCTGGAGTGGAACTAAACTATAGAACCAGTGGGAACCTGTTCAACCTTCGTCGTCTCCAGGCCAGATCCAAGACTATCCCATCCTCTGTCGTCGAGCTACAGTACGCGGATGACGCTTGCGTCTGCGTGCATTCAGAGGCTGAACTCCAAGTCATTGTCAACATCTTCACCGAGGTGTACAAAAGCATGGGCCTTACACTAAACATCCGTAAGACAAAGATCCTCCACCAACCTGACCCCGCTGCACAGCACTGCCCCCAGTCATCAAGATCCGTGGAGCGGCCCTCGACAACATAGACCACTTTCCATACCTCGGGAGCTTATTAGCATCAAGGGCAGACATCGACAACGAGGTTCAACACCGCCTCCAGTGCGCCAGCACAGCCTTCGGCTGCCTGAGCAAGAGAGTGTTCGAAGATCAGGCCCTCAAATCTGGCACCAAGCTTTTGGTCTACAGCACTGTAGTGATACCCACCCTCCTATATGGCTCAGAGATATGGACCATATACAGCAGACACCTCAAATCGCTGGAGAAATACCACCAATGATGTCTCCGTATGATCCTGCAAATCCCCTGGGAGGACAGATGCACCAACATTAGTGTTCTCGACCAGGCCAATATCCCCAGCATCGAAGCACTAACCACACTCGACCAGCTCCGTTGGGCGGATCACACTGTTTGCATGCCTGACACAAGACTCCCAAAGCAAGCGCGCTACATGGAATTCCTACACGGCAAGCGAGCCCCAGGTGGGCAGAGGAAACATTTCAAGGGCACCCTCAAAGCCTCCTTGATAAAGTGCAACATCCCCACCAACACCTGGGAGTCCCTGGCCAAAGAACGCCTTAAGTGGAGGAAGAACATCCGGGAGGGCGCTGAGCACCCCGAGTCTCGTCGCCGAGAGCATGGAGAAAACAAGCGCAGACAGCGGAAGGACCGTGCGGCAAACCAGATTCCCCACCCACCCTTTCCTTCAACGACTGTCTGTCCCATCTGTGACAGAGACTGTAATTCCCATATTGGACTGTTCAGTCACCTGAGAACTCACTTTTGGAGTGGAAGCAAGTCTTCCTCGATTTTGAGGGACTGCCTATGATGATGATGGCTCTCCACTTAAGGCGGATAACTTGGAGTTTGGGTGATCATGTAAAATGGGTGATATTGGCTTCACCATCCATTATACATCTCTCACGATTTTCATTTCCATTGAAACCTAGTGGCCTAAAAATTCAGGGCATGGTGGCTTTGAGGGGCACTGGCAGGCCCCCCTTGTCCGACAAGCAACAAGTCCTGTTGCAGAAGGTTGCAAAAGTCTGCGACAGCTGGCTTGGAGAGGCACAACTGACTCCCACACTGCTCCTCAGAATGGTCCAAGAATGGTCTGTATGCCTGTAGACCCTTTGTCCTGGGTATGGCCTTCTGTGTGCAGGCCACCCTCACCTGAGAGGCCCAGGTGCTGGTGATTGCTGCTGCTGCTCCTCCTCTAAGTCTTGCTCCATCCAGAACAAACAAGCAATAACACAGCCATAGTAAGTAGAGAAACACTGTTTGTCTGATGTGGCACCTTACTCAAATCCAAAAACTGCAGCAAGATGGAGGATGGGAAAATGGAGCAGGGAGCAGGAGCCACAAGAAGGGATTCTAACCCCCCACCTGCCTGGTTCCTGCTGGGTGGTATGGCTTAAATTCAATGCTTTATTATTTCAGCTCTATATTTTTAAGCACGATAAATTGTTCCAAGAACAAATGGCATAATAGGTGGCCACTATTATATAAATTGAACAATAACCAATCTAGGCCATGAAAGTATTCGGAATAAATGAATTGAATGGATATTTTTTCTACAGGGGAAGCTATTATGCTATTGAATCAGATGTAGGTGAATGGATAATTTCATTATTGAACATTGTTTAGAATTTTTTGGTCAATAACTAGGCAACAGAAGTAGTCATGGAAACAAAGCCCTTGCCATCCATGAGCTTCTCGTGAATCGACATCATAGTCCTGATGAAAACTTGGCTGAGGGGTGAGGACACTGGGTGCTGGATTTTCCGTTCTTTTACGTCTCGTTTTGCACCCCGGTGGAGCGGTAAATGCTGTTTCTGGGTGTGAAACGGGCATCCAGAATTTAGCGCCCGGCCGGAAGTTTCATAAATGGTTTTGCGGCGGTGCAAAACTTACCGCCCCGCCCTCCATTTTGACCAACAGCATGACGTAAATCGTCGTGCAAGGCTTCGTTGGCTCCCCAGATGGAACATTCAGCCCTAACGTCTCATTTAATGACCACCCCAGAAAACGACTGAGAAAACCAGGTGGTCCCAGGGTGCAGCAAGCGCTATTGGCGGCATATTTAAACACAGGCTGGAGGATCTTGTATCGAAGTTGTCAGTGATTGCTACGGTTGAGTGCAGAATGCTGCGTGAGGCTCCGAGTTGCAAACGGCACTTTTATGTGCCATGACGCTTTGCTTACAAGGTCAGTGAGAGATTTCAATGGAGGCAATATTAGTTCGCCACGTATCATGCTGGTAGCTATTGGCAGTCGGCTTCAAGCTGGAAGAAAGATTCTTGGCCATGTTGGGCCACGGAATCGAAGAGGTTGCAGACGTTTGGGAAGGAGACTTACCCCCCACGGGTTTACAGGGAACATCGCTCATACCTCCAGCTCTCTGAGGTGCAGTGCGTTAGAAGGCTGAGCTTCCGAAAAGAAGTGCTATAATAATAATAACTTTTATTGATATAACGCCTTTAACGTAGTAAAACATCCCAAGGCACTTCACAACAGAGATATGCCAGCTCCTACAGGCAGACCTACAGCCTACCAGCACCAACAGGACTGTGCTGCCCATCCAGGTTGTAAAGTCCTGTCCCCTCAGTACAGATTCACACGAGGCATGTAGTGAAGTCAAGGTCACTCTGGACCTGCACCTTTATTTCATAGCTCTGGAATGCTGCACTTGCCTGAGACCTGTGCTTATATGCCTGTCTCTTGCAACTATACCCCTGGTGGTAAGGTATGCTGGTGGTTACAGGTCATATCTTATTACAGTCATGTATAGCATGTTAGGATACAGTTATATGTAATAATGTAAGGTACATGACACAAGTGAAGGTGACAGTGGTGATGGCCTTCTATGCCTCCGGCTCCTTCCAGGCAGCAGCAGGGAACATATGCAGCATCTCGCAGCACGCTGCACATTGCTGCATTCGCCAGGTTACAAGGGCACTGTACACACACAGAATGGACTTCATAAAGTTCCCAATGTACAGGGATAGCTAGAATGAGACAGCTCTAGGGCTTGAACGATTTGCAGGTTTCCCCAAGGTTCAAGATGCCATTGACTGTACACACGTGACCTTGCAAGCACCATCACACAATGCAGAGGTCGACAGGAACTGAAAGGGATACCACTCCCTAAACGTACAGCTGGTCTGTGACCACACTCAGCGCATCCTCATAGTGAATGCCCGCTATCCAGGGCGTGCACATGATGCTTTCATCTTGCGTGGCCTGGCCACCTGGCTCATTATCCCCCTCCGGAACCCTGCCACAGAAGCCAAGCAGCGCTATAATGAGAGCCATGTAGCCACCCACAGCATCATTGAACAGACAATTGGTGTGCTGAAGCAGCACTTCCGATACTCCGGAGACAGCCTTCAGTACTCCCCTCATTAAGTCTCCGAATTCATTGTGGTGTGCTGCATGTTACACAACTTAGCCATCATGAGGGGACAAGCATTGCCAGTGGGTTTGCAGGACCACCTCAGAAGGAGAACGAAGAAGAGGAGTCTGGCGAGGAATCCATTGCGCATCCTCCACAACCACAGGGGAGGCAGTGTGGAGAAGTGGGCGCAGCAAGAGCCTTACGTCGGCAGATCATCGTTGACTGGTTTGGTTGGATGGGGAAGGTGGGCTTGCAGCAATAACTCGCTACTCTATGCCACCATGCTGGCTATTCGACACTTGATTCAGCGAATGAGACACAAGACACCAATGGCAAAGGGCAAACAAACATTTTATCGAAATGCAACTTTTGCAATTTCCCCACCCCCCCACCCCAAATCCCCAAACTATGCAATCTTTAAAGACAATGGGGCCAAAACTATTCTTTTCAATAAGGCCTCTGACCATCGGAAAGCAGCGGCCACGGTGTGGCACGGAATGGCCGCTGACTCTCCGTGGAGGGACCGCCCTTTTAGAAATTGCCCTTCTTCAGGACTGCTCCGCCCGTTTTCCCGCCGCAGTGTGCACACGCCGACCCCTTACCGTCTGGCAGGGACCCCCTCGCGAAATTGCCCCTTACCCGAAATTGCCACACGGTTGCAGCTCCGCCATCAGTCAGTGCCCCTGACAGCTTTTTGTGTCGGTGCACTCTCTGTGAAAGAGTGACACGGGGCTGCCCTGAAAGGGGAGGGCACACTGCCGAGGTCACCATGTTATTTTATTTTGTGGGCCAACTGCCAGGTTCGTGGAGCCACTGACTCTCTGATGAGGCTGAGCCTTAGCAACCGGAGTATGATGTATCCCCACAGCTTGCTGACCTGCTTTGGCACCCTCACTTCCCCGTTGGACAGTGGGGAAAGCAGAGCGTATGGAAGCAGACATGAACTGCACCACTTGCCCAAGCTGAAGCCAAACTTGTACCTGTGATGCACCCAAGTCTGCGGCGTGATCAAGGGCACGCACCACAAACTTTGGAACTCCACTGATACTGCTGGAGACCACCAGCCTCTATGTGTACAATGATGGCCTCGCTGGAATCATGACTCGCAACGACAATCTACGGCGCTGCCTCCGCAACAGTCGCAATAATCTTGTCAATGTTCACTGGGATCCATCCCAATGCATCCATAGGCTCACAGTGCATAACTTTGGTTGCCCAGGACATTTCCACCAGGTCCAGTTCCACATCTGCCTCTCTTTGAACAGAGCGACTTTGCCGACTCACCCTCCGGAAAGCTGGCCTGTGGGATTCCATCCCAGCACTACATTGCTGTACGCAATTGGGACTAGGATCCTCCAACTCCTCACACCCCGGGAAGTCAGCTTTGTCCCCAGATAAACTTAGCCCCAATGGGGCAACACGTGGGCTGTGATGCTCCACAGGAGCAATCTCCTCCACTCCCTCGTCATCTCCACCATGGCCTAACATGGAAGCCTCCCTCACGGGATGGTGCACGTCTGGTTGGTCATTTGGAAGTAGAAAACAAAAGAGGAGTGCTTAGCAGCAGAAGAGGGGGCAGGGTGACATGAGGAAGGTGGCATTGCACATGTTCATTTGAAGGACTGCCGCAACTCCATAATATCGCTCAATGCAGTATGTTGAGTTGTGCCATCCATTTACATACCCTCACTACCTGAATGGGGCTCAGCATCACCCCCGGCAACTGCCCGAGCTGGGACTCCGATGAGGGCCGAGACCCTTTTCTCCACATCAATGGGTTTGGTTGAGGCGGACCTCCGCCTGTTCGCAGTTGATCCCTTCTATTATGGGAGTGTTTGAACTGCAAAGAGAAAAATAGGAAGGGTTTAGACAGGGTTTCTCTGCTGTTGTGGCACATATGCCTACAAGAGTACAATAGGTGATACTGTATGAATGTTATTGTTGCTTCTGTTTGGATGTTGCATGTGCTTCGTATTTGTTTGCAAGTTTGAGGGATCTAACATGGGGGCTGTAAGTGATCTTTCAGAAAGGCACAGCAGCAGTTAATGTGCATGGATCTTTAAAAACCAATGGGTGCCGAAGTAAGCCTTCATCTTTATTATGCATTGTGATAGCCACCCCACAGAGTGTTGAGAGGGACTATATGTATGGTAAACTTCACATAGTGTGTGAGATTAGTGTTGGAATTCATGGAGGCAAACATAGATACAAATGGTACTCACCCTGATGTCCTCGTAAGGTCCTTGAACTTTTTTCGACATTGTTTGCCAGTCCTGGACACAATGTCTGCAGCAACGCCTCCTGCGCTATCTCCCTCCATATTCACTTAAACACAGGAGGGGGTGGTCTGGTTCCCCCATCAAGATGGAGTGAGGCCAACCTCCTCTCCATTGTGTGGACTAAGGCCTCATTTGCTTCATGGCTGAAGTGCCTGGCACGCTGCCTTCCCTCCTGATCCTCCATCTCAGCAAAAGTGGCTGAAGTTGGGCGGTTTATATACGCATGCGCACAGGAAGCTGCCACGCCCTGCATTAGTGTTTGTCACCGGAGATGCAAAAGAAAATCACTGCGCTTGCGCAAAATGGCCGCCTCCTTTAACGCCAAAAGTTTTGGCTCGGGTGCTCAAAGTCAGACGTGCGATGCCTGACTTAACACCAATGCTCCTCCAGATGACTTTTTTGTCAAAACTATTTTCAGGTGCAAACTTTTACGCCCCATCGTGATTAACACCCCAAAATCCAAAACGCCGAAAATCCAATGAAGCCTCCCCACCTGGCTACACTTTCCACTAATTGGCCCGCTCAGACCGCCGTGGTGGTGGTCTGTACCCCTGCTTCTCTAGTACTTTCTCTTCCTTTGAGCACCTCATCTTATTCCACCCCTCTCAACTCTCATTTAAAATTCTTGTTCTTTACCACCCAACCAAGTACCATAATATTTTATCACCGAGATATCTTCAGTGCTTTCCTCCCTCAGCCTCTGCACCAAGTGACTTCTCATCCTCGGTGATTTCAAACTCCATCTCAATTCATCATGCTCTCTCTCCTCTGAGTTCACTAGCCTCCTATCCTTCCTTATTCTCTCCCTCCACGTAAAGTCCCCAACTCATATTCACGGCCACACCCTCGACCTTGCCATCTCTTGTGGCCTCGCTACTCCCATCGTGTCAATTATAGATAAGGCCATCTCTGACCACTTCCCTGTATTGCTCTGCACCCACATTCCCCTTCCCACTGCCACCCTCCCCCGCATCTCAAAACCTATTTCCTTCTGTGATCGTCCCTGGAAATAACTCTCTCCCGACTCTCTTACAACTGCATTTACAAAATCCCAACTGTCCAGCCTTTGGCCCTCCATTTAACATAATATTTCTGCAGCTACCGATCTGCTCTACCACATATTCACCACCACTTTTGATGCCCTAATCCCTATTAAAACAATGACTCTCTCTCACCCTGCCTGTTCCCCTGGTATGGCCCTCACCTATGCTCCCTTAAGTCTAAGTGACACATACTTGAACGAATATGGCAGGCAACTGATTTAACCGTTCACCACTAGAAATTAGCTGAACCACATAATGCCCGAGCGGGTCCTGCTCTTGTCGGCCAAAATTGCTCAGTATTCCAGAATCATTCTGGAAAACAAAGATAAACACCGGCTTCTATTCTCCACTCTCTTTTTAAACCCCTCTCCCCCTGTCTCCTCCACCCTCACCTCCGACAACAAGTGTGAGGAGCTCATGGACTTCTTTGTCTCTAAGATTGAGGTCATCCGTTTAGCCACCTCTCCCACTTTCCTTCCCTCCCCTAGACCATAAGCTCAAATTTCCTCTAAGGTCACCCTCTGCCCTAGCTCTGGACTCACATCTTTCTCCAGTTTCTCTACAATCTCCCCTCATGTCCTCCAAATTGCTGACCACCGAAACGCCTTTCATCAAAGTCACAAATTACATCCTTTGTGACTGTGGCAAAAGTAAACTATCCCTCCTCATCCTTCTTGACTTGTCTGCAGCCTTTGACATGGTTGACCATTCCATCCTCCTCCAGCGCCTCTCCACCTTCGCCCAGGTGGGTGGGACTGCACTCGCCTGGTTCCAATCTTATCTACTGAATCATAGCCAGAGAATCACCTGCAATGGCTTCTCTTCCTGCTCCCACATCATCATCAGCAGTCCTTCAGAGTCGAGGAAGTCTTGCTTCCACTCTAAAAATGAATTCTTAGGTAACTGAACAGTCCATTACGAGAGCCACAGTCCCTATCACAGGTGGGACAGATAGTTGTTCAGGGAAAGGATGCGTGGGACTGGTTTGCCACACGCTCTTTCCGCTGTCTGCACTTGGTTCCTGCATGCTCTCGCCGATGAGACTCGAGGTGCTCAGCGCCTTCCCGAATGCACTTTCTCCACTTAGGGTGGTCTTTGGCCAGGGACTCCCAGGTGTCGGTTGGGATGTTGCACTTCATCAAGGAGGCTTTGAGGATGTCCTTGAAACGTTTCCTCTGCCCATCTTGGGCTCGTTTGCCATGAAGGAATTCCGAGTAGACCGCTTGCTTTGGGACTCTCATGTCAGGCATGCGTACAATGTGGCCTGCCCAGCGGAGCTGATCGAGTGTGGTCAGTGCTTCAATGTTGGAGATGTTGGCCTGGTCGAGGACACTAACGTTGGTGCGTCTGTCCTCCCAAGGGAGTTGCAGGATCTTGCGGAGACATCGTTGGTGGTATTTCTCCAATGACTGGTATGTCTCTGAGCCATACAGGAGGGCGGGTATTACTACAACCCTGTAGACCATGAGCTTAGTGGCAGATTTGAAGGCCTGGTCTTCGAACACTCTTTTCCTCAGGCGGCCGAAGGCTGCACTGGCGCACTGAAGGTGGTGTTGAATCTTGTCGTCAATGTCTGCCCTTGTTGATAAGAGGCTCCCGAGGTATGGGAAATAGTCCACATTGTCCAGGGCCGCGCCTTGGATCTTGATGACTGGGGGGCAGTGCTGTGCAGCGGGGACAGGTTGATGGAGGAACTCTGTCTTACAGATGTTTAGTGTAAGGCCCATGCTTTCGTACGCCTCAGTGAATACGTTGAGTATGACATGGAGTTCAGCCTCTCTATGTGCTCGACGACAGAGGTTGGGATGGTCTTGGATCTGGCCTGGAGACGACAAAGGTTGAACAGGTTCCCATTGGTTCAGTAGTTTAGTTCCACTCCAGCGGAGAGCCTGTTGAGTGTGAGGTGGAGCATGGCAGCGAGGAAGATTGAGAAGAGGGTTGGCGCGATAACGCAGCCCAGTTTGACCTTGGTTCGGACGTGGATTGGGTCTGCAATGGATCCGTTGATAAGGATCACTGCTTGCATGCTGTCGTGGTGATGAACTTTTTGGGGCAGTCGAAATGGAGGGGTACGCTCCAAAGATCCTCGTGGTTGACAGGTCAAAGAAGGCCATGTACAAGGGTTGGTGCTGTTCCCTGCATTTTTCTTGCAGTTGTCGCGTTGTAAAACTTATGTCCATTGTACCCGGTAGGGGACAAAATCCGCACTGTGATTCCAGGAGGAGTTCATCAGCCACAGGGAGAAGACAGTTGAGGAGGACTCTAGCGACAACTTTCCCAGTGGATGATAGCAGGGAGATTCCTCTGTAGTTGCTGCAGTCGGACTTGTCCCCTTTTTTAAAGATGGTCACGATCACTGCATCTCTGAGTTCTCCCAGCATGCTCTCCTCCCTCCAGATGAGAGATGAGGTCATGCATTCGTGCCAACAGTGCCTCTCCGCCATACTTCAGTGCCTCAGCGGGGATTCCATCCACACCTGTAGCCTTGCTGTTCTTAAGCTGTCTTATGGCTTTTTCAACCTTGTGCAGGGCTGGGGTTTTACTGAGGTGGTGGTGGGTCGCATGCTGCGGTTTGGAGTCGAGGACACTCGAGTCAAAGGCAGAGTCTCAGTTGAGGATATCTTCAAAGTGCTCCTTCCAGCCTGACTGCCTCGGTGTCCTTGATGATTGTTTCCCTGTTCTTGGTCAGCAGTGGGGTGGGGCGTTGGGTGTTTGGGCCATAGATGGCCTTGACTGCGGTGAAGAATCCTCGCAAATCATGGCTGTCGGCCAGCTGCTGTATCTCCTGTGTTTTCTCCATCCACCATCTGTTCTTTAGGTCCCGAGTTTTTTGTTGGACCTCGGCCTTGAGCCGTTTGTAATGCTGCTTTGCTGCTCCCGAGTTGGGTTGTTGTTTAAGGCTCAGAAATGCCCTGCGCTTGCGATCCATTAGGTCTTGGATCTCCTGATCCTTCTCATCAAACCACTCCTGGTGTTTCTTAGTTGAGTGACCGAGCGTCTCTTCGCAGGCACTGGTTATAGAGGCCTGGAGGGCAGACCAAGCGCTGTGGGCATTCTGCGTGTCGGGGTCATCAAGGCACGGCAGGTTAGCAATGGGGCGCTGACTGTATAGGACTCTCTTAGCTGGGTCTTTGAGTGCCTCAGCATTGACTTTTTTGCGGCACTGCTTTTGCTGCCATCGTCACTTTGGGGCTATATTGATGTCAATGATGGATCGGATTAGGCGGTGGTCCGTCCAGCAGTCGTCAGCTTCTGTCATGGCACGGGTGATGCGCACATCCTTGCGATCCCTGGCTCAGACGATGACATAGTCGAGCAGGTGCCAGTGTTTGGAGCGAGGGTGTTGCCATGATGCCTTTATTTGTCCCTCTGGCAGAACAAGGTGTTAGAGATGACAAGGTCATGTTCTAGACATTTTGTCAGGAGTAGGGTACCGCTGGAGTTTTTCCCTAGCCCCTCTCTGCCAATCACGCCTCCCCAGAGGGCTGCATCCTTGCCGACCCTAGCACTGAAGTCGCCGAGGTGGATTAGTTTGTCATCCGCAGGGACGCAGGACAGGGATTTTTCAAGGTTGGTGTAAAAACCCTCTTTGTCTCAACTGTCGCATCGAGTGTTGGGGCATACACACTGATGACTGTGGCGCATTGATTCCGGGATAGAGTGAGTCGGAGAATCATGAGACATTCGTTAACCCCGCAGGGGGAGTCTTTGAGGCGGTCGACCAGCTTGTTTTTGATAGTGAAGCCGACTCCATGGAGCCGGTGTTCTTCCTCTGGTTTCCCTTTCTGAAGAAGGTGTAACCTCCACCATGTTCCTTGCGCTGGCCTTCCCCTGCCCGCCGGGTCTCGCTTAGGGCGGCGATGTCGACATCGAAGTGTCTAAGTTCCCGGGCAATTATGGCGGTGCGGTGTTCCGGTCTGTTTTTGTTGGAGTTGTCCATGAGGGTCCTGACGTTTCAGGTCGCGAACATCATGCTAAAGGAGTGGAAGATGCCTGTGCGTGAGTTCTTTTAAAGTGGAATGGCCATTGCACACCGGCTACCACACGGGCTTAGCTGAGCAAGGTCTTGGTCCAGTGGCAAGGGGGCCCAAGATGACTGGAGACCAGGCACTGCTGTATGGGCCTAGTTGCCTACGGCGAGATGTTAGCCACAAACTCGGAACTGAGTAGCGCCCTTCGTTGAGATGGTAGGTGATCTGAGGTTTGTCTGGAGGCAGGCATTAGGAGGGTCAGTGGTCCACTTGTGTTTAGAGTGGAAGGAGGTCAGGGTGGTCACAGCCATTGTGCTCACCACGTACTGGAGGAGAAGAGGCCAGGTCATCTGTGGAGAAGGAGAGGCCCAGTTGTCGCTGAAACGGTGGAGGCCCAATCGCCGTTGGAGGGGATGAGGCCCGATCGCCATTGGAAGAGCAGCTGAGTTGGCCGAGCTCATCGGGCGTCGTCAGGGTTCGGATGAGGCAGCTGAGTCGGGCACGTCCAGTTGGAAGCATGAGGAAAGCCTGTGAGGAGCATGAAGGTAAAGAGGAGAGGTCCAGATGCCGCTGAAGGAGAGTAGGTCCAGTCGCCACTGAAGGGAAGAGGCTCGGACGCTGCAGGAGGCTCGGTCGCCGCTGGTTGGAGGATAGTCTGGCCATCGCTGATAGGTGGAGGTGGAGGTTCGGAGGGAAGGTTCGCGCCTGAGGTGGGGCCAAATTTGTGGGATTTAGGGTTTTAGGTAAAGAAATGTACCCCCTATTAGGGCCAGGGGAAGTTTAAACAGTGGAAGGGAGGAGATTGGGGGCGATTGGGGGTGAAAAGGTGGCAACAGATGGCAACAGATGGCAAAGATAAGGTTGTTTGGCAGGGGAGCTCCCTAGGGAGCTGCCACTCCGGCGGCCATCTTGCTCCCGCATCACCCCTGTGCTCGCTAACTTGCATTGGCTCCCGGTTAAACAACACCTCAATTTCAAAATTCTCACCCATGTTTTCAAATCCCTCCCTATCTCCTCCTGCCCCACAAGCCCCTGAGATATCTGCACTCCTTTAATTTTGCACTCCTGAGCATCCCTGATTATAATCGCTCAACCATTGGTAGCCGTGCCTTCTGTTGTCTCGGCCATAAGTTCTGGAATGCCCTACCTAAACCTTTCCATCTCTAACTCTCTTCCTTTATGACGTTCCTTAAAACCTATCTCTTTGACCAAGCTTTTGGTCATCTACCCTAATTTCTCCTGATGAGGCTCAGAGTCAAATTTCTTGTCTAATAATACTCCTGTGAAACGCCTTGGGATGTTTTAATATGTTAAAGGCAAGTCGGGAGTCAGCGGGAGTTCGGGGAGGCAGAGCGGCAGCGTGGGACGCCTACAAAAGGCCTAACAGTCGTCGGGAACCAGCGGGAGTTCGGGGAGGCGGAGTGGCAGTGTGGGGAGGCCTACAAAAGGCCCAACAGTCGTCGGGAACCAGCGGGAGTTCGGGGAGGCGGAGTGGCAGTGTGGGGAGGCCTACAAAAGGCCCAACAGTCGTCGGGAACCAGCGGGAGTTCGGGGAGGCGGAGTGGCAGTGTGGGGAGGCCTACAAAAGGCCAGCCGGTGCAGCTGCAGGGAGTGAAGGCAAAAAAGAAGTAGAAAGAAATAGAAGCGTTACATCACAGCCAAGGGGGTAAGTGATTGGCTGGTGATTGGTGAGTAGTTTTTCTTTTTCTTTTCTTTATCAGTAAGTAACCTTTTATCATTGTTGTTGCCAAATTGTTAATCTAAGGGTTAAGTCATGGCAGGAGAGCTCGGACACATGTTATGCTCCTCCTGTGCTATGTGGGAAGTCAGGGACGCTTCCAGTGTCCCTGACAACTACATATGTGGGTGTCATGGTACATCAGTCTTTGAAAGTTGGCAAGCAGGTACAGCAGGCGGTGGAGAAGGCACATGGTATGTTGGCCTTCATAGCTAGGGGATTTGAGTATAGGAGCAGGGAGGTCTTACTGCAGTTATACAGGGCTTTAGTGAGGCCTCATCTGGAATATGGTGTTCAGTTTTGGTCTCCTAATCTGAGGAAGGACATTCTTGCTATTGAGGGAGTGCAGCGAAGGTTCAGCAGACTGATTCCCGGGATAGCAGGACTGGCATATGAGGAGAGACTGTGTCGACTGGGCCTTTATTCACTGGAGTTTAGAAGGATGAGAGGGGATCTCATAGAAACATATAAAATTCTGATGGGACTGGACAGGTTAGATGCAAGAAGAATGTTCCCAATGTTGGGGAAGTCCAGAACCGGGGAACATAATCTAAAGATAAGGGGTAAGCCATTTAGGACTGAGATGAGGAAAAGCTTCTTCACTCAGAGAGTTGTTAACCTGTGGAATTCCCTAACGCAGAGAGTTGTTAGTGCCAGTTCATTGGATATATTCAAGAGGGAGTTAGATATGGCCCTTACGGCTAAAGGGATCAAGGGGTATGGAGAGAAAGCGGGAAAGGGGTACTGAGGTGAATGATAAGCCATGATCTTACTGAATGGTGGTGCAGGCTCGAAGGGCTGAATGGTCTACTCCTGCACCTATTTTCTATGTTTCTATGTTGTTGTTGTTAAATTATACAGCTGTCAATGAAACTAAAAAGGTTATTATTCTTTCTTACTGTTGCAACATACTGTTATGTACTACATCCATTATTATACTGAAAAAGGCTTTAAATATAGAGGTTCTCTTCAATCTTGGATGATAACATCAATACCTTATCACAAGAAAACTGTTTCTTAACATTGCAACCAGATTTTCAGGTGCAGCAAGAAAGAATACCATTCTTCTGGTGTTTTATTGCAATTCTTTGAGTATTTTCTAAAACATTACCCTTACTGAGAACTGCTCTGTTTTTTTTGTATCTTTAAAGGGACTTTTATGGTATAAGCACAAGTTGCATTAAAATTGAAAAATCTGATTGCAGATATTTAAATATGCTGTGCCTGATGTGCATGAATGATGGTCAAATGAGTTGAAAGTTTATTTTTGATACTTAAAAAAGAAATATAGTGGTATGGGTTTGGTGTTTCCCTTGGGGCCCCAATTGCTTACACTGATTTACGCCTATTTTAAGTTTCGGTATATTCTCAAGAGATTTGGGGAAATACTTCGGCCTAACTTGACATTGGCAAAATAGTCATAACATTGGAAGCATTTCCGGTCTAACTTCTGGGTTGTGCCCAAGGAGGAAATGCCAAGCCTCATTATTTAAAACAATTATTTAGTGGTGCCAGCTAATATTCCATAAATCAGGAAAAGAGACTCAGTTTTAATAAGAATAATATTGCTGCTTAGAGCATTGCAGTGGCAAGCCAGTTGGGTTTCGAACAAAACGTGCCATGGAATGGTAGACAGGGGGCACATGTTTGTGATTCCATGTTTTTGCATACCAAGTTCCAATCTTAGCTGTGTCACTGCAGGAAGTTACCAAGCGGAGACAAAACATTCAATAGGAAAAATCGGAGGGAGAGTCAATCCAACCAATCTTACTTATCTCTCGATGTCAGTTAGTGCCATTTGAAAAAGACTCATGTTTTCTGATCAGCTCTCACCACTAAAGCTACTGCTCCTTATGGTTATCCAGCAACCTGTGGTTGAATTGTCTTCAGTGTCAACACTGGGTCAGAAGAGGATTGGACTCAGGTGTGATGTCCTCAGGTGAATGACCTGCTGATGCATATTGTCAAGGCTAACACCAAAATAATGATTTTCTGGTAAGGCATCAGGGAACTGTGCCCAGTAAGATATCAATAGGGTTGGTTTTCACCGAGGCCCATGTTCATACCAGACCTGGCGCTGCGGAGGCAGCGTGCACCTGGACCAGGACCCAGGCCAGCTCAAAATTTTCCATGGGCCTCATTAACATTTTATGCACAAGCTGTCAGCCTGTTGTTCCTCCACAGGCAGCTCGCAAATTGGAAGTGCTGAATGTCAGATCGTTTGCCTCGTCGGCAGTGGCCCAAAGGTAAGTCCCAGAAGAGAGGCTGAACAGGGAACTGGGGTAAACGGGGGAGATTGGAAACAAGGAGAACACTCCCACTCTTCTTGACTCCACAGAAGGTACCTTTTAAATGAAAATTCTAAAAACACTTACCTTTAGCTGGTGGCTCCAGGGGCCACTAAATAATTCTGAGCAATGCAGACCCAACGCCTGCTTCACTTGTTGAACACTAATTTTACAGAGGGGTCCTTCAACAGGCATTATGCTCCTAATTAACATATTCAAGGGGCCTAATGCTTGTTAAGAGTGGGTGCCTTGATCGGCTAAAAATGAGCCCAACAAATTTAGCAATGGCCCGAGCGCCTGCCTAGATTGGGAGCAGGTAATTCCATTGCTAAATTGGTATCCGTTACACCCTTTTTATGCCTGAAAAATGAGCTCAATGCATACCAATTTACCCCTCATATCTTTAGAAGAGGGAACGGGAGAAAATTAGCAAACAAAATTGACAAGGGGGCGAGGGAAACTACATGGCTGCCACTGGCTCTTATATATATATTACTGTATAATAAAATTTCAAACTGAAACTTGTATTATTCAACTTTGTCATTAAATTCTATTTTATGACCTGAATCTTCAATTAAGGAGTCATTGTTAACAGTTTGCAGAATTTAAATTCTCTTCAAATTTGTTTTTGTACGTAATAATTAACATAGGACTTTGAGGCCATGGTCTGTCCCATAAAGCTCTGTGTATATTATGGGTATTACTAGAAATAAATACTGTCATTATATGTGTACAAGCATTTTATCAGAAAATTTCAACATGCAATTCTTAACTTGCAATAGCAGCAGCTCACAGAATCAAAGAAAGCAACAGGCAGTCAAGTTCATAGTAATTTTATGCTAAACTTGCTCTGACACGGATTCAAACCATAAACACATTTGAAACCATTCAGAATCAATTTATTGTAAAGACTGCAGCATACTGGCATCCACAGTGCTCTTTGATTCTCTGACCTAGCACTGTTTGAAGGAACAGTAGTAAATGCCGCCTTACAAGCTAGACGTTCCTGACGGCTATGCAATTTTCCACTTGTCAGTGCATTGCTTTATTTAAGTGACTACTAAAACTCTCCAATAACTGGAGAAATTCAATTTGAAGCAGAGTAGTTAAAACGTTTAGCAACACTTTCAAAAAGTGCAGAATTGTGTGCTACAATATTAACACCATGAAGCAGAGTAGCAGATAACAAATAGCAGAAATAAATGTGGTTCTTTTTTACAAAGAAGTAATAAATATAGGTCTAGAAATTCAATAAAGCCAGTAAACGGGGCTTGGAGGAGGGGAAGTCAGGGCCATCGGGACTCAGGGTCAGCATTGGAGGAGAGGAGGTCAGGGCCATCAGGACTCAGGGTCAGCATTGGAGGGGGGGAGGTCAGGGCCATCAGGACTCAGGGTCAGCATTGGAGGAGAGGAGGTCAGGGCCATCAGGACTCAGGGTCAGCATTGGAGGGGGGGAGGTCAGGGCCATCAGGACTCAGGGTCAGCATTGGAGGAGAGGAGGTCAGGGCCATCAGGACTCAGGATCAGCATTGGAGGAGGAGAGGTCAGGGCCATCGGGACTCAGGGTCAGCATTGGAGAAGGGGAGGTCAGGGCCATCGGGACTCAGGGTCAGCATTGGAGGAGGAGAGGTCAGGGCCATCGGGACTCAGGGTCAGCATTGGAGGAGGAGAGGTCAGGGCCATCGGGACTCAGGGTCAGCATTGGAGGGGGGGAGGTCAGGGCCATCAGGACTCAGGGTCAGCATTGGAGGAGAGGAGGTCAGGGCCATCAGGACTCAGGGTCAGCATTGGAGGAGGTCAGGGCCATCAGGACTCAGGGTCAGCATTGGAGGAAAGGAGGTCAGGGCCATCGGGACTCAGGGTCAGCATTGGAGGAGGAGAGGTCAGGGCCATCGGGACTCAGGGTCAGCATTGGAGGAGAGGAGGTCAGGGCCATCAGGACTCAGGGTCAGCATTGGAGGAGAGGAGGTCAGGGCCATCGGGTCTCAGGGTCAGCATTGGAGGAGGGGGAGGTCAGGGCCATCAGGACTCAGGGTCAGCATTGGAGGAGGAGAGGTCAGGGCCATCGGGACTCAGGGTCAGCATTGGAGGAGAGGAGGTCAGGGCCATCGGGACTCAGGGTCAGCATTGGAGGGGGGGAGGTCAGGACCATCGGGACTCAGGGTCAGCATTGGAGGAGGTGAAGTCAGGGCCATCGGGACTCAGGGTCAGCATTGGAGGAGGAGAGGTCAGGGCCATCGGGACTCAGGGTCAGCATTGGAGTGGGGGAGGTCAGGATCAGCGGGACTCAGGGTCAGCATTGGAGGGGGGGAGGTCAGGGCCATCGGGACTCAGGGTCAGCATTGGCGTGGGGGAGGTCAGGATCAGCGGGACTCAGGGTCAGCATTGGAGGAGGGGAGGTCAGGATCATCGGGAGTCAGAGTCAGCATTGGAGGGGGGCAGGTCAGGGCCATCGGGACTCAGGGTCAGCATTGGAGGGGGGGAGGTCAGGGCCATCGGGTCTCAGGGTCAGCATTGGAGGAGAGGAGGTCAGGATCATCGGGAGTCAGGGTCAGCATTGGAGGAGGGGAGGTCAGGATCATCGGGAGTCAGAGTCAGCATTGGAGGAGGAGAGGTCAGGGCCATCGGGACTCAGGGTCAGCATTGGAGGAGGGGAGGTCAGGATCATCGGGAGTCAGAGTCAGCATTGGAGGAGGGGAGGTCAGGATCATCGGGAGTCAGAGTCAGCATTGGAGGGGGGCAGGTCAGGGCCATCGGGACTCAGGGTCAGCATTGGAAGGGGGGAGGTCAGGATCATCGGGACTCAGGGTCAGCATTGGAGGAGGGGAGGTCAGGGCCATCGGGACTCAGGGTCAGCATTGGAGGAGAGGAGGTCAGGATCATCGGGAGTCAGGGTCAGCATTGGAGGAGAGGAGGTCAGGATCATCGGGAGTCAGAGTCAGCATTGGAGGGGGGCAGGTCAGGGCCATCGGGACTCAGGGTCAGCATCGGGTGTGAGGGCGGAAATGATGAACAGAATTTTCCAGGGTGTCGGGTGGGAAAGTGTTTTTTTTCAAAGCGGGGCGGAACCCTGCTGCCACACTCCTTGCCCAATGTTGGGTCTGTCAGCACTGAGCAGACCCAACAAAGTGCCAGGGGACCCAATTCAGGCAATTAGTGGCTTGTGTAGAGCCACTTAAAAATGATTTTCAGCTTAGCTTTTGCACTTGACAGCTTGCCCACAGGGACCACGTCTATCAAGCTGAGGTGGGAGTTCAGTGGCCATTGAATCAGCTTTTGAGTTGACAGCTTCAAATGTGAATTAAAACTTCCAACTTACAGAAATATCTTCCCTCAACCGCAAACCATTTCCACAACAGATTCACCATGCACCAAGTCTTTACACAAGTCCCAATCCAGTCTGCCCTCATTACCCCTCTCATCATTGACAGATCATTTCTGTCAGCTCTATTTCACCTGTCATCTATTTCATCAGCATTGCTGCCCTTTATACTCTATCAGCTTGTCCTGAGAATCCCACCATGATGCTCTTCAACAACAACAGAACCAGGCACACCAGCAGCACCAACAACAACACCAACCTGCTCCATGTTCAACTAATGCTGCACAGGACACAGGGCATCAGCACCCAACCACATTGCTACCCAGGAGGCCAGGGATGGCCTCACCATGGCCAGATTTACTTCACTTGATGCTGTACACCATGGCTGCAACATAATGCTCCAGGTTGGCACCACCCCACACCAACACCGTAAAGCATCTCTACAATGCCCAAGCCATTCCTTTCATACTCATCACCATTGCGAAGTTAACCATTATCTTAGAAATTGACGGCAGGGAAGGAGGCTATTTTGGCCCATTGTGTCCGTGCTGGCCGACAAAGAGCTATCCAGCCTAATCCCATTTTCCAGCTCTTGGTCCATAGCTCTTTAGGTTATGACATTTCAAGTGCACATACAAGTACTTTTTAAATGTGGTGAGGGTTTCTGCCTCTACCACCTTTTCAGGCAGTGAGTTCCAGACCCCTACCACCCTCTGGGTGAAGACATTTTCCCTAATATCTCCTCTAAGCCTACCAATGACTTTAATGGCCCCCTGGTTGTTGATCCCTCTGCTAAGGGAAATAGGTCTTTCCTATCCAATCTATCTTGGCCCCTCATAATTTAATACCCATCAATAAGTTCTCCCCTCAGCCTCTTTTGTTCCAAAGAAAACAAACCCAGCCTATCCAATCTTTCATCATAGCTAAAATTCTCCAGTCCAGGCAACATCCACGTAAATCTCCTCTGTAATCTCTCTAGTGCAATCACATCTTTTCTGTAATGTGGTGACCAGAACTGCACACAGTACTCTAGCTGTGGCCTAACCAGTGTTTTAACAGTTCAAGCATAACCTCCCTGCTCTTGTATTCTATGCCTCGGTTAATAAAGGCAAGCAGTCCATATGTCTTCTTAACCACCTTATCTACCTGGCCTGCTACCTTCAGGGATCTGTGGACCTGTACTCCAAGGTCCCTTTGTTCCTCTACACTTCTCAGTATCATACCATTTAATGTGTATTTAAGGTGTGTTGCCTTGTTAGCTCTCTCCAAATGCATTACCTCACACTTCTCCAGATTGAATTCCATTTGCCACTGGTCTGTTCATTGATATCTTCCTGCAGTCTACAGCTTTCTTCTTCATTATCAACCACATAGCCGATTTTAGCATCGTCTGCACACTTCTTAATCATAGCCCCTACATTCAAGTCTAACTCATTAATATATACCATAAAAAGCAAGAGACCTAGTACTGAGCCCTGTGGAACCCACCGTAATCAGGATGATCTCCTGGACTAGTTTCGATCGCCTGGATGGGTCGGAGAGGAATTTTTCCAGATTTTTTTTCTCCCTAAATTGGCCTGGGTTTTTATCTGGTTTTCGCCTCTCTCAGGAGATTACATGGCTCCGGTTGGGGTGGAGTGTAGATGTTTTTAGTATAAGGGGTGCTGCAGTTGTGTGAGGCGGACTGGTTGGGCTGGGTGCTCTTTGTCTTTCCGTCATTGTTCATAGGTTTATATGTAACCTTTAGGGCTGCTGATCAAGGGCCATGCAGCTCTTTGTCGGCCAGCACAGACACAATGGGCCGAGATGGCCTCCTTCTGCGCTGGAAATTTCTATGTTTCTATGTTTCTAAACAGCCTTCCAGTCACAAAATGTCTCACTGTAAGTCACTAATCCACTTTCAAGGGTGCACATAAATCTGTACAAGAAAAGTAAGTGTTGAAAATAAAGGTTTCAATGTTTGACACCATATTAACAGAAACTTTACATGATCATTGGATAAAACACCCAAGTACCTACCCTTGTGTGTTGTTAGTTGGTATGATTGCAGTAGGATGAGGGTGACTGTGAGGGGTGGCTAGTGAGATGGGGATGTGATAACATAGATAGAGAGAGATGGCTGAAGGTCCAAGGTAAGTTGGTGTGAGTAAGGATGTGTAGGAATAGGGTAGGGAAGGCAGAGTGATGGGGTGTGATGAGAGGCACAGCAGGATGAGTTTGAATGTGGCTTTGTACTAACGTTTAGTGGATCTACTGAGATCTTTGAAACGTTTGCAGCATTGCACTGAAATCTTCTTGAACACATCCCTGCTTGTCCCCTCCTCTGCAATGTGCAGCCAGGTTGTGTTGATCTCCTGAGGAGGTCTCTTCTGCCCATGGGAAGAGAAGAGGACCTCCCTGCATGCTGCAACTCCCTCCATAAGCTTATAGAGGGAATTGTGGGAGAGCCTGGGTGCAGCTGTGTACCTTTGTGCAGTGCTTGTCAGTGTTTGCAGCACCTCAGTGCTGTAGAATGCAGACAGCACAAATGTCAAAATAAATTTGGACATTGTCCCTTTAAGGAAACTGGCTGATGACATATCATCAAATGACACCACCAGAGCCACTTCCTCTAATTGGCCAGGAAACGTGCTGGGCAGGCTTAACAAGCCCAATCAGGGGAAATTCATTTTACAGAGTGGGTTGGAGCCAGCAGCAAGGTCGGGACTCGTCAGCAACGTTATCCGCCATGGACCTACTGAGGTCAGCAAAATTGTGGACGATAATGGAAGCATTTACCTTTTTTGCAGTCAGTGATGTTTAACGTTTGCTTTCCCAGGAGCAAACATCGCTGATGCTGTGTCCCTCTGATTGAAGCTGAATTTGCAAGAGGGAGCATAAGCAAGCATTAGGCCCCTTATTTGAATATGTTGATAACCTAATGCCTGCTTCAGACGAATCTAAACAACATCTCTTTTTTTGCTCTCACCATCCACTTTTGCCGCATACCATTTTTCCACGAAACCAGCCTTAACAGCTGACGCTAAGGGGCCGAATTGCAGGCCCATAATTTGTAAAAATGCAACTAAATAGCTACAAAAAATCCAATTCTTATTAACTAAAGTGAAAAATAGAAAACATTTACAATAAATAATAGGCCATAATTTGCAGCCCCTATGTACAAGGTGCACAAGTTCCGGTTTTAGTCAGATCCTCTGCATCCCCGGGAAAAGGGCATCTGTGGGCGGAGATTTTGGTGATTTACCAAAATTCTGCCCGGCGAATGCCCATGAAATTTTTATGCCTGGTAAAAGAAGGCGTAAGGTTTGCTTTTACCAGTGTAAGAGTTTAAAAAAAACTTTAAAATGTTATCAATCAGTTATATATTAAAAACACTGTGCAATAGGTTACATTTAATTTCAGCCCCGTTAAAGCTTGTAAATTTATTTTCCCAAAAATTAAATTCTTGTTTTAAATATTTAATTAGATGTCATTTTAAATCATTTTAAATATATAATTAAAAAAAAAAATTATTTGACATCTACATGTATTTTTGGGATATTCCCATTCATACTTATGGGGATTCTGTACCTATGGAATCCCCATAAAGCATGATTGGGGATTCCTGTTTTTCATTGATTGGGCCGGCCCGTGTGATCCCAGGGGCGCTTGCGAACCACCTGCATCCCTGGGATACGTGGGCCTCTATGCAGGCTTGCACGTAGAGGCCCAGGAGCGCAAGTCTCCAAAGCAGAAGGTAACTGCGTAGATTTTTTGCTGGTCGGAGGCATGCGCTTGCGGGTAGCCTCCAACCGCAAATTCAGCCCCATTGTAAACAGAAGCAAAATGCTGCAGATGTTGGAAATCTGAGATAAAAACTGAAAATGTTGGAAATACTCAGTAAGTCAGGCAGCATCTGTGGAGAGAGAAACAGAGTTAAAGTTTCAGGTCAACATCAACCTGAAATGTTAACTCTGTTTCTCTCCACAAATGCTGCCTGACCTGCTGAGTATTTCCTGCATTTTCTGTTTTTATTACAATGAATAAGGTGTTCCACATTATATTTCACATGCTGGTCTTCATTCTACTTACCTTAAATTATCTTACTCAGGTCAATACTCCTTTCTCTTCTTTTACATCCTTAGGAACCATTCCAAAACACTACCACATTCATCTCTCAATTAGCTTATTAAACACGCTGACTATTCCAATTTATTGATCATTTCTATCTTCTGTTATATTAATCACACAGCATTTTTCATTTTGAATCACAAGCTCCTCGTAATAGCAAACATAAACAAATTGATACTGTCATAACAAACATGGGGCTAAAAATTCATTTGCTTAGCCCCACCCGTTAGCGCACAAGAGGGGCACTAATAGGCTGCTAAGCTCTTACCGATCAAGCACTGCACTGGCAACGCCTCCTGCGACCTTCAGTGGAGGTTTACCGGCAGCGCTAAGAGTTAACACTGCACTCTCTAGTGCCACCCACTTGGTGATGTCACTGAGTGTGCAATGCCCCATTAGCACCGTGGTCGCGAAATTGAAGCTTTCGCCTGCCGTAGCGCCTGCCGCTAATTCCGACAAGGAAAATAGGCGTCCCGAAGAAGCTGCCGTGGTGATATTTCCACAGGTTAAAATGAAATGTATTTGTACTAATGTATCTTTTTTAGGTGTTCAACACTGTTGCTAATCTCCCTTGCATTTTCTTTCAGTTTTCGGGTGGTCCAGCTGACCTCCCCTTCAGACGCTCGGATGCCGGTTTCCAAGCGGCAGAACTTCAGCAGCGCTCCCATGATAGCACCCCAAAAATCAGGGTCAGCGTCCTAAGAGGTGTGTGGAACGCTTCCCTTAGAACTCCACTCCCCTCTTGGGGCTCTAAAATTCAATATCGTAGTTGGAGGCAGTAAACATTGCATGGCGTTAAAGTTAGCCTCAAACCAGGCTATACTGAATTCTTAACCTATGTTCTTTGGATATGGACCATAACAACAACCTTTTCTCCAGCCTGTCACATAAAGTTTGCAGCCTGCCATCTTTAATATTACTACTTTAAGCAATCAAAATACTTTGAATGTACATTCTGTATCATTTAACATCCAACTGGCAGCAGTACTGGGACAGAAAGGAGTTGTACTGCAGGGACTGGCTCCACCTGAACTGGAATGGGACCAATGCCCTCGTGAAATGGATAAATAGGGCTGTTGATAGTACTTTAAACTCATAAGATGGGGGAGGGATCTGGTGAAAATAAAAATTAAGCCTGAAGATAAAAGAAATAGGAGATGAGAGTAAAGATCAGACCAAGGTAAGGAATAAGGGTAATATAAATGGTTGGGGAAAAGGAACAGTTCTAGAACATTAGTACAAAATGACTGTTAAAAATAAAGTGAGTTGGACAATTAATAACAACAAATTAAATTTCCTGTGACAATGAACACAGCATCCAAAACAAAATGGGGAAGCAGAGGCAATAATTCATAGCCAGATGTTGAAGAGATAACTGAAACATAACTTAATAACAAAACATGACTGGCAGTCAAATATTGCAGGATCTAAACATTTAGAAAGGATAGGGGAGGAAGAAGGGAGGCTGGAGCAGCTGTACTAATTAGAGTTAGCATAATGATAGTAGAAAAAAGTAGCATAACTAAAATAGAGATAGAAACAGAATTCATATGGATTGAGACAAAGGATAAGAGATCAATCATGATAATGGGGTATACTACATACCAACTAATGGTGAAAGGGAAGTGAAGGAAGAAATCTGTAGGCAATTCTAGGAGTGAAAGTGTCCCGTAGGGGGCGCTTAATTTGAATTAAATAAAAATGTATTGTCCGGCACCAAGGGAACAAAAGTGACCCAGAATTCGGGTCTTTAACTTTTGAAAATGGCCGGGATGGTGTTGGAGGCACTCTGCGCCTATGCAGGGCGGTAACGAGGCGGGAGATGGGCGAAAGCGGCTCGATGACAATCAGTGCCGTGCTGAAACGCTGATGATGTCAACGCAACGTGGATGTGCCGCGTCTCCTGGAGGTGCCAACAGGGCTTTTGGAAAGGAGAAATTTTGCCCCCTAAATCATGGGCGATTTCAACTACCTGTAAATAAACTGGCAACATGTGGTAGCTAAAGGGGAATAAAGGATGAATAAAGAGATAAGGGCAAAATTGAAACTTAAGAAAAAAGAATACACTAAAGTACATAGACAATAAAGGAGAGGATGACAAAAGGGAATACAAAGAGGTTACGAAAGAAGTAAAACAAATATTAGGAAAGCAAAGAGGAACTATGGAATTAAATTATCAAGGAGTATAAAAACAAAAAGTAAAATATACTACAGACACATAAATAACAAAAGAAAATCAGAATAGGGATAGGATTACCAAGGAGATAAACACACAGGTAAAGAACTTGGACATTCTTCAGTATGCTATCTGTATATTTGATTTATTCTATTCATTAGGTAGAAAATGATACTGAGGTTGGAACACATAGAAACAATAGTGATGTACAAAATCAGAAGAGACCACTGAGGAAATCTAACTGTTCAAACACTATTCTCTGCCAAATATCTATTCAGCTTATTCTCAAATTTGCTGACACTATGGCCTAGATATTTGATGGCCCTGCATCCATTTTACAGGTATATAGGGCCCAAGTTTCGAGCCGCGCCTAGAACGGCGCAGTCCCAACCTGGACGCCCGTTTTTCGCGCCACAAAGTGCGCCTAAAAAAACTTCCATATTCTCCACCTCCCTGCAGGTCCTCTGGCCCTCGGCGCAGCACAGCAGGAGCTGTAGGGGGCGGAGCTAGGACCCTGCGGGAGCTCTGCACATGCGCGCTACAGTGGACATGCAAGTGCAGTAGCTCCAGGCGCCCGAAACTGTGTGGGAGGGGCCCGAAGCACGCAGCCCCTAGCCCTGGCCGAATGGCCTCACTGGGGCTGCGTGAATAAGGCTCCTCCCACGGCCAGCTCCTGCTTCCTCCCGACCCGACTCGACTCCCGCTTCCCGCCCCCCACCCCCGCCCCTGGACCGGACCCGACACCCGCTCCCACCCCCCCCCCGCCTCCGGACTGGATCCGACCTGACCTCCCTCCCCCCCGACCTGACCTCCCTCTCCCTCTCTTCCTCCCCCCGACCCGAACCGAACCGACCTCCCTCCCACCACCCCCCCGACCCGACCCAACACCACCTACCTGTAAATGTGGTGCTGGGGATGGGCCCTGCCTGAAGTCTCGGGCCCGGCCCGTTCAACCTCCCTCCCCCTTCTCCTTCCCCCCCACCCCTCCCAATCTCCTTCCCCCCTCCCCAATCTCCTTCCCTCCCACCCCCCCAATCTCCTTCCCCCCCAATCTCCTTCTCCCCCCAATCTCCTTCTCCCCCCCCAATCTCCTCCTCCCCCCAATCTCCTTCTCCCCCGCCAATCTCCTTTCTCCCCCCATCTCCTTTCTCCCCCTCCCCTTTATCCCCTTCTCCCCCCTCCCCCTTCTCCCCCCTCCCCCTTTCTCCCCTTCTCCCCCTCCCCCTTCTCCCCCATCCCTCCCCCTTCTCCACCATCCCTCCCCCTTCTTCCCCATCCCTCCCCCTTCTCCCCCCTCCCCCTTCTCCACCTTCCCTCCCCCTTCCCTCCCTCTACCACCCTCCTCCCCCTCCCCTCGCTGTCAGGAACACAGACACTGACAGACAGAGAATGAGAGACACATAGACAGACAGAGAGATAGAGACACTGACAGAGACACACTGAGGGGGGCATCCCAGCACGCTGTTGGAGGGCTCCCGGTGCTGCAGTCGGTAAGTAGAGAATGTTTAATTTATTGATTTAAAAAAAAAAATATTTCTTATTAATTCTTTTGATTGATTTATTGGTTGATTTATTGATGTATTTATCATTTATTATTGATGATGACTCTTTATTTGTAAAACTGAAGTGTTTAATGTTTGTAAACTTCCCTTTAAACATCGCCCCCCCCCCCCACCCCCCATTCCCTGTACCTGATTTGTAACCTACGCCTGATTTTCTAAAGTGTAGACAAGGTTTTTTCGAGCGTACAAAAATCTTCACTTACTCTGTTCTAAGTTAGTTTGGAGTAAATGTTCACTCACGAAACTTTGAAGTCAGGCGTAAGTGGCCGGACACACCCCCTTTTGAAAAAAAATTCTGTTCCAAAGTGAAACTGTTCTACCTGACTACAACTGGAGCAAACTAAATGTGGAGAATTCCGATTTCTAAAAATCAGGAGCAAATCATGTGGAAACTTGGGGCCATAATGGGCACCAAAGTGGGAGTGGAGGAGGGTTAACAGTAAGGTGAATTACAACATAGTAGGGGTCTGAGTGGATCGTTGATAAGGGAAAAGATAGGGATAGTCAAGGGAGTGAGGGGTGGTAAGGAGGGAAATGGGTAGGGGGAAGATGAAGGGGAAGGGAACCTGATGCAAGCCAGGCAGTGAGGGGATACACAAATGACTGGGGGAAGGGATTAGGAGGGAACCAATGTGGGCCACATTTTCCCTGCAACCCCCATAGGAAATGTAGCCTGCAGCCATTGGTTGCTCCTTTCAGCGTCATATCGTTCACCACCTCCCAAAGGAAAGAAGAAAAAGAAAAGAGAGAGAAGTAAAAAGAAATGTTAAGGTGGGAGAAGCAGAAGAGAAAAGAGATAAAGACAGAGGCAGAGCAGAGACAAAAAGAGCAACACGAGGACCGCAGAGACAAGTAAGAGGATGACTATAGTCTTTGAATTTATGGCCTGGATTTTGCAGTCAGCGGCGAAGGAATGGCACTCATTCATCACGCTCACAGCTGACCACAAACTTTTTGAATTGGAGAGTCATTTCATCATGGTGTCCTCTCCAGGGGATCTGGGCAGCAAGTCTGATCACATGGGACAGTGAAGATAAGACATGCCCACCAATTCAGCCAGGACTGTCAAAGAGAGGTGAGTAGTCTTTACATGTTTAAGAGTTAGTTTAATTAGAAAAGTTTCTATGTAAAAAGCAGAGCAAAGTAAAAAATAGGTTTTAAAAAGGTGTACAAAGTAACAAACTGTTTTTAAAAGACCACGCACATATAAATAATGGCAGAGCAAAAGATAGATGAGAAGAAGTGTCACAACTTTGAAGATGAACACCTTTGCACACTCCACAAAGAGTGGTGCGTGGTGGCAATGAAATGTAGGATGCCACAGAAAGTTAGCAGGTTGGCATGGAAGGAGGTGACACAGGTTCTGAGTGCTAACTGCACCGTGCCACGGACAATGGTATTATGCCGCAAAAAATGAAAGATTTAACTTGATCTGCTAGAGTTTGTGCGGATTATTAGAAATTTTAAAATTAAGAATGTTTATTAAAGTCCTTACTCTTACTGATGCAATGAATATCGAAGAGCTGGTTTATGGGTGTTGTGGTCAGGGTTCAACCTAAAGTCAACTGGTCATAAAACTCAGTTGTCATCAGAGACGGGCCTCACCAAGTGCTTCTAAAGATCTTTTAGCTGTACTCAAGAGACTTGAGGTGTGAAATTGGAATTAATGAATTCCATCCTGCCTCCAAAGCATCAACTTGTCTCTCTAACACCAACAAATAAGCACAAACTAATTTTTATTATTCATGTCTGTGTAGAGAGCAAGATGACTCACACAGCCCATGAGCTGTCGAAGACTGGTGTTGGTGTAGCCTTTCTAAAGGAGATGAATTAACACAAAGAAAGAGCATGTCAGTGGGTGGGCATCATTATCAGCTCAGTATCTGGTTTCCAAACAGACATTGAAGTAAGGAAAGATGAGTGTCATGTTCTTGCTTTGGCCAGCGGCATGTTTTAAATGTAATTGTTAGCTGCAGAGTGTAAAAAGATTAAATTATGAATGTGCAGCATATGAGCTTCTGTGATGTATCAGATGAACATTTGCTACCATTGTAACATTTTTTGATTTTCCTTCCCACGGATGCACAGCTGTCTTTGGACACACTGGTTTCAGAGGGCTTGACACGGGGCCTGCAGAGGGCAGTGAGGTGAGGCCTGCAGAGGGCAGTGACACAGTAAGTGAAGGGAAGGAGGAGGTGGAAGATCGGAGGAGGCATCTAGAGAAAGGGTGCCCACCTAGGTGTAAGGGAAGACAAAGTGTCACTCCTAACCCTACGTGGCACTGTCAGGAGGCTGATGTGCCAGACCACTTGTCCATGACGAGCCTCACCTCACCACCTCTCCAACTCCTGGCCCCTCTGTCTCTGTGTGAGGCACACATGACTCCCTTCTCACAGGCAGGCACCAAGCTGCTGCCACAGAGCCTGTGGGAGGAAATGTGATTTCTGAGTCTGACCTGATGGGGGTGAGGGACTTCTGGGAGTGTAATAGATGTTGCCTTGTCTCCTGTAAGACAGGGTGGAGGTCATGCCCAGGTTGGTGGCGATTTGAAAGAGGACTTATTTAGTCAAGAAGTGAGGCGAACAATGGATACTGAGCATGGCAGGTAACTTGACTCTCTTGTCTCCATGAGACAGGAGATCAAGGACATTGGCAAGAACATTTGTGATCAGCTGACCCATAGTAACCCAGGCTATTTGGGATCAGCTGGCCCATAATAAGCAGACAATTTGTAATCAACTGGCCCATATTGGTGAGAATGTAGGTGTACAATGCCACGGGAGATTGATGAGCATATATAAGATTATGGAAGTATTCATATAATTTCACAAGCAAATGTAATTCCTTCTCTGTATATTTATGTTACTGAGTGAGATGCGCTGACTGTCACTTTACAGTCATTATGTTTTGGAGCAATGCAGTTCACATGTCTGGAATTTACACTGATCTTTATTGATTTTTATTTTATTTCATAAAACTTAAACACTAGTTCCTGCAAAATGAAACTTTTCAACTCCTGCCAGAATTTTCGCTGCTTGTGTTACCATAATTATTGGGTGTTCTTTTATAGCAAAATTCTTAAGAGGGTCTAATCTGGTTAAACCAATCTAGAATGTGAGTAATTATAATTTTAAGAAAAATCATTGTAGATCCATTTTTAATGTATGGTTGTCCATATTACTTACTACAGAATATGCTTCATGTCCTAGCCTGGAGACAATCTACTCTCAAAGTGAGTTCATTTACACTGAACACATTGAAATTCAAACTGTTCTTCCAATTGCTAGCAATTGCCTGAATCTGGTATTATGCTCCGGCTGAATGAATCTCCTAATAATGATCCAGCCATATGCTCAAACAGTGAATCAGTGATATAATATTCAGCAGCATTGGAAATTTCAAATATATTGCAAAGTTAGTCATACATTTCAATGCAAAAGGCACACCACAGGTACAAAGGCAGTAAACGTCTGTTGTTATGGCCAAAATCCATTGAATGCATTCAATTTAGAAATCACCTTAGCTCCAGCAATCTGTGACTTAATTTCTTCTCATATAGCTTATTTGTCATATTCTCTTTGTACAACCTTGTTCATATTATAGGAATTAATCTGCACACATATTTGTCCATTTGGTTCATGTTTATTCATTAGCGAGTTTTCTATTTAGTAGGCTCATTGATGTTGTATTCTTCTCAACCGATTCCATGCACTTCAATTCTGTTTTGACTGGGAGGAGAGGAGAACAAATAGCTCCTTTTGGCAATGTTCAGCTCCTGTCTGTGCACTGTTTCATAGTTTGATGCTATATTGTCCTGGAAAATAACTAAAATCTTTGAAATAAATCATTATACACACTGAGCACTGAAGTTGCACACTGAAGCTAAGGTTTCCTGTAGTGTAAGCATCTCAGCATCTACGTCCAATACTTGTTTCATCAATTGGATTCTTTCACATTCTTTAAACCCTAGCATAGATTGGGCATCAGTGAAGGTAACAATAAGCAATGCATTTTGTTTCTTTGTTTTGTATTTGACTGTCATTATACATTGGCCCATCACAAGTATCTCACTCCCAGTATATGCTTTCAGTTTAATAGACTTATATCTCTGTTTTTTTTGTAGGCTATCATATATCCCATGATATTTATAAAATATCCTGCACCAAGCTTCAGGCTTATGACACTTCCATTACATTACACAGGTACTATCCATCATTTCACTTTTGCTGCTACAAAATCTACAGAAACTGATTGGCATAGTTTCCATAGGTTTACACAGAAGTTACTTTGCTGCTTTTATTATTATAATAATAACTTTTATTTGTATAGTGCCTTTAACATAGTAAAACATCCCAAGGTGCTTCACAACTATTTTACAACACATTAGATATTGACCATTGAGGGAACGAGAGAAAAAGTGGGAGAAGGAAGTGTAAAAAATTAGAAAATCAACATTTAATGCAAATTAAATCATTTATTAGCTTTCTATAAGATTCATTCCCTGTCCAGTGATTTAATTAATATGAAAGAACCAATCACCATCCTCCATCCTTGTGATGTCATAATTTTATTACTTTATATTTCTCATTTTGTCCCCTTGACAGGTCTGTTGTGGCTCCAGGCTCGAGCTGCCTCGGTTGTTAGGGAGCAGCTTTTGTTGGTGGCGATTCACACACAGTGGTAATGTGATGTTTCGGCTCACAATTTTTGCATTTTTTTCTCTTGTGTTGGTTAGGGACTGAAGGTGTTTTTACATCCACAGCAGCAAAAGGTAGCTGCTTTACTGGCATGGCTTTCACCTTTTTTCATGAAAACATTTGTACCCTGAAACTGATTTAAATCAATAGACTAATGCCTCAGTTAAATTGGAGACAAAAGAATTTCATATTAGAATGCTAAATGTCTGAATGCTAATATTCAAAATCAATTTAATGGCACTGATGTCTCTGTAATGATAAGAAGCCCAGGGTCAAACAGAGAATCCCTCATCACTGTATTCTGACATATTGGGTACACCAGGTGCCCTCATTTGATTTTCTTGCCTTTGGTATGCTGAAGAAAAAGTGCTTTATCAGATCATGGCTTTATTTATAAACTATGAGAATGATTTATTGATCAGTAAATAAATAAATGAACTGTCCAAAATACAAGCAGTAGATTAACAGTAATCACTTTTACTATTTCCTCAGGTTTTGGACGATATGGTGTTGAAAAAAACAGCAACCTAGCCATTATTATTAACTCCTATTCGTCTGTCAAATATCCTGTTCCTGTTACCTGCTGATACATTATCCAAAACCATAAAAATAAATCTTTCTGAGCACATTTAAACTTCAGTACACCCAAATTTTATTATCTTAAATGTGGGCCCAGAAATTGCGGTCGGAGGCTTCCTAAAAAGGATGCCTCCGAGGAATGTGGGTTTACGTTGGGGAGGCTTTCTCTTCTCGCTCTGCGAAGCGCACTCCCGTCCTCCATTTTCCCATGCAGAAGATGCAGTCACGTGTGACTGCTCAGCCAATCAGGTACTGTATTCCACAGCTTTCCCATTAATGGCAATGAGAACTCCGTATCTACGAGTTCTCCTTGCTATTAATGAGAAAAAAACACATTAAACACCACAATAAAAAATACACCTCACATAATTAAAATTAATTGAAATTAAAGTTAATAAATACCTTAGAAAAAAAAATTTTTTTTGATTTTTTAAAAAAGTTTTGTAATTAGGGTTAAAAATAAACTTGCCTTAGTGGGCAGGGTTTTTAACAATAAAATGTGTTTTTTCATTTAATTTTATTATATTTTTGTATGTTTTAAAACTCAGAAATGCCTTAAAAGTAGGCTATGCACCTGCTTTTATCAGGCGCAAGAGTTTTGAGGACATTTGCTGGGCAAGAAATGGGTAAATACCGCAAAGTCCTCGCTCCCGATATGCATTGGAACTGTCAAGCTCCAGCTTGACAGATCGGAAAAGCCAGTTTTCAGCGCATGCGCATTGTGCACTGAAAACCGGCTTTTGTGATGCCTTCCCAGGTCCGTAGACACTCCGTACGGACTCGGGGAGGCCGGGATCTCAAGGTCGTAAAGTGTTTTTCTGCGTAGTGTTTAGTAACCTGGTGCTTCCACTTATGTGCCTGATGTGCTCTATAACTTAACCTAGTGCTTCTTCATTGTGCTTCTCCAGTGGGAGGAGGATTTGTGGAGTTATTTGATATGTGTCCTTGAGAGCTTCTTTGGATTGAGGTGACCCTTGATCTGAGTGCACTAGGTCCTGGCCTGGCCCAAATATTGGGCCTGTTACTTCTATAGCTGTGGGGCAATGGGGATACCAAGCTCTGTCTACTTTCTGCATATGTACAGCCATCAGAGGAAGGTAGTGAGAGGATCCTTGTATGTTGCCTTCCTGAAAGATAGTATTATCATCATTGCCCATTCTCCCTCTGTTCCTGTTGCCAGACACAGACTCACCATGTTCACAGACCTGCATGAGAAAAGATTTGAGCATTCAATTCTCAAACCTATCTAAGCTAGCAAAGAGAACTGTTGAACATTGGAGCCCAAGATATTTAAGGCAGTGATATTCACATCCTGAGAATTAATTAAAAAATGTTGATGCCAGTCAGTGACTCCATAGAATTAATAGGAGAAAGCTAGTACTAACTGTTACATTCATAATAAATGGTCAGACTGAGTACTGTGTGCAATGAGCAAGTATGACCTTAGCTCCTTTATTAAGGTTCCAGAGTGCAGGTACCTCGTGGGTAGCCTGCTTATATACTGTGCTCCCAAGGGATCCCTTGGGACTCCAACAGGTAGGCCCTCTGGTGATAGTGTGAAACAGGTTGCAAGGGGTTAAATACATAACATCACTCCCCCATAAAGTCAACAGTACAATTATTTACAAGTTGAGATGATCTGGGGCTTTGCGCGCCCTTGTCGATCGTCTCGGTACAAATACTGGTGTGAGTGGGTTGGTCAGTTCTTCACTGGGCTGTTGGGCAGCCAGCCTTGCCAGGCTGCTTGAGATGATGAGTTCGGCTTCGTGGTCAACTGTGATGTCAGTTGCCACTTGTGTGTGTGTTGGAAGGTCAAAGTTGGTGGTGTCCTCTTCAGGTTGTTCGTAGCTATTGGTGAACCGCAATTTGATTTGGTCCAAGTGTTTTCTGTGCATTTGTCCATTGGTCAGTTTGACCTGAAATACCCGACTCTCCTCTTTGGCTGTGACCATGCCAGTGAGCCATTTGTGACCATGTCCATAATTGAGCACAAACACAGGATCATTGATCTCAATATCGCGTGACAAATTTGCGCGGTCATGATACACACTTTGTTGATACCACTTGTCCTCCACGTGATCATGTAGATCAGGGTGGACAAGAGAGAGCCTTGTTTTAAGCATCCTTTTCATGAGCAGCTCAGCTGGGGGAATCCCGGTAAGTGAGTGGGGTCTGGTACGGTAGCTGAGCAATACTCGGGACAACCGGGTCTGCAGGGAGCCTTACAACACACGTTTCAAGCTTTGCTTGCTGGTCTGAACTGCCAGTTCTGCCTGGCCGTCGGATGCGGGCCTGAACGGGGCAGATGTGACATATCTGATCCCGTTGCGGGTCATGAATTCTTTGAATTCAGCACTGGTGAAGCACGGCCAATTGTCGCTGACTAGGACATCAGGCAAGCCGTGTATGGCAAACATGGCTCGTAGGCTTTCAATGGTGGCCATGGATGTGCTTACAGATATTATTGCACATTCAATCCATTTTGAGTAAGCGTCCACGACAACTAAAAACATTTTGCCTAGGAATGGGCCCGCATAGTCTACATGGATCCTCGACCATGGTTTGGATGGCCATGACCACAAACTTAGCAGTGCCTCTCTAGTTGCATTGCTCAACTGAGAGCAAGTGTTGCACTGGCGCGCACATGACTCTAAATCTGGGTCGATGTCAGGCCACCACCCGTGGGATCTGGCTATGGCTTTCATTGTTACGATGCCTGGTTGAGTGTTGTGCAGTTCGGAAATAAATGTATCTCTGCCTTTCTGGGGCAAGACTACGCTATTGCCCCACAAAAGACAATCCTCCTACAGGGACAGCTCATCTTTGTATCTGTGGAATGGCTTAATCATTTCCTGCATCTCCACTGGGACACTGGATCAGCTCCCATGGAGGACACAGTTTTTTACCAAGGACAGTAAAGGATCCTGGCTGGTTCAGGTCCTGATCTGGCAGGATATAACGGGAGATTTCTCATTCTCAAATGCCTCCATGACCATGAGCAAATCCGCTGGCTGTGCCATTTCCATCCCAGTGCTGGGCAATGATAGCCGACTGAGAGCATCTGTACAGTTCTCTGTGCCCGGTCTGGCGGATTACATGGTTGTATGCCGACAGCGTAAGCGCCCATCTTTGCATGCGGGCAGAGGCATTGGGATTAATCTCTTTGTTCTCCAAGAATAGCGATATGAGCGGCTTGTGGTCAGTTTCAAGCTCGAACTTGAGGCCAAATAAGTACTGGTGCATTTTTTTTACACCGTAAACGCACACCAGAGCCTCTTTTTCAACCATGCTGTAGGCCCTTTCAGCCTTGGACAAACTCCTGGATGTATACGCAACTGGTTCCAAAATTCCCAATTCATTAGCCTGTTGTAACACACACCCGACCCCGTATGACGACGCATCGCAAGCTAACACCAATCGTTTACATGGGTTATACAGGACAAGCAGTTTGTTAGAACACAATAAATTTCTGGCTTTCTTAAAGGCAGCCTCTTGTGAATTCCCACATACCCAGTCGTCTCCCTTGCGCAGTAGCACATGTAGGGGTTCTAGCAGGGTGCTTAACCCAGATAGGAAATTACCGAAATAGTTAAGGAGTCCCAGGAACGACCGCAGCTCCATCACCTTCTGAGGTCGCGGCACGTTCTTGATGGCCTCCGTCTTGGTGTCGGTGGGTCTGATGCCGTCTCCTGCGATTCTCCTTCCGAAGAATTCGATGTCCTGTGCCAGGAAAACACACTTCGAGCATTTCAACCTGAGCCCCACGCGATCCAACCGACTAAAACCTCCTCCAGGTTCTTCAAGTACTCCAAGGTATCCCGACCTGTAACCAATATGTCGTCCTGGAAGACCACTGTGCAAGGAACCGAATTTAGCAGTCTCCCCATGTTCCACTGGAAGATTGCTGCAGCCGACTGAATCCTGAACGAGCACCGGTTGTAGATAAACAGACCTTTGTGCGTGTTGATGCAAGTGAGGCCTTTCGAAGACTTCTCCAGCTCCTGTGTCATATAGGCCAAGGTCAGGTCCAGCTTGGTGAACGTCTTCCCTCCAACCAGGGTCGCGAATAGGTCGTCTGACTTGGGTAGCGGGTACTGATCCTGCAGTGAAAAACGGTTAATCGTTACTTTATAGTCCCCGCAAATTCTAACCATACTGTCGTCCTTAAGTACTGGAACAATCGGACTGGCCCAGTCATTGAATTCCACCGCCGCGATGATGCCTTCACGTTGCAGCCTGTCCAACTCAATTTCCACTTTTTCACGCATCATGTACGGTACCGCCCGAGCCTTGTGGTGGATGGGTCACGTACCGGGAACTAAATGGATCTGTAGTTTCAGCCCCGAATAGCTTCCAATGTCTGGCTCGAATAACGAACGGAACTTGTTTAGAACCTGGGTACATGAGGTGTCATCGACGGACGAAAGCGCTTGGATGTCATCCCAGTTCCAGCGGAGTTTCCACAGCCAGTTTCTGCCAAACAACGTGGGGCCATTCCCTGGCACAATTCACAGCAGGAGTTCGTGTACTGCTCCATCACAGGAGACTTTGACTTCAGCACTGCCAATTACAGGAATTAGTTCCTTGGTGTAAGTCCTTAGTTTGGTGTGAATGGGGCTGAGCTTCGGCCTGTGTGCCTTCTTGCCCCACAGCCTGTCGAAGGCCGTTTTACTCATTATGGACTGACTTGCCCCTATGTCCAGCTCCATAGACACTGGAACACCGTTCAGTTCAACTTTCAACATTATTGGTGGGCATTTCGTCGTGAACATATGCACCCCGTACACCTCTGCCTCCGCAGTATGAGTTTCCAATTCTGTCTGATCCACTGTGGATCGATCTTCCTCTGCAACGTGTTGGTTTGCGGGGTTTGCAGCTCGCCTGCATATTCATTGCAGGTGTCCCATTGTTCTGCAGTCACTGCACGCATAGTGCTTAAAGCGGCATTGATGGGACCGATGATCACCCCCGCAACACCAACAGGGTGCTAACTGCCTCGCGTTAATAGATGATGGCGGACTCTGGGTCAATTGAGGTGGGGCCACAGCAGCCGGCATATACATTCTGCCCTGTACATTTCTGCTCACAACTGACATTACTTTATGCACAGTACTGGCTGAAACTTCTTTGTTCTGCGAAATCTGCTTGGTATTGTCGCTGGTGGACATAAATGCTTGGGCTATCGTTATGGCTTTACTCAGATTCAGAGTTTGCGAAAGATTGTCTCATGTCTGATGCGCAGTACAAAAAAGTCTCTGAGCATTTGTTCTAGGAATCCCTCAAACTCAAAATGTCCTGCAAGGCGCCTTAGTTCGGCGACGTAGCTCGCCACTTCCTGGCCCTCCGATCGTTGACATGTGTAGAACCGATATCTCGCCATTAAAATGTTTTGCTTAGGATTTAGGTGCTCCTGGACCAGCATACACAGTTCTTTGTAGGATTTTTCTGTTGGTTTTGCAAGGGCCAGGAGATTCTTCATGAGGCCATAGGTTGTTGCTCCACAGACAGTCAGGAGGATCGCTCTTCGTTTGGACGCGTTCTCGTCCCCTTCCAGCTCATTGGCCACGAAGAATTGGTCGAGTCTCTCCACGAAGACCTCCCAATTGTTCCCCCTCTGAGAACTTCTCCAGGATGCCGACTGTTCTTTGCATTTTCGCGTGGTTGTTTATTACCTCATCGCCAATTGTTACACTCATAATAAATGGTGAGACTGTGTGTAATGAGCAAGTGTGACCTTAGCTCCTTTATTAAGGTTCCAGAATGCAGGTACCTCGTGGGTGGCCTGCTTATATACTGTGCTCCCAAGGGGTGCTGGGATCCCTTGAGACTCCAACAGGTAGGCCCTCTGGTGGACAGGTGTGATACAGGTTACAAGGGGTTAAATACATAACACTAACCATAAGCTGTGGGTAAGTTCTTACTTCTCCATCTCCGATAAGAATGTAAGAACATAAGAAATAGGAGCAGGAGTAGGCCACTTGGCCCCTCAAACCTGCTCTGCCATTTAATATCATGGATGATCTGATCACCGACTCAGCTCCAGTTCCCTGCCTGCTCCCCATAACCCCGTATTCCCTTATCACTCAAAAAACTATCTATCTCTGCTTTAAATATATTCAATGACCCAGTCTGCACAGCTCTCTGGGGCAGAGAATTCCACAGATTTACAACCCTCTAAAATAAGGGTCTTCCTCAAATTTGCTTTCCCACCCATATTTGTATCATCAGCAAACTTGGCTACATTACACTCGGTCCCTTCATCCAAGTTATTAATATAGATTGTAAATAGTTGAGGACCCAGCACCAATCCCTGCGGCACCCCACTAGTTACCGTTTGCCAACTGGAAAATGACCCATTTATCCCACACTCTGTTTTCTGTTAGTTAGCCAATCCTCTATCCATGCTAATATATTATCCCCAACCCCGTGAACTTTTATCTTGTGCAGTAACCATTTATGTGGCACCTTATCGAATGCCTTCTGGAAATCCAAATACACCACATCCACTGGTTCCCCCTTATCCAACCTGCTCATTACATCCTCAAAGAACTCCATCAAATTTGTAAAACATGATTTCCCTTTCATAAAACCATGCTGACTCTTCTTGATTGAATTATGCTTTTCCAAATGTCCTGCTACTGCTTCCTTAATAATAGACTCCAGCATTTTCCCAACCATAGATGTTAGGCTAACTGGTCTATAGTTTCCTGCTTTTTGTCTGCCTCCTTTTTTAAATAGTGATGTTACCTCAATGGCCTTTCAACCTAGAATCTCCAGGGCAACTTCTATATATGGGGTAACTGGATGTAGATTGAGTGCTCCTCCTGTGCGAGTTCTCTACCTCATGTTATCTAGTCTTCTCCTGAAAAGCCCAGCTTGTTTGTGATTACATGTACACACATCATCCTGTTACACTAGATGGAAGGATTTGTTTGGAGCATTTGAGGATGTGTGTGCAGAAATACTTACAGAGACACATTGCTGCTGTAAAGTCTACCCTGCTGTATAATAGAGTACTTTAAGACAGTATGAAAAGAAAGCAATTCTACATGCACACATTGTATTAATAAATTTGGTATTCTGCTTTCATTGCATGAAATATGAATTACTTGAACTCAATCAATGTGTGTATGTACTCATTTCTGTAAAATGATCACAGAATATAAATAATATATATGGTGCATATAAAACCAAGCAGAAGCAAGCTTTTAATTGACATGCATGCAAGAATGCAGATGGCCATTCACAGCAGAACAATGTATTAACACCAGAAATACTGGAAATCTCAGGCAGCATCTGTGGAGAGAAAAACAGAGTTAGCGTTTCAGGTCGATGACCCTTCGTCAGAACTGACAAATGTTCGAAAAGAACACATTCATAAGAAGCACTGAGAGGGAAAGGGGAAGAAAGAACAAAAGAGAAGTTCTGTGATAGGGTGGAAGGCAGGAGAGATTAAGGAGACAAAAGGGATGATGGGCCGAATTGAAATGGTAATGGAAGATGTTAGAAAAAGGTTAATCTGGATAGGGTGTGAATGGCGTAATAATGACCAGCTGCCATTTGGAGACAAAGAGAAAAAAAGAAGAGAAGCAGAAAAAAGGAAAAAGAAACATAAGATGGGGGTGGGGGTCGGGGGCGGGGGGTGGGGAGCCAAAGCTGGCCAGAGATTGTGCTCTGAAATTGTTAAACTTGATGTTGAGTCCAGAAAGCTGTAAAGTGCCTAAAGATTAGGTGTTGTTCCTCAAGCTTGCGTTGAGCTTCATTGGAACAGTGAAGAAGTCTGAGGATGGAGATATCAGAGTGGGAGTGGAGTGGAGAATTAAAGTGACAAGCGACCGGGAGCTCTGGGTTACATTTACAGACTGAACGGAAGTGTTCCGCAAAGCGATCAACCAATCTACGCTTGGTTTCCCCAATATAGAGGAGACCACATTGTGAGCAGCGATTACAGTAATACTAAATTGAAAGAAGTACAAATAAATTGCTGTTTCACCTGGAAGGAGTATTTGAGGTCCTGGATAGTGGGGAAGGAGGAGGTAAAAGGGCAGGTGTTGCATCTTCTGCGCTTGCAAGGAAAGGTGCCGTGGGAAGGGGTGGGCATGCTGGGGGTAACTGCAGAATGGACCAGGGTGTCACGGAGGGAGCAGTCCCTTCAAATACTGAGAGGGGAGGGGAGGGGAAGATATGATTGGTGATGGAATCATGCTAGAGGTGGTGTAAATGGTGGAGGATGATCCATTGAACGTGAATGCTGGTGGGGTGAAAGGTGAGGACAAGGGGAACCCTGTCATGGTTCTGACAGGGAGGGAAAGGGGTGAGAGCAGAGGTGTGGGAAATAGAATGGACATGGTCTAGGGCCATGTTAACCATGGTGGAGGGGAATCTTTGGTTGAGAAAAAAGGAAGACATGTCAGAGACACTGGTGTGAAAGGTAGCATCGTCAGAACAGATGTCACAGAAATGGAAAAACTGGGAGAATGGAATGGAGTTCTTACAGGATGCGAGGTGAGAGGAGAGAAGTCAAGAAAGGGAAGGGAAGAGTCAGAGATGGCTCATGTGAAGGTGAGGGAAGGGTAGAAATTGAATGCAAAGTGAATGAAATTTTCTAGTTCAGGGTGAGAGCAGGAAACGGCACCGATACAGGGATTAATGTACTGGTAAAAGAGATGAGTGAGGGGACCCAAGTAGGAATGTTCCACATATCCCACGAAAAGACAGGCATTGCTAGGACCCATGCGGGTTCCCATAGCAACACCTTTAATTTGTAGAAAATGAATGGAGTTAAAGGAAAAGTTGTTCAATGTGAGAATAAGTTCAGCCAGGCGAAGGAGGGTGGTGGTGGATGGGGATTGGTTGGGCCTCTGCTCGAGGAAGAAGTGAAGCACCCTCAAGCCATCCTGGTGGGGGTTAGAAGTGTGGAGGAATTGGACATACATGGTGAAAAGAAGAAGATTGGAGCCAGGAAACTCGAAACTGGTAAAGTGCGTCGGATGAGTCTCGGATATAGGTGGGAAGAGGGTGGACAAGGGGAGAAAAAATAGAGTCGCGAAAGGAAGAAATAAGTTCTGTGGGGCAAGAACAGGCTGAAATGGGTCTACCGAGGCAGTCCTGTTTGTGGATCTTGGGAAGGAGGTAGAAGTGGGCTGTGTGGGGAACTATGAGGTTGATGGCTGTGGAGGGAAGATCTCCAGAGGAGATGAGGTCAGTGACGCTCTGGGAAATGGTGGCTTGATGTTCAGTGGTGGGGTCATGGTCCAGGAGGAGGTAGGAGGAGGTGTCAGAGAGTTGGCAATCAGCCTCTGCAAGGTAGAGGTCGGTTCGCCAAACAACAACAGCACCACCCTTGTCAGCAGGTTTAATGTCAAGGTTGGGGTTGGATCTGAGCGAGCGGAGTGCTGCAAGGTCAGAGGGAGGTAGGTTGGAGTGAGTGAGGGGAGCAGAGAAATTGAGACGGCCGATGTCCCGTCATGAGTTTGCAATGAAGAGGTCTAGAGAGGGCAAGAGACCAGGGGTTCAGAGAATTCTGAAAATGTGAGAAATGATCAGCTGTGAGAGGGGAAGACTCCTGGCCGAAAAAATGGGCATGGAGGTGAAGGCGGCAGAAAAAGAGCTCAGCATCATGCCGAGCTCGAAATTCATTGGAGTGAGGTAAAGGGATGAAGCTCATACCTTTGCTGAGGACTGATCGTTCGGAGTTAGAGAGGGGAAGGTCAGAGGGGATAGTGAAAACATGGCAGGGGGTGAGATTGAAAGGATGGGATCAGAGGGAAGTGAAGGGGAAGAAGGTTCCGGAGGGCCGTTGGTGTCCAAGAGTTGTTGAAGTTTACGATCCTTGACACCTGAAAGGAAGGAAAAAAGTTCTTGGTTAAAGCGTCGGATGAGGCAAAGGATGAAATGGAACTGTGGACCAGGACAGCTTAGAGATAGAGATAGTCAGTGCTGCTGAAGAGAGAGGTTGAGACCATGCATGTGGTGGCACATAGTGTTGAGTATGGATCTCAGGATGTAATGAGAGCAGTGGTTTGAGGAACGTTGAGTATCTCGGCGATATATGTAATCCTGGGCGGATCCAAAACATGAAGGATGAAATTTCAGTTGAAATCCACATGGATTAATTCTGAGATGGAGAGAGTTAATGAGGAAATAAATGTGACTGTGAAAGCGAGTCTTGGCAGATACTTGATCAAACACGAGAAGGGAAACAGAAATCAAAGAAGATGAACAAGGTAAAAGAGACAAATGGAAATCCCATCTGAGGGAGGAGCAGAACATCTTCAAGGTGGGCATTCCTAGAAGAGAAGTGGCAGTGTATTAAACATTACGACAAAAGCAAAATATTGCGGATGCTGGAAACTGAAATAAAAACAGAAAATACTGGAAATCTCAGCCAGTCCGACAGCATCTGTGGAGAGAAAAACAGAGTTAACGTTTCGGGTTGATGACTCTTCATCAGAACTGCCGAATGTTCAATAAGAGCACATTCTTAAGCACTGAAAGGGGGAGGGGAAGAAGAATAAAAGGGAAGGTCTCTGATAGGATGGAAGGCAGGAGAGATTAGAGACAAAAGGGATGATGGGCTGAATTAAAATGGAAATGACAGAAGTTAGAAAAAGGTTCATCTGGATAGGGTGTGAATGGTGTAATAATGACCAGCTGCCATTTGGAGACAAAGAGAAAAAAAGAAGAGAAAAAGAAAAAAACGAAAAATATATATGGCGGGGAGGGAGCCAAATATGGGCAGAGGTTATGCTCTAAAATTGTTGAATTTGATGTCGAGTCCAGAAGGCTGTAAAGTGCCTAAATGAAAGATGAGGTGCTGTTCCTCGAGCTTGCATTGAGCTTCATTGGAACAGTGCAGAAGTCCAAGGACGGAGATATCGGAGTGGAAGTGGAGTAGAGAATTAAAGTGACAGGCGATCGGAAGCTCAGGGTCACAATTACCCTGAATGAAGGTGTTCCGCCTGGGTACAATCATATTCAAATGTTTCTGTTCTTCCTGTGAAGAAGCAACTTATAGTTGCTTGGCGTTTCCTTCAGATGGCTTGATTTGAGATCAAGAGCTCGCCATATAAGAAACGACCAGGAATTGAGTCCTGTCATTCCATTGTACAACACGTTGGTAAATTATTCACCTAACACACTGAGTCACCACATTAACATGGGTTTTAAAATAATAGTTTTGTTCTGCAATATTGCCAACCTTCGTTACAAAAAAGTGGGAACTACAATTAACACCTGATCAATACAAGGTTGCTGCAGGCAAGCAAGGCAGGTGGACCTGCGGTAAGTTTTCACACCTTGAGGCTTCCGATACTAGTCACTGCAATTCTATTACAGAAGAATCAGCATCATTTCAATAAGGTTCATTAATGAATCTGAAATTTATAGCTGTCTTTATATCTGGTTGCGTAACACATTGCAGACGTTTATCCGAGCGTGTTAAAAAGTAAAATGCTCGAAATTGTTTCACGGTGTAAGATTGACAACTGGCAGAAGCAGCAGTCCTCTTCAGTTGGAGGCCGGTGAGAAAAATTGGGATACAGGGCCCGAGGGACAGTGCAGGAGAGACAATGGTTAACATCGAATATGTGTTTAAATATAGAACTTGAGCTAAAATATTTGCCAGAAGTATGGCATCTCTCTCTCGCTGGAGTCTTCTACTTGTTCCGATACTTTCGGCTATTAGAGTTTTTATATATGCAAACCAGTTAGGTTTGTCATTATTTACACAAATTGTCCATAAGTCCAGCTCTTGCTATCAGTTACTTATTAAACCCCAGTTTAGATGTTCCAATCATTGGCAAGTGATAGTTAAAACAACTATAATTTGTATATTTCTATTTAAAATAACAGCTGTAGACCTGTACTTAGACCTGGGATCTAAAAATTCGATCTATATTCGCAACAACAAGATGTTCCAGCTTCACTTAAGAAAAGTTTTTAAAAATGTATCTCGCAGTCACCTTACCAGTAGTGCACTAGCACTGAGCCAAGCTATGCTGCCAACATGCTAGTCCATATCAAGTTTGCAAAGAAAATCGGATGTAACCTTACAGTGGTGGAAAGCACAGTTTGACTTACCCGCATTTCTCAATTTTTTATTTCTGAAGACGGACACGATAACGATAAAATTGCCCAGCAAGTCTCCCGCGGTGGTGAAGATCAGCACGCTGGACAGAGCAGTCACTGCCCAGGCCGGGCGAGAAGTCCCTTCCAATGTGGGAGACCTGGCGAAAGCCGAATCATTCTTCAACGTGACATTTTCTGGCATGTCTGGAAATTTTTGCTCACACCTCCGACAGCTTTTAGCACCAGGCAAAACAAAAATAACTGATACTTTTAGAAATAGCCGGATCTTTTCCGTCTTGGTGCCATTTGGAAAGGACTCAGCCCGCTGGAGTGGCGAGGTTTTTAATGGGTGGAAATCTATTACGCCAGCTAGTTATGTATTCACTATTGATTAGAGCGAGGTGGGCGTAGGCACCCACATCCTTCATCTCTCTTTCTCTCTCTTTGTCTCTCTCTGCGTGCCAAGCAAACCTCTGGTTCTGCTGACAGAATGAGGAATTAAGGGCAGCGATCAGTTGAAATGGCCATCGGAAAGAGAGCAAGGACCCAGTGGCGAGTCGCACTGGATGGGTAAAACCAGTAGCAAAGAAAGGCGAGTCACACTGTCCCGGGAGCTGTCACTCTATAGTCTGACCGTATGGTGTCTATCACAGTGATGGGGGCTCCCGCGGCATTAACACTTGTGATACGAGATCTTGACCTGAAAACCAGCGGGTGCATTTCAGTCACTTTAATTATAGAAGTAGAGGAATGTGAATAGTAAATAAACACAAAATGCTATCTCCGCGTCCCCCCAGTACTGTCACGTCAGTCCCCACAAAGCTAAAGAAACGAATCCTTTCCATTGGCAGAAATCACCTTTACAGCTAAAGAAAAATGTTTTACATAGCGGCAAGAAGGAAATCTGACAGGTAAAAATGTGCGTGATTGATTAAAAATCCTTGTCAATCTGCTTCCCCATTACAGTCAGTCAAGCTCTCACTGCCAGGTAACAGTTCCGCAGATTTTGGTGATAGGGTACAATCTACTTTAACTACTTATGTTTCATAGCCCGCCGCGCACATCCCGTTTCCATTCACAGAAGTGCTTTGGCTGGGCTGCACTGAAATAATGAATGGGATTTACTGTCTTATTTTTTTCCGCAATGAGTAAGAGTTCTGCCCGCTTCCCGACTCGCAGCGGAATAGAAGTAAACAAGTGAAATAAACCCGGGATAAAATGATCGCACTTGGGGCTATTATACCAGTGAGCTGCAGATCGGTGCTTTAAAATTCATTTCAGACTATGAGTGGTCGAGTTTTGCAGCTGTAAATAATTGTTCTAAACTCTTGTAAATGGCGCCGGCCAGTTTTTGAATGAGTTTTCTGTGCCAGTTTTCTCCTCCTTTAAGACGCTCATTAAAACCTTCGTCTTTGACCAAGCTTTTGGTTACCTGCCCGAATATCTCCTTATGTGGCTCGGTGTCAAATTTTGTCTGATAACACTCCTGTGAAGCTCCTTGGAACATGTTATTATGATAAAGGTGCTATATAAATGCAAGTTGTTGTTTAACAGTAGCAACTTGCAATTATATAGTGCTGTTAAGTGGAGAAAATATCTCAAAGGCGCTTCACTGGAGCATTATCAGAGAATTACTCATCTCAGGTTGTCTGAAGCTCCCCAGAGGTTACACTAGAATTAGTCAAGATCTACAGTTGGCATTTACAGATTTTCTAGCAGGTGGTCAGCAATGCTCCGTTTAAGCTTTGCAGCTGCATAGCTCCAGGGAACCCACACAGCCAGCTTTTCAATGTTAAAACCCTGCATGCGTGGTATTTTGAATGGCCTTCATAGAAACATAGAAAATAGGCGCAGGAATATGCCATTCGGCCCTTCAAGCCTGCATCACCATTCAATAGGATCATGGCTGATCAGGCAACTTCAGTAGCCCATTCCTGCTTTCTCTCCATACCCCTTGATCGCTTTAGCCATAAGGGTCACATCGAACTCCTTTTTGAATATATCTAACAAACTGGCCTCAACAACTTTCTGTGGTAGAGAATTGCACAGATTCACAATTCTCTGTGAAGACGTTTCTCCTCATCTTGGTCCTAAATGGCTTATCCCTTATCCTTAGACTGTGGCCCCTGATTCTGGACTTCCCCAACATCGGAAACATTCTTCCTGCATCTAACCTGTCCAATCCCGTCAGAATTTTATATATTTCTATGAGATCCCCTCTCATTTTTCTAAATTCCAGTGAATATAAGCCTAGTCAATCCAGTCTTTCTTCATATGTCAGTCCAGCCATCCCGGGAATCAGTCTAGTGAACCTTCGCTGCACTCACTCAATAGCAAGAATGTCCTTCCTCAGATTAGGAGACCAAAACTGTACACAATATTCAAGGTGTGGCCTCACCAAGGCCCTGTACAACTGCAGTAAGACCTCTCTGCTCCTATACTCAAATCCTCTCGCTATGAAGGCCAACATGCCATTTTCCTTCTTCACCGCCTGCTGTAGCTGCATGCCAACTTTCAATGACTGATGTACCATGACACTCAGGTCTCGTTGCACCTCCCCTTTTCCTATTCTGTCACCATTCAGATAATATTCTGTCTTCCTGTTTTTGCCACCAAAGTGGATAACCTCACATTTATCTACATTATACTACATCTGCCATGCATTTGCCCACTCACCTAATCTGTCCAAGTAACCCTGCAGCCTCTTAGCATCCTCCTCACAGCTCACACTGCCACACAGCTTAGTGTCATCTGCAAACTTGGAGATATTAAAGGGGCAGCCATTTAAAGGGGCAGCACAGGGCCAAAAACATTTACAGGGAACATTGGTGGTCAGGAATATTCCAAACAGATTTACTGTTTAATGTCAATATGAAATGATAAGGGATTTTTGATTTTTTTGTTTTGTTTGTGGAACTGAATAAATAGGTCAATGCATTTTGTTGATCACATCTGTTCAATAATGTTGCTGTGTAAAACTGATGAGTATCTCGGTAACATCCCATTCATAACCGTACTTAAAACAAAAAAATGCTAAGAAAAGAAAAGGTGTGAATATAATACAAATAATAAGGGCAGAAATTCCGGCCTCCTGTTCCGTACTGAGTGTTTACGGACCTGGGAAGGCATCGCAAAAGCCAGTTTTCAGCGCACAATGCACATGCGCTGAAAACCGGCTTTTCCGATCTGTCAAGCTTGACACAGCCTCCTTATCTCAGCATCCAGGACATTTGCATGGGCAAGATTGCGATATTTACCCATATCTTGCCCAGCAAATGTCCTGAAAAATCTTGCGCCTGAAAAAGCAGGCGCATGGCCTACTTTTACAGGCGTAAGAGTTTTAAAACGCACAGGTGGATAAGGTGGTTAAGAAGGCATATGGAATGCTTGCCTTTATTGGCCAAGGCATAGGATATAAGAGCAGGAAGGTTATGCTTAAATTGTATAATACTTTGGTTAGGCCACAGCTAGAGTATTGCATGCAGTTCTAGTCGTCGTATTATAGGAAGGACGTGATTGCACTAGAGAGGGTGCAGAGGAGATTTACTAGGATGCTGCCTGGAATGGAGAATCTTAGTTATGAGGACAGATTGGATAGGCTGGGTTTATTCTCATTGGAACAGAGGAGGTTGAGAGGAGACCTCATTGAGGTGTACAAAATATTGAGAGGCCTGGACATAGTGGATAGGAAGGGTCTATTTCCATTGGTGGATGGGGTCTATAACGAGGAGACAGAGTTTTAAGGTGGTTGGTGGAAGGTTTAGAGGGGGTTTGAGGGGGGCTTCTTTACGCAGAGGGTTGTGGGGATCTGGAACTCATTGCCTGGAAGAGTGGTGGATACAGAAACTCTCACCACATTTAAGAGATGGTTGGATGGGCACTTAAAGTGCAGTAACCTGCAGGGTTACGGACCTAGAGCTGGTAATTGGGATTGGACTGGATTACCTTTTGTTGGACGGAGCAGATATAATAGTAAGTACTGCAGGGAATAGAATATGGCCAGGGTGATTTCCTGGACTAGTTTCGATTGCCTTGATGGGTCGGAGAGGAATTTTCCCAGATTTTTTCTCCCTAAATTGGCCTGGTTTTTGCCTCTCCCAGAAGATCACATGGCTCCGGTTGGGTGGAGTGGAGAATGTTTTAGTATAAGGGGTGTCGCAGTTGTGGTGAGGCGGATTGGTTGGGCTGGGTGCTCTTTGCCTTTCCATCATTGTTCATAGGTTTATATGTAACCTTTAGGGCTGCTGACCAAGGGCCGTGTGGCTCTTTGTCAGCCGGCGCAGACACGATGGGCTGGAATGGCCTCCTTCTGCACTGTAAATTTCTATGTTTCTATATTTTCAAACATAAAAAATAAAATTTAAAAAACACATTTTATTTTTAAAAACCCTGCCCACTATATTAAATTTATTTTAAAAGATAAATTAAAAAACTTTTTGAAAAATTGAAAAAATATTTTTCTAAATAACTTTAATTTAAATTAATGTTCAATATGTAGTGTATTTTTTCTATTTTTTATTAATGTTTTGTGTGTTTGCGGGGGGTTTCTCATTCATAATAATGGAAACTCCAACTTATGGAGCTCCCATTATTATGAATGAAAACATACTTTACCTGATTGGCTGCCCAGAACCATGTGATGCAGCTCCAGCCCTGTGCATGTCCTGACGTGCACGCACTGCGATGTGCAGTCATTGGAGGCCTCAGGACCGGGAACTCGCATGGGCGCAGCAGCTTCAGTTAAGTGAGCTTCTTTTTTAAGTTTTTTACCCGATTGCCCACGGGAAGCAGCCGGCCAGGATTTCTGGGTCATTGTCTTCCCTGCTTAAATAAACACAATGCTCAACAGTTTGGAGAACAAGAAGCAATCAGTTAAAAGGCAGCATAGAGAGAGAAATTATTTCTAATTTTTGCAAAATCCATTCAATTCAGCAAATGTAAGTGTGAGTTTTCCCAGATCAGTGGGAAATCTATTTAGCTGGCAATTTAAGTGCAAATTTTAAAAGATAATTCTCTGCAGCAAAATATTTGTTGCAGTTTCTAAAAGTTCAAATGGTGCAAGAATAGAAATTTTGCATGTCTTTTCAATCACAACTGAAGCACTAATCTCTTTTCCCATAGCCTAACATCCAACTGTAGTCTTAACTGGATGAAATAGATACTTCTGGTTGTGATAAATTCCAGCTGATTCGTATCTCCGCATATCTCAAAATCAATAGCTTGTGTTTGATCTCCCAGTATGATTTCTTACACCTCTGTTGAATGCGCACACTCTTAAATAAAAACAAATAATCTTAACAAGTATTTCCGTACTTTTGTAGTTCTGGAATATGTTGTAATGTGACTCCTGAGGATATATTTTCTATTCCCCAAACAATCATTACTAATAGAGGTTCTGCAAATGAAATTGTTAGATACAATATCCACAAAATTCTGATGGTTCAGTTAGGCAGAAGCCAAACAAATCTATTTGGGGGAGGTGGGGGTCAAAATGTGGGGCTTAGACTGGATTGCCTGCTTTTGTAACTGATTTAAATTCTGTTGTAAATCCAGCAAGAAGATGTGTCCTCCCAACAAGAGTGCTTTTATGCAAATGAAAGGTTTAGACCGAGATGACATAATCCACCCTAAATTCCATAATATTTGCCCTAAGATCTGCCCGACTTTAAAACAGGGGTAACCTTGATCAACAGCTGCGGAAGGCTTATGCTAGATTCTTAAGGCACATTGCATTGTTTCATTGTGGTAATATATAGAGAACCATAACGTGAGTTTTACCAGAACAGTGGGAAATCTACTTAGCTGACAATTAAGATGTGGGGGCTGTAAATGCCCTCCGCCCAAAACGGGATGCACCGACCGAAACAATCCGTATAAGTTCAGTACTTCGTGGGGTTTTTTGGAGCAGGGTGGAAGTGGCGTCATCGTCGGGTGGCAGTGCGGCTGGGTCAGAGTAGCCACCACTAGTGGGGCGGGAGTGGGGGCAGCTCGGAGTGGCCGACGCTACAAGGCATCAGCGCTGTGCTGATGATGTCATCGCGCTGGCACGTCACAATGTCCTTCCCCTTCAGTTAAAGGGGAGGGCCACTGCAAACTCTGCAGCCACTTTAGTGGCAAACACTGAAGCACCAGGGAGGTTTCGGTCAGGCCAGCAGCCTGGCACCGAAGAGGGGATGCCAAGCTGCCTATTGGCAGCCCGGCCGAAACCCCAGGCATAATTGGCAGCCCGACCTGGCAGTTGACCAACAATAAAAAATAAAATGGAGTCACCGGCAGCGCCCCCTTCCTTTTAAGGGCAGTCGTGCTGCCAGCCACAGAAAGGGTACCAACAGCAAAAGCTGTCAGGGGCACCGACCAGTGGCAGCGCCACTCTCGCGAGGCAATTTTCGAAAGGGGCAATTCTTCGTGGGGCTATTTTGGAAAGACGGTGGGTTTCGGTCGGCAAGTGCATGACACGGCGGGAAAATGGGTGCAGCAGTCCACTACACCGCTCCAAGGAGGGCAATATCTAAAATGGCGGCGCCTCTGCAGAGTCTTGGCAACCAGTCCGCATTGTCCCATGGTCGCCACTTTCAGGTAGCCAAAGGCCAAATAAAAAGGGGCAATTTCGGCCCCATGAACTTTAGAAAAAAAATCATTTTGCATGGTTTCTTTGTAAATGATTTTGCACTTAATTTTTGAGGCTCCTAGTAAGATCGGGCTCTGGGGTTCATGCAGTTTGCAGGATTCCCCCAAATCCAGGTCATCATTGCCTGCACCCACAGGACCCTGGAGACCACTTTATGAATTACAAAGTATTCCTCTCTATTAATGTGCAACTGGTGCATTGTTACCAGCTATGGATCACTGAGGTCTGCACCCACTTTCTTGGCAGCTGCCATGATGCTTTTATACTGCATCAATCAATTATCTACCAAGTGTTTGTCCTCATGTTGACTGCTTGGAGTCAAGTGCTATCCCCTGCTCAGTTGGCTTATAACCCGTCTTAGGGATCCTCAGAAGCTGCACACTTGTGCTCGATAAATTCCCCAATGCAGTCCTTTCAAACTCACTATTTACATCACACGGGCATTCCTGGTGAAATCGTTAATTTTTTTCTACAATGCAACCAGTTCTTAGAGACAATGCTGATCTCATTCATATGTTGTGCCACTTCTCACAATGCCTTGGCATCCACAAGTATCTGAGGTGAAGAAGACTTCCTTTCTATTCTGAACTTGATCCACCAGCATCTTCATGGTTGTATCAGAAAACCTCAGGGCCTTGCTGGAACTCTTCTTGCTGGCAGTTTGTCTGACTAATGCAAATTCAGCGTGACCCAGAAATTAGGTTTGGTCCTCTTCTGACTCCTTCGGGTAGTTGTTGATCCCGTCCTCGTCAACTTCTTACCGGTTTCCTGCTGGGAGATCAAAATTGACTCCATCATTTGTTTTGAGGCATGCAGCACATTTAATAATAATAAAATAATAATAATAAATGTTATTTATATAACACCTTTAGTGTAGAAAAACATCCCAAGGTGCTTCACAACAGTGTTACAGACAAACAGATAAATTTGACACCGAGCCACAGAAGAAATTAAGGCAGATGATCAAAAGCTTGTTTAAAGAGGTAGGTTTTAACGAACATCTTAAAGGAGGAAAGAGAGGTAGAGAGGTATGGGAGGGAGTTCCAGAGCTTAGGGCCCAAGCAGCTGAAGGCATGGCCACCGATGGTTGAGCAGTTATAATGAGGGATGTTCAAGAGACCAGAATTTAAGGAGCACAGGCATCTTGTGAGATTGTGAGGCTGAAAAAAATTTACAGAGATAGGGAGGGGCAAGTCCATGGAATGATTTGTAAACAAGGATGAGAATTTTGAAACTGAGGCGTTGTTTAACTGGGAGCCAATGTAGATCAGAAAGCACAAGGGTGATGGGTGATCTTGACTTGGTGCGGGTTAGTATACAGGCTGCTGAGTTTTGGATGACTTCAAGTTTACGTAGTGTGGAATGTGAAAGGCTGGCCAGGAGTGAGTTGGATTAGTTAAGTCTAGAAGTAACAAAGGCATGAATGAGGGTTTCAGCAGTAGAAGATCTGAGGCAGGGGCAGAGCCGGGCAATGTTACGGAGGTGGAAAAAGGCGATTTTAGTTACGCCGCGGATATGTGATCGAAGGCTCATTTCAGGGTCAACTATGACACCTAGATTGCGAACAGTCTTATTCACCCTCAGATTGATGCTCGGGAGCAGGATGGAGTCAGTGGTTAGGGAATGTGGTTGTGACGGAGACAGAAGATTAAAATTTAGGAGGGGACAGAGGAATAAAATATTAAGATTGCTCTATGATTGCTCTAGCATTGCGGACAGTGTTTGGCAAATATGAAAAAAGCAAAATGGACTAAGCACAAACTTTGGAACTATGTAAACAATCTGATTTAGCACGCTGGGGAAAAAGACTCATAAATTAGGAGCACACATAGAGAATTGAGATGCGGAGATCAATGTGCACAGCACAATTTTTCATCAATATGTTTTAAAGGACAGAAAGTTGTGTGCGGCACAGTGACCTTATTGTCAGAACTCCCGATATGTGCCCCAATCCCAAAATGCCCTGCACTGGAAATGCTAATTAAAATCCACCCCTGCATTTGAGTTAATTTTTATAGTAAAAACATTGCTATTATATACAAGGGGTTGCACAACTTCAGTAGAAATGCACTTGATAGATTTGATGAATGGTCATCAACCTGAAACATTGGATTTTCATGGGGAAGGCGGGTTGAGGCGGGAGCTCCATTGCGGGCAGGAAACCCGACAGGACCCCGCAAGCCCTTCTGAATTTAACGGCAGGGTCTGAGTTGCATCTGAAGCCTTTGTTTCCCACCCGCAGCCAACCAGATTGAGAGGCTGGCTGACACCGGATGGGTAGGCCTGTGGCACAAGGCCGCACAGGGCAGGGAGCAGGGAGGGAGAGATCAAGTGGGGACTGGTGCTGGCCTCCAGAGGATTGCAGGGTTGTGGGGGGGGGGGGGGGGGGTGGAAGGATCATCAGGGTCTCCAGCGGATCGGGGAGAGAAGAAGGAAGATCAGGGAGAAAAGAAGGAAGAACGGGTGTGGCAGGGGGAGGGTGAGTGCAGGGGGTAGGGAAGAGAAGATCGTGGATGGTAACCAGTGGTTCGTTGATCGTGGATGTTGGTGGGCGGGGAGGGGTGCTGGCCACTAGAGAATCGGGGCCGGCTTTAGGATCATTGGTGAGGTCAGGGGCCCAGGAAGGCGGTCGGAGGCCTCATGGGGGGGGAGGGGGGCTATTCAATGATGGGGAGTAAGCTAAGCAGGGACACTGGATCCAGGACATGGATGTAATGACACTTACCTCCTGGATAGAGCAATCCTTGCCTCGCTATAACTGTTGGGTTTTACGAGGTGTGTAACACCCGACCAGCTACAGCGAAAATGAAGGTTAAAGAAAAGGCTTCCAGCATCATTAAAATATTTAAAGTGACATCCTGCCTACTGTCAGCGGGTTGGCTGCTGTCCCCCCATCCTGCCTGGGTTAAAACCAGACGTGAGTGGATTAGAGGCAGCTTCAGATTAGGATTCTGATTTTTAACAATTTCACTACTCCATGCTCCAAACCCGCCCATTTTTTTAGGTTAAAATTCCCCCCATTAACTTTGTTGGTGGAACCTGCAGAATGGTTCCAGCACTTATTTCAGATTCTTAGCATCAGTTTTAAATTTGACAGGTGTCAGTTACAGGCATGAGAAGAGAGTATGCTTAAACTGCAGTGCTGAGACTTGCTTTTTCTAAGGTATATAGTAGGTAGGTTACATTGGGACACCTCAGGTATAGTTGCGTCACATTGTCACTGAAAATCTCAAAGGGAGGTTGTCTTTTTTTAACAATGTTGCCAGCGAATGGGTCCCAATGTAGGAATGCTCCAGCAGTGTTTAGAGGATGTGACCTGTAGAATGAATTGGAATGCCTAATATGAACAAGTATTTGCCACCTCACAGATTAGGAGGCAGGAAATCTGGTGTTGCTGCAGGATGTTAAAGGCTAGAAGCAGCTTAAAGGGGAAATGAATGTTTTCAGGACAAAGCAGTGAAGCAACACAGTGGATCCACAAGCTGTTCAGGAACCTACTCACAGGTTGCAAAGATGACAGGAGACCACAACCCCAGGGTGGGGCTGCTGTGTGTAGTTTAACAAATTATAAAAGGTAAAGAGTCACTCCAATCATCACAGTATAATTACAATACAAACAAAGCATATTAAACTGTAATACAGACACAATTAATTAAAGAAAAAGAATTGCATCATGTATCTAAATGTATGAATTGTGACACCTTACCACAAGTAAATAATCAATCAAATGTTTGCTGTTATCTTGGTGTTTTAAAAGAGGTAAAATGAGACAACTGAGTAATTCATTAATGCAACATCATCAACTGCAAAGATAAAGAAATAACAAAAGAAAAACTGTGTGAAAAGCAGAGTGTGGGAAACAGAAAGAGTGGAAAACAAATAAAAATGTTGAGACAAGTAAACAGAAAAAAATTGGAATGTACAAGAAATGGGGCACCATTACAGGAAGACAGATTGTCAATTTGTTCATTTGGAGAACAACTAGGACTATAAATTCGTTATAGCCAAGGAATGGACAGTGTTTAGACTAAAAATGGTGAATTAGCAACAGTTGAAAATCGTCTAGACTGCATGCAAAATTGGTCTCATTCCTCATTAAAATGATTGGAGCCATAAATCTAGTCTAAAAACCCAAGCTCATTGGTGTTACACTGAAAAGATGTACCAATATCGGGGGGAATTTTAAACGCAAGTAATGATTGCCACAAGCTTTTTTCCCTGCTTAAAGAGGAGGTTCATTGATGCAGCAGTACCTCATTCTCAGCATTGGTGGGTGTACAGCTGCCTCAACAACCATAAGCAGAAGGAAAAAGAGAAGGAGCACTTATTTACAAATACTGATTGCAGATCGTCACCCCAGGGAGAGAGCCCAGAGTTTTCCGAGGAAGCTTTGGAGGCATTGGTTTTAGCAGTATGGAGAAGGTGGGCGGTCCTGTACCAACTGGCAGGAGGCCCTCGCCACAAGCCTGCCGATCTATGTGGAGGGAGGTGGCACATCACGTCATGGGGGGCAATGTGGTTCCCAGGTATAATAGATACCTCAAGATGCTGGAGAAATAGCACCAACGATGTCTCCGCAAGATCCTACAAATCCCCTAGGAGGACAGACGCACCAATATCAGCGTCCTCACTCAGGCCAACATCCCCAGCATTGAATCACTGACCACACTCGATCAGCTCCATTGGGCAGGCCACATAGTCCGCATGCCAGACACGAGACTCCCAAAGCAAGTGTTCTACTCGGAGCTCCTTCATGGAAAACGAGCCAAAGGTGGGCAGCAGAAACGCTACAAGGACACCCTCAAAGCCTCCCTGATAAAGTGCAACATCCCCACTGACACCTGGGAGTATCTGCCCAAGACCGCCCTAAGTGGAGGAAGTGCATCTGAGAGGGCGCTGAGCACCTCGAGTCTCAACGCCGAAAGCATGCAGAAATCAAACGCAGGCAGCGGAAAGAGTGTGCGGCAAACCAGTCCCACCCACCCCTTCCCTCAACGACTATTTGTCCCACCTGTGACAGAGTATGTGGCTCTCGTATTGGACTGTTCAGCCACCAAAGAACTCACTTCAGGAGTCGATTCCGAGGGACTGCCTATGATGATGATGGTCCCCAGGTCTCACACACAGTACAGGGGGAAGTTTAACAAACTCATACGGATGGTCAGGGTGAGTGAAGGTTTCCACAAATACTACATACAATATCTGTACCACAAGCTTCACACATTGTTCAGACTGCTGCCACACCTCCAGCACTCACCTACCAACAATCTCTACCTAGCAACACTCACACCCACATCTCACACCTTGCACACAATGACAGCTATTCAACTATGGCAGACACCAAGATCATTAGTTATTAGAATTCAGATGATATGTTTATAGATGAATTTATTAATGGTATTTGGAATAATTTGTGATGTCTCTCATTTCACCTTTACACCCAAGAGGATGCTGTGATATGCCATGAGACTGGGATTGTATGATGAGGATGTGGTGAACTATGGGGATCTGGGGTTTCATTCATGTGAATCGGACCCTGATGAGTCAGATATGTCCTCCTCATCCTCTTCCTCCTCTGCCACATCTTCGACCTCCACCTCATCCTCCTCTGCCTCGTCCTCCTCCTCCTCGTCCTCCTCTTTCACATCCTCTTCCTCCTTGTTCTCCTCTGCCTTGTCGTCCTCCTGAGAAATGCCGCACTCCCGCATCCCCTATGACTGTGAGGAAGTGTTGTGAGGAGAAACCTTTAACAAATAATGAGTGACTTCTGCACTTGAATGAACACTCCGTCACAAAAAAATCTTGAAATAACTGAAGAGAGCTGTTTCAGTTGCAGGAATTAGCAAACAGGCACTTAAACTGCAATTCCCTGTCAGATAGCTTTCTGCTTGGATACGCCAGCTCTCCCTGTCATTGTTCTGCACTGCCATTAAGGTATGTGGTTCAATCCAATGTTGGAGATCGAACATCCAGTGAGCATTGCACACTCACTGACATCACAATTTCCATAATGGCGAGCTCCCTGATGCTAGGGTTTACCGGCAGCGTTACTGACACGACCGATATGGCGGCGTTGGAACCGTCATCACCTGTTTTTACAGCTGTCAATGGCATTCCAGCACCATCTCCTGGTGCTAATGTGTGGCGCAAAACACACACATTTTTCCCCCTAATGTTTATCAAAATGTACACAAGGTTCTAAGAAAGATGTAAAATTGCAAATTGTGGCTATTTCTGTGCATAGCAATAAATAAATGTAATAGAAAAGTGGATATTACAAGAATTAAAAGAATATACCAATTGCTGTTGAAGCCCTTTATGTAATTATTGAACTATATTGATGAAACACTCATATTGTTGCGGAGAAACCTTCAGTATTACCAAAGACAAGGCAGAGCACTGCTTACTTTTCAAATAATTCATGAGGCCAATGATTTGACAGCTGTCCTGTATCTTATTTATATCACATGTTGATGAACATTCTATGACCCGGATTTTGCATCATTGCTGTGTAAAACTGACAGCAACTTCGGCTTCTGCACATGTGCAGTTAAATGTGGGAATCCAGAAGTTGCTGTCAGTGATTCCCTGCTCCTCCACAGGGTGCACTGTTGAAGTCCCTACAGGCAGCAATCTTTAGAAATCACTAAACTGATGAGAACTTCTTTTACGCTGTAATATCACTGTTAAAACCCCCCGAAAATACCTTTTGAATGAGGTGTAACTGGGTTTTTAACAGCATATTAAATCATAACTATTGCTGAACAATCTCTCTGGCCCTGAAAATCCAATTTTATATTTGTGGAATGTCAAATTTTTATATCATGATAAAAATTCCAAAGTTTTTAATATACTAAAAATCATTTTTTTTAAGTTTGTTTATGATATTTCATCTTCTACATTAATCCCATGTGTATGGCCCAATCTTTATTTTGCTCTCTATAACATTTATAAAAAGTGAAGGATAATCAATGCATTTTATTTCCTGGTTTGCTGTCTGTGAGAATTATTCAATATGATAAGTTGCTATTTAGTAATAGGCCTAATTTTATGGAATTCACCATGACAGAAGACAGATGTTGTGCAATACATACGTGCTGCACTGTGAGCTGGTCATGGAATAGTTGCTGAGTTCATTGTAGAGATAGGCTGGCTTGTGTGCAATTAGTGGAATGGTGGAAAAGGGAAATAAGGGAAGATCTTGGTCCTTATCGCACCCATATCCTGGGGGGAAATCAGGGGCAAAAAGGGCCCATTTTTTCTTGCTCCCCAAAGATGCCTGAAATACATCCAGCCCTATAGTGGGTCAATCTCCATCTAAAACTGCGCCTGTCAGGTGCCTAGATGGGATCCACAGAGGAAAATCAACCCGACTTTTTTGGAGACGTTTTAGGCTCTCCATAATCTGTGCCAACAGATTCCACATTAGTAGTTTGTTTACCTACTTATAAGTAAAAGTCTTGATGAAATATATATCAATTAATACTGTGATACTTGCATGAATTATTCAATGGTGCTTCTGTTTTACAATATATGATATCAGTACTTATCATAATGGATCTGATGTTTTTAGTGTTATTCTAAGTTTGGAATTAATTTTAGAGCTCAGTGTGGTAATTAAGAAATAATTGCATAATCATAACTTAACAGAGAAAATTTAATCTGTATATCTGCAAGCTTTTCTTGGAGAGGTTATCTCAATGAATTTAATCAGTATTTAAGGTTCATATGAATTTTGATTCAAAAATGTTGAATTTGTGGTAGTGTATGCTACATTTAATTAAAGATCGACTGGGGTTATTTTCTTGATTAAAATAACAGCAGAACTGTTTGATGTGAAAAAAACTCAATAGCTTATTCTAGTGTCTCATCATAAGAAATAGAAGCAGGAGTAGGCCATTTGGCCCCTCAAGCCTGCTCCACCATTCAATGAGATCATGGTTGATCTTCTACCTCAACTCCACTTGCGTGCACTATCCCCATATCACTTGATTCCCTCAATATCCAAATTATCTATCTCTATCTTGATTTTGCTCAATGACTGAGCTTCCACAGCCCTCTGGTGTAAAGAATTCCAAAGATACACATCCCTCTGAGTGAAGAAATATCTCCTCATCTCAGTCCAAAACGGCCATCCCCTTATTCTAAGATTGTGACCCTCGGTTCTAGACTCCCCAGCCAGGGGAAACATCCTCCCTGGATCTACCCTGTCAAGCCCTGTAAGAATTTTGTAAGTTTCAATGAGATCACCTCTTAGTCTCCAAACAATACTCCAGGTATGGTCTCACCACGGCACTATATAATTGCAGAAAGATGTCTTTACTCTTATACTCAAATCTTCTTGTAATAAAGGCCAACATACCATTTGCTCTCTTGATTGCTTGCTGTACCTGCATGTTAACTTTCATTGAGTCGTGTACAAGGACACCCAGGTCCCTCGGAACACCAACATTTCCCAATCTTTCGCCATTTAAAAAATGCTCTGCTTTTCTGTTTTCCTACCAAAGTCAATAACTTCACAGTTCTCCACATTACCATGTTCTTGCCAACTCACTTAGCCTGTTATATCCCCTTGAAGGCTCTTTGCATCCATCTCACAACTTACATTCCCACCTAGCTTTGTATCATCAGCAAACTTGGATATATTACATTTGGTCCACTCATCCAAATCATTGATGTACAGTTGAGCGTCCCGAATCCAGCAACCTCGGGACCGAGGCCAAGGCGGTTTTTGTGTTTTTACGGACTTCAGAACGTGTTTCTGACGTCCAAAATCTGGAAACACCCGAGCCCAGGTTTGGGTATTTCCAGATTTCAGAATGTCAGAAGGGGGGGGCGATGGGGTTGTTCTCTGAGGAGCTGTTCGGGTCGCCGGCCCCGTCCAGGAGGTCATCGGGCAAGGCCCAGCCGGTAAGGAGGTGTTTGGGCGGGCCCCACCGAGGTGGAGGTTTTCCTTCTAACATACCTATAGAAGCTTTTACAGTCTCTTTTTATGTCTCTCGCTCGTTTACTCTCATATTCTATTTTCCCTGTCTTTATGAATTTCTTGGTCTTCCTTTGCTGAATTCTAAAATCCTCCCAATCCTCAGACGAAGTACTCTTTTTAGCAACATTATAAGCCTCTTCCTTTGATCTAATACTATTTTTAACTTCCCTTGTTAGCCACGGTTGGACCACTTTTCCTGTGGGTTCTGCATGAACTACCTATTTTATTTGCCATCATTATCATGTGTCAAATCTTCACCCACTGTCAATTCTTGTGATGATTTGTAACATTGTTAAGTATTATCTATGTAGTCATCCAAAAACAATCTGCTAATCAGATGGCATATGAACCTTGACTTCAAAATATGCCGAATACCTCACAGAGCCATACTCAAAATACCTTAAAGCCAAGCCAAAGAATGGGACAGACATCAGGAGGGATGACCAAAAGCTTTGCCAAAGAAATGGGATTTCAGGATGATCTTAAAGGTGGAGATGGAAGTGGATAGGTGGAAAGATTTATGGATGGAATTTCAGAGAACGGGTGAAGGCTCAGCTACTAATGATGGGGCAAAGGAAAGGGGGATACACAAGTGGCCAGAATTGGGAACAGTGAGTTTTGAGATTTGTAGGGCTGGAGGAGGTTACAGAAGGGGAAGGGCCAGGGAGGAATTGAAAAATGAGGATGATCATTTTAACTCTGAGGCTTGGGAGACAGAGGGCCAATATAGGTCAGTGATGATAGGAATAATGGCTTAGTGGGACCCAGTGTATGATAAGATATGGGAAGCACAGTTTTGGATGAGTTGAAGTTTACAGAGGATGATGGATGGGAGGCCATCTAGGAGCGCTTTAGAATAGTCCACTCTGGAGATAAAGGCACAGATAAGCATTTGAGCAGCAGGTGGACTCAGACAGATGAGGTGTTGGACAATGTCACAGAGGTGAAAGTAGATGATCATTGTGATGGGGAGGATATAGGTTTGAAAATTAAGCCCGGGGACCCTGAGGTTGCAAACAATCTCCCTCAGCCTGAGACAATAGCTGATGGAATCGGTGGCGAGGGTAGAAGCTCATGGAGGGGGCTTCAATCTTCCCAATGTTTAACTAGAGGAAATTGCAGCTCCTCCAAGACAAAGGGCTGAATTTTAATGGGGATGGCGGGTTGGATGGGGGAGGGGGTGTCTCCGAGGCAGTCGGGAAACCTGGAAGAATTGGTCTCCCGCAGGCCCTACCGATTTTAACGGCTGGGCCTGATTTGCATGCAAAGCCTCTGTTTCCCACCGCAGTCAGCCAGATTGAGATGCTGGCTGGCTCCAGGCAGGTAGGCCTGCGGCACTAGGCCAAAAAGAGGAGGGAGGGAGGATTTGCATGGGAGCTGGGCTGGGACGAGGATTGGGGCATCGAGCCGGGCCAGGAGAAAAATTGGGGGTTCGAGCCAGGCCATAAGGAACATTGGGGTTGGGCCAAGCCGGGCTGGGAAGAAAATCAGGGGGTCAGGCCGGGCCAGACCGGGAAGAGGATCGGGAGGTTGAGCCCGGCCAGGAAGAGGATCGGTGGTCGAGCCGGGCCAAAGATGAGGATCCGGGTGGTCAGGTCAGGCCGAGAAGAGGATCGAGTGGGTGATCAGGCAAAATATCAATGGGGGGTGTCTAAAGAGGATTGGGGGACAGAGACACAGGATGGGAAGGGCCGGAGGATGGAGGAGGATCGAAGGCCTACAAGGTGGTCTTGATTGCAGGGGTTGTGTTAAGCAGGGACCCTGGATTCAGGAGAAAAGTGTAATGACAGTTACCTCCTGGATGCAGCAGTTGTCGCCTTGCTGTAACTGCCGGGTTTTATGGCGTGTGTAAATCCTGACCAGCTACAATTAAATACAAAATGGAGGTTAAAGAAGAAGTTTCCAGCCTCAATAAAATATTTAAATTGACATCCCGTCTCCTGGCACTTGGTTGGCTGCCCGCCCTGCCCCGCCCCGCCTCCCGTCCTGCCTCCATTAAAACTGCAAGTGTACAGGTTGGAGGTGGGTTCAGTTCATGATTCAAATTTTTAGCACTTTAACTACCCCCACGATCCTAACCCACATTTTTAGGTTAAAATTCCCACCCATTTGTCAAACAAGCAGTGAAGGGGTTTAGAGAGGTAATGTGGTTGTCATTAACGTACATGTGCAAGCTGATCAGATATGTGTGGATGATGTCACGAAGTAGCAGTATGGAGAAAAGTAAAAGGAGGGCAGGCCAAGACTCTTGGGAACTCTGGAGCTAAGAATGCAGGGAAAGGAGGAGATGCTTTTTGGTAGAGATGCTCTGATATACAAAAACAAAATTAACTATTCACCCTTGTGCAAACCCTTACCTCCTCTTTACAGCCCCTTTTCCTAATCTACTGCTCCTATGTAGTTTGTCTCCAGTAACTGCAGCAGGGCTGGTGGAAGGCTGCTGAGTGTCAGTGCCAGAGACTACAATTGGCCTTGAAGGACGCTCTCGATCAGCTTTGGGCCAGGAAGGCCCGGCTGTACATTACACCATCTCAGGATGGGCGGTGGCAGTCTTGACTGGCTGGATGACCGCCAACGACAAGTGCAATGGCAGTGTGGCAGTAGTGGGATCAGGAATGCTGTCACCCTGAGGGAGGACAGCAGGTTCCTGCTCCACTGACGCACTGTCACTCCCCCGTGGCAGCACCTCAGCACCCTACCATTCTGCTAGAGCAAAGATTGCTGCAACTCCATGAGATCCCCGGTTGACTGTGGTTGTCCCAGCAATGATGGCAGCAGTCAGAGCTTGCATGGCATCCAGCTGAGATTGGATGCCAGCAACCATTGTCTGCATAATAGCACTAAGATGTTGCGTGGCTTCCGCCTGTGCTGCAATGGAAGCTGCCACATCACCCATGGCACGCATCATGACGTCTGGATCCGCACAGTCTCTCTGGGAGTCCACCAGCCTCTGCAGAGCGGAAAAGATGGGCTCCATGGAGTGTGCAGAGCTCTGTGCAATGCTGTAGGCAGACTCTTCCACGCTCCTTACCATTGCCAAGAGGCTGTTGGGCATCCTTGCCATTGCACCTAGCATCTCAGAGTGCATGGCCATCACGTTTCTTGTGAACGTCTCCCATCGAAGTCCTCATCTGAGTCCTGTGCAGCAGAACTTGCGCGAGAACTGTCCTCGTGGGGAGCTGGATCCTGAGGTACCCTTTCCCCTTGGCCTTGCTGCATCCCGCTCGTCCCCGGTGCATCACCCAATGCAAACTCCTCTACTATGTTTACCTCTAACAATAGTGTAGTGCCAGTCTCTGAGGAGGTGCCTGTGGGTGAGAGCTGCAGTGAAGCGGTGCTTTGTTCCTCCTCTTCTCCTTCCTCACTCTCAGTGAGGGGCTCAGGGACAGGCTTGTTGATTATCTGAAAGCATAAAGGCAGCAGACTTGTGATAAGGTGAGGGCAGGAGAGCAGTAAAGGAGCAAAGAATGCAGATGTTATCAGCAACTAGAAAATGATGAAGGCTTGCGCTGTGAGGGGGAAGTGGGATGAGAAAAGGGAGAGCGTAGAGATACAATTGTTGCTCCCAGCGGGGTCCACATCGTCAACATTCACAGTGCCCACCACCTGCTGCCCAATGAGTCGTAGCACTCGCTCCTCAAGATCTCTGAGCTGCTGAAGACGAGCATCGCCCTCGCCTGTTCTCTGCTGCTCCCTCCTATTGTGGGCCATCTTGGCCTGCAAAAGAAACGAATGTGTGTGAGTCAGAGTGCAGCTATGTGTTTGGGAGATATGCCTGCCATCGTTGAATAGTTGTGATTGTAGGCAAGGCCTGAGCTGTGGATGTGAGTTTGAGTAGGTGCAGATGTTTGGTGGGTAAGTGGTGGTGGTGTGGTGCTTTGCACAGTGTGCACAGACTGAGGTTCAGATGCTGGTTTGTAGGACCTGTTGAAGCATGTACTCACCTTGACCACCCTACTGAGATCATTGAATTTCTTCCGGCACTGTGTCAGGCTGCATTGCACCACTACTGGCCAAGACCTCCTCTGCCACTTCCCTCCACATTGCCCTGAAGACCCAGGGCAATGGCTTCTAATCAGTGGCCGGGAACAGCACTGCCCTCATTCACTCCACTCCAGCCATCAATGCCTCCAATGCCACGTCTATGAAATGACAATCTCTCTCCCTAGGAGTGGGATCAGTCATTGCCATCAGGGGATTCAATTGCTCGCAGGTTATCTTCAGAGCCAGCAATGCTGCAAATGAGGATCTGTACAATGGTACAACTACTCTTAAGGGCTGTAAGGAGCCAGTGTGAAGGATCATTGCTGAATGCATTACACCTGAAATTCATTATCGCTCTGCTGTTAGTGCCTTTGTCGCAGCCTACTGAGGTCATTAGCGCTTGATTTCATACTCCATTTCCATCCTGGGGCACTAACATCCAATTTAGCAGAAGTTCAGAATCATTAGCGCCTGGCACAAAATTTTCATCATTTCAAAAGTTAATGCCCCAAACGGAGTGCTACAGAATTTCTCCCCCTAGGCTTTTTGCAATTGGGGTGTTAACAGCGTATTGACTGCTAAACAAATGTTATGGCCTTGAAAAACTAATTTTAATTTCATGTACAGTCAAATGTATACATTTTAATAAAAATTACAATTTTTAAGACACTTAAAAAGAATAATTTTATTAAAAAGTTTGTTCGTTTTATTTCTGGTTTATCTTTGCCCCATGTGAGAGCCCCAATCTTGGTTTTGCTCTATAACATTTTTTTAAAAGTTAGAATCAAAGGCGCTTACTCACTTCCTGGTTCTCAGTCTGTGTGAATTCGGCATTGGGATTGGCTGCTTAGACATTGTTGATGTCTCAGCAGCTCGTGTTAGGGATTCCCCATTAACTTGTGCTCATTTCAACTGCACGTTAGAAAAGCCGAACTTCTCACCACAGAGATTGCAAGATCTTTGTGGGAAGCTTACTTCAGGGTCAGCGGCAAACGCCTTTGTTTCGCCACTGACCAGAAATTCTGGGCTAATAAGTATATTATTGAAGATGATACCTTGCACTGACAAGCAATTTTTAAAATATGACAAGTTTCAAGTTAGCAGGGAGGATTTTATTTTCCCACACAGGCAGAAACTGGGCAGAACGGAAGTTAAAATCCAAGCGATACACTTACCGCTCGTTGCCTCCCCTCCACCCCATGGCTATTTTAATGCTGGCTCCTGGGCAGCTGAATCGCCAATCTGACTCAGAAATAAATACAAATCAGGATCATTTAGATAGGACCCCCAATGCTATTTTAAATGGCTACTGAGCGGGGCGCCCACAGCTGGTTCCCCACTCAGTGTAAAACCTAGCAGACTTCCAGCAGAGGCCCTGTAAGGTATAACTTATCTTTGTGAAGCTTGGAGGAGCAGAAGTGCTCCATTGCGTCTCACAAAGAAAGTCCGGGCTACTGCTGTCCTGAGCCTTATCAGCCCTGAAACCCTCCCAACTTACCTGATTTCTGGCCTCCTGACCTCACCTGTAATTTGTAGGCCCATAGCTGGTGAGCTGCCTCAGGATGCCAGTTTTAGGTGGGCAGCTAGCTAGCAGGCTGTTAATGAGTCCCAGCTATTAGATAGACCAGGCCACCCACTGCTGTTCCTGGTAGACAGTCCCGGCAGCTTCCTGCCTGGGAGTTAAAATTTCCCCTGCTGTTTTTATTAAATTAACAATTACGTATCACTAAATGGTAATATTTGATATACAAATTCTGCTATCATTCCCATCCCAACCCCAGTTTTGTAATATAATTTCTCCTTGGTTTAAGGCTCCCTGTACTGCATTATATACAAATTAGAGGCTCACAGCTCCAGTATTGCTGCTCCAAACCAGCTGCAAAATAAAAAATACACAGGAGCATTGTGGATTGAATTGAGCTCCAATTTTCACTACTTGGCAACTCCACAGGCCATCGAAGCTGAGACTGTGAAAACACCATAGGGAACCATAAAGGATCTGTTGCGTTCTGCCAATCTGTGGAGCAGTGAATTACTGCAGTGACATTGTGGTAATATGGAAAATGTTAAACTATGTCAAGGACATGTTTGTGTACTTTTAAAGCCGATAAATCCTTGGAAAATACTTCCCTTCACATTAGTTTTGTCTATTTAGCTCTGGTAGCAGCTACTTTCTTTTTAAAAGAACCAATAGACCAGAACAAAGTCAGTCACTTGTTCATATTTAGATTGTTATTTCTTATTGGAGGCTGTTATGACCAGATTTTAGATTTTTTTTTGCTGTGTATATTGGAAGCATTAGGGTATATTTCCATCCTGGCACAATTCAGCAACCCTGGTGACACAGCATATTATGGCATTAATTCACTGCACCACAGAATGGCAGTCTGTGAGACTCTTTACTTTATACTTACATTTATCCTTTTACTAAAGTTAGTGAAAATATATTCTCTAATAACTGGTAACATTTTACGTGATACACTGAAAGTTGCTTATAGTTTGGGGCATTAACCAAAATTAAAAAGCCATATTCATCTACAGCTCTGAGTATCTTTGCCACGTTAACAGATGGTTTATTGTAAAATACTTTTTCGGGGTAAGAACGGGTGGGTTGGAGGCGTGGGGGAAAGTGAAAGTTGCCAACCTGCCCACTTTCCCCGTTTACTCAGAAGGGACAGGGGAGAGGGGTGGGCTGCCAACCCACTGCCAGGAGGCGGGTTGGCAATTTAAATATGATAATGAGGCCTGAAGCCTCTACTTTAACCTGCTTTGCAGGTTTTACTGTAGGCGGCCGGGGATCCTTGGGGGCAGGATTCCCGGTGGCTGCAACGAGACGACCTCAGCCTTGGGAGGAATCTTTGTGTACCGGGGAGGAGCAAGAGTGCAAATCTTAGTGACAAGGTAGGAGAAAAGGTGTTTTGTGTGTGTTAAATCCTTGTTAAAGCCATTAATCAGACAGTCATGCACCATTCCACTGCTAGATCTGTTCAAGGCAAGTCACATGGGATAGATTTAATAGAGTAGTCGGAATTTCCTGGAAATCTGTGCATTTTAATGACACATCTACGCGTATCCCATTAACCTAGACTGGAGTAATGTTATTACTCAAGCCTCGCCATCATTTCCTGGGAGTTCTGTGCCACTCTGCCGATAATACTCACTAAAACCTCAAAAAGTTAATTATCCCAGCTCCATCCACCAATCAAGTGAATGGCCATTGTGAGTTTATTTGATTTACCCCACTTATCTCACTGCAGTTATTTAGACTTTAAAGAAATGGCGCAGGACATCAGGTATCGACACGATTTATGACTGTCACATGATTCTCACCCGGGATGCCAAGAAAAAGGACCATTAAAGCTGCGTGATTCACAGAGCTCCAGTGAGCAGGAGGAGCTGCAAGGGAATGACGAGGAACCAGATGTCACTCCCAGTGGGGGCAGAATTAGCTGCCCTCAGCTGAGTACCCCAAGGACCAAGATCTCAGGGGCTCGATATTTAAAAGATCAAAGATTCAGGAGCATAGATCTCATGTGCAGGTAATGGAGACAGTCTATTCTCATATGGTGGATAAGTTGGAAAAGTCCACAACCCGCCATACAATGCAGGAGGTATGGCATAACATGAGTCACACCCTGGTGACTGTAGCAGTTCAGGAGCTCAATACAGCTTCAAGGTGTCAGGAATGACTGCTTCCATATATGGATTGAAGAGCACTCTAGCTCAGATCTTTCAGTGTTTAATTGGGACTATTGACCGTGAAGGGTAACACCTCAGTCATCAAGGACTACATCAGTCCTAGCTTTGAACCTCAAAACCTCCTGACACTGAGGTACCACCATGTAGGTATAAGAGGTTAAGATAATGCGTGAAAAGAGGTTTAGGCATAAGGGGCAGTCATGGTGGTAAGAGGTAGCAGTATTGGAGGGGTTTAAATAAATGAGACTACAAAGATATGAAGGCAGAGTTGGCTAAAGTGGACTGGGAAAATAGATTAAAGTATAGGACGGTCGATGAGCAGTGGCAGCCATTTAAGGAGATATTTCATAACTCTCAACAAAAATATATTCCAATGGGAAGGAAAGACTTTAAGAGAAGGGAAAACCATCCGTGGCTAACTAAGGAAATAAAGGATGGTATCAAATTGAAAACAATGGCATATAAAGTGGCCAAGATTAGTGAGAAGCCAGAGGATTGGTAAACTTTTAAAAACCAGCAAAGAACGACTTAAAAAAATAATAGTGATAATAGATTATGAAAGTAAATAGCAAGAAATATAAAAACAGCTAGTAAGTGTTGTGTATGGAGAAAGAGTCAGACTGAACACTGTGAGCTCAGTGAAGTGTGACCGTAGTCTTTTATTGCAGGTCTCCAGAGTGCCTCTCCAACCTGTGAAGCCTTCTTAAATAACTGTGCTCCCAAGGGATTATGGGATCCCTTGGCATTCCGGGCAATGAGCCCTCTGGTGGCTGTACAGAGTAAATACAAGTCCACATATATAACAATAAGAGTTTTTACAGGTATATAAAAAGGAAGAGAGTGGCTAAAGTAAATGCTGGTACCCCTGGAGGATGAGACTGGGGAATTAATGATGGGGAACGAGGAAATGGCAGAGACTTTGAACAAATATTTTGTATCGGTCTTCACGGTAGAAGACACTAAAAACATCCCAACAGTGGATAATCAAGGGGCTATAGGGAGGGAGGAACTTAAAACAATCACCGTCACTAAAGAAGAAGTACTCGGTAACATACTAGGACTAAAGGTCGACAAGTCCCCTGGACCTGATGGCTTGCATCCTTGGGTCTTAAAAGAAGTGGCTGCAGAGTTAGTGATGCATTAGTTGTAATCTACCAAAATTCCCTGGATTTTGGGGAAGTCCTAGTGGATTGGAAAACCGCAACTGTAACGTCCCTATTTAAAAAAGGAGGCAGACAGAAAGCAGGAAACTATAGATCAGTTAGCCAAACATCTGTTGTTGGGAAAATGCTGGAATCCATTATTAAGGAAGCAGTAGCAGGGCATTTGGAAAAGCCTAATGCAGTTAAGCAGAGTCCGCATGGTTTTATGAAAGGGAAGTCATGTTTGACAAATTTGCTGGAGTTCTTTGAGGTGTAAAGAGCAGGGTGGATTAGGAGGATATGGTGTATTTGGATTTCCAGAAGGCACTTGAGAAGCTGCCCCATAAAAGGTTACTGCACAAGATAAAAGTTCACGGGGTTGGGGATAATATATTCGCATGGTTAGAGGATTGGCTAACTAACAGAAAACAGAGAGTCGGGATAAATGGGTCATTTTCCGGTTGGCAAACAGTAACTAGTGGGATGCCACAAGGATTGTTGCTATATTAATGATTTGGATGAAGGAGCCGAGTGTAATGTAATCAAGTTTGCTGATGATACAAGGACGGGTGGGAAAGCAAGTTGTGAGGAGGACACAAAAAATCTGCAAAGGGATATAGGCAGGCTAAGTGAGTGGGCAAAAATTTGGCAGATGCAGTATAATGTGGGAAAGTATGAGATTATCCACTTTGGCAGGAAAAATAAAAAATCAAATAATTATTTAAATAGAGAAAAATTACAAAATGCTGCAGTACAGAAGGACCTGGGGATCGTTGTGCATGAAACCCAAAAGTTAATATGCAGGTACAGCAAGTAATCAGGAAGGCAAATGGAATGTTAGCCTTTATTGCAAGGGGGATGGAGTATAAAAACAGAGAAGTCCTGCTACAACTGTACAGAGTATTGGTGAGGCCACACCTAGAGTACTGCGTACAGTTTTGGTCTCCGTATTTAAGGAGGGATACTTGCATTGGAGGCAGTTCAGAGAAGGTTCACTAGCTTGATTCCTGAGATGAAGGGGTTGACTTATGAAGAAAGGTTGAGTAGGTTGGGCCTATACACATTGGAGTTCAGAAGAATGAGAGGTGATCTTATTGAAACATATAACACACTGAGGGGGCTGAGGTAGATGCAGAGAGGATGTTTCCATTCATAGGGGAATCTAGAACCAAGGGGCATAGTTTCAGAATAAGGGGTCGCTCATTTAAAACAGAGATGAGGAGGAATTTCTTTTCTCAGAAATTTGTGGAATTCTCTGCCCCAGAGAGCTGTGGAGGCTGGGTCATTGAATATATTTAAGGCAGTGATAGACTGATTTTTGAGCGATAAGGGAGTAAAGGGTTATGGTGAGTGGGCAGGGAAGTGGAGTTGAGCCCATGATCAGATCAGCCATGATCTTATTGAATGGTGGAGCAGGCTCGAGGGGCCAAATGGCCTACTCCTGCTCCTATTTCTTATGTTCTTATGTTTCAGCGTCAACCACAAGGCCAGAGCTGGCTGCTCTGGGACAAAGGTTACGGCCTCGCCACTTGGCTCATGACCCCCTCGGGAACCCTCAGACAGAATCCGAGCATTGCTATAATTAGAGCCATGCAGCCACACGCAACATCGTGAAAAAGACAATTGGAGAGCTCGAGCAGTGCTTCCAATGCCTGGATCACTCTGGAGACTCCCTGCAATATTCCCTTCAGCAGGCCTCTGAGTTCATTGTGGTGTGCTGCATGCTACACAACTTAGCCATTATGATGGGACAGGAATTGCCAATGGGGATTGCAGGACCACCTTAGGAGGAGGAGGAGGAGGAGGAGGAAGACGAGGAAGAACAGCCTGGCGAGGAACCCATGCCACCACCACCACCACCACCACAACCACAGGGGAGACATCGTGGACATTTTGCCACTGCAAAAGCCTTACATCGGCAGTTCATAATTGAATGTTTTTCTTGAAGAGTGAACAGCAGGGTTGATCGTTGCCTGGCCGTTGACTATTCCCCCTCTTATTCTGCTAATGAGACACTAAACAGGAATGGTTAAGGCGAACAAAAAATGTATTAAACATTGTAACATTGTAAACTTTGCAACCTTCATTGTGATACTTATATAAAATAAAATAATGAACTGCATCCAGCAGTGTGATAATTCCAGAACATTATCAGAACATAATCTAGATGTGTGATACTGTAACATAAATAAGCTGTATCCAGCATCAAGAACATAATCCAGCAGTGTGATACTATAACATCAATTCCTGCCCTGCTATTTTTTCCCACTGTCTTTTGCCCCACTTCCCTTCATCCCCCTCCCTTGCCTGCTGCTCTTAATCAAAGTGGCAGCTAGGCTTACAGTAAGGCTGCCAGAGCGCTGCTGTTCTGGGGGGGAGAGACAATGGAGACAGCATCTAGGGAGGCACTGGACCAGCTCGAGGCTCGTGGGCTGGCTCCTAGCAACCGGAGCACCTTGCTGGCCTGCTTCGGAACCGTTACTTCCCCATGTGACAGTGGGGGACGCAGAGAGTATGGTGGCAGGCATGGACTGCATCACCTGCCCAAGCTGAAGTAGAGCTTGTGCCAGTGATGTGCCATATTCTACAAGGGCTCACGCCACACTCTCCAGGACTCCACTGTCACTGCTGGAGGCCACCAGCATTGTGTGGCCATTGATGGTCTCGTTGGTATCACGGCTTGCATTGACAACCTGTGACCCTACCTCCGTAATTGCCATTTTCAGACTGTCAATGCTTGCGGGAATCCTACCCACGACATCAATGAGCTGACGGCTGATTTGGATGCTCTCCCTGGACATTCCCACCATGTCCACTTCCACATCTGCCTGTCTGTCAGCAGACCGACTTTGCTGACTCACCCTCTGGAGAGATGGCCTGCTGGATTCAACCCCAGCACTGCGTTGCTGCATGCCACTGGTCCCAGGAGCCTCAAATTCCTCAAACACGAGAAAGTCACGTCATCCTCAGAGGGCTGAGTGCCAATAATGGAGCAGGGGTCGATTGATACTGTGCCGGAGTAGGCTCATCTGTATCCTCCTCTTCCTCCTCCTCCTCCTCCAGACGATGGCCTGATGTGGAGGGGCCTCGTGGGGGATGCTGCATCTGTGTCTGGTCATCTGGAAGTAGAAAGCAACAGATGAGTGGTTAAAAGCAGGGGAGAGGGCAGGGTGACATGAGGAAGGTCGCATAGCACAGGCTCATTTGAAGGACCACCGCTACTCCATTATATCTAGTCCAGAGACACTGCAGGACATTGCCCCAACCTGGTCCAGAGGCATTGCAGGACATTGCCCCAACCTCTCCCAGGGAGTGTGCAGGACATTGCCCCAACCTATCCCAGGCAGTATCCAAGCAGGGGTCGGCACCCCTAGTGACAGCTGCCCAACCTGTGATACTCATGAGTCCTGCTACTCTCTCCCCTGAGTGGCAGAGTCTGAGGCGGACTGTCGCATGTCCACATCTGCTCGCGCCGATTATGAGACTTCTTTGCCTGCAAAGATGAAAATGGGAATGGTTACAAGAGGGCCCATTTGCTTTTGTGGCACAGATTGCCACCAAAGCACTTATGCCATGCTGTCTGAATGTAATATACCTCTGTTTAATGGCCTTGGAAGTTGCACATGGTTCATCAGGAGAACATCGAAGTGGGGAGCCACCTTATGAGATCTCAGAAAACAATCTTAATAATGTGTAACGATCATTCATGGCAAATAGGGTGCTGAACTATATGTCATGCATTTTAGGAGGCAACCCACAGAGTGTTGAGAGGCACCAACAGCATGAGAACAAATAGTCAGATTTATCCTTGCAGTAATGAAGGAGTGCATGAATGAAGATGGTACTCACTCTGACGACTGTGGTGAGATCATTAAATTTCTTTTGGTACTGTGTGTGAATCCCCACCACTGTGTCCAAGACAGAAATCTCCTCAGCGATTTCTCTCCAAATTTCTTAAATATGGATGGCAGTGGTCTAGAACCACCCCGAAGATGCAACTCCTGCCATCTCTGTTCCACAACCCCCACTAAAGCTTTGTTAGTCTTGTGGCTGAAGCGCCTGGCACGCTGTCTGCAATCATCCTCCTCCATCATCAAATTCAAAATGTGAAATGGCTGATTCAGGCCCTGTTGTACTGCTCATACACACGCAGGATGTAGCCGTGCCCTACATTAGCATTTGCAACAGGAAACCAGAAGGTGGAAGCGCGGGGGGGGAAAAAGCGTATGCTCAAAACAGCACATTGTGCCAACACCGGAACTTTCGGCTCAAGCGCACAAAATCTGTGATGTGCAGGACATTCTAAAAAGGGGAGAACAGCCAGTTGTCGTGGTGCACATTGGTACCAACGACAGAGGTAAAAAAAGGGATGAGGTCCTACGAAATGAATTTAAGGAGCTAGGAGCTAAATTAAAAAGTAGGACCTCAAAAGTAGTAATCTCGGGATTGCTACCAGTGCCACGTGCTAGTCAGAGTAGGAATCGCAGGATAGCGCAGATGAATCCGTGGCTTAAGCAGTGGTGCAGCAGGGAGGGATTCAAATTCCTGGGGCATTGGAACCGGTTCTGGGGGAGGTGGGACCAGTACAAGCCGGATGGTCTGCACCTGGTCAGGACCGGAACCAATGTCCTAGGGGGAGTGTTTGCTAGTGCTGTTGGGGAGGAGTTAAATTAATTTGGCAGGGGAATGGGAACCAATGCAGGGAGACAGAGGGAAACAAAAAGGAGACAAAAGCAAAAGACAGAAAGGAGATGAGGAAAAGTGGAGGGCAGAGAAACCCAAGGCAAAGAACAAAAAGGGCCACTGTACAGCAAAATTCTAAAAGGACAAAGGGTGTTAAAAAAACAAGCCTGAAGGCTTTGTGTCTTAATGCAAGGAGTATCCGTAATAAGGTGGATGAATTAACTGTGCAAATAGATGTTAACAAATATGATGTGATTGGGATTACAGAGACGTGGCTCCAGGATGATCAGGGCTGGGAACTCAACATCCAGGGGTATTCAACATTCAGGAAGGATAGAATAAAAGGAAAAGGAGGTGGGGTAGCATTGCTGGTTAAGGAGGAGATTAATGCAATTGTTAGGAAGGACATTAGCTTGGATGATGTGGAATCTATATGGGTAGAGCTACAGAACACCAAAGGGCAAAAAACGTTAGTGGGAGTTGTGTACAGACCTCCAAACAGTACTAATAATGTTGGGGAGGGCATAAAACAGGAAATTAGGGGTGCATGCAATAAAGGTGCAGCAGTTATAATGGGTGACTTTAATATGCACATAGATTGGGCTAACCAAACTGAAAGCAATACGGTGGAGGAGGATTTCCTGGAGTGTATAAGGGATGGTTTTCTAGACCAATATGTTGAGGAACCAACAAGGGGAGAGGCCATCTTAGACTGGGTGTTGTGTAATGAGAGAGGATTAATTAGCAATCTCGTTGTGCGAGGCCCCTTGGGGAAGAGTGACCATAATATGGTGGAATTCTGCATTAGGATGGAGAATGAAACAGTTAATTCAGAGACCATGGTCCAGAACTTAAAGAAGGGTAACTTTGAAGGTATGAGGCGTGAATTGGCTAGGATAGATTGGCGAAGGATACTTAAGGGGTTGACTGTGGATGGGCAATGGTAGACATTTAGAGACCGCATGGATGAACGACAACAATTGTACATTCCCGTCTGGCGTAAAAATAAAAAAGGGAAGGTGGCTCAACCGTGGCTATCAAGGGAAATCAGGGATAATATTAAAGCCAAGGAAGTGGCATACAAATTGGCCAGAAATAGCAGCGAACCCGGGGACTGGGAGAAATTTAGAACTCAACAGAGGAGGACAAAGGGTTTGATTAGGGCAGGGAAAATGGAGTACGAGAAGAAGCTTGTAGGGAACATTAAGTTTCTATAGATATGTAAAGAGAAAAAGGTTAGTAAAGACAAACGTAGGTCCCCTGCAGTCAGAATCAGGGGAAGTCATAACGGGGAACAAAGAAATGGCGGACCAATTGAACAAGTACTTTCGTTCGGTATTCACTAAGGAGGACACAAACAACCTTCCGGATATAAAAGGGGTCAGATGGTCTAGTAAGGAGGAGGAACTGTGGGAAATCCTTATTAGTCGGGAAATTGTGTTGGGGAAATTGATGGGATTGAAGGCCGATAAATCCCCAGGGCCTGATGGACTGCATCCCAGAGTACTTAAGGAGGTGGCCTTGGAAATAGCGGATGCATTGACAGTCATTTTCCAACATTCCATTGACTCTGGATCAGTTCCTATCGAGTGGAGGGTAGCCAATGTAACATCACTTTTTAAAAAAGGAGGGAGAGAGAAAACAGGGAATTATAGACCGGTCAGCCTGACATCAGTAGTGAGTAAAATGATGGAATCAATTATTAAGGATGTCATAGCAGCGCATTTGGAAAGAGGTGACATGATAGGTCCAAGTCAGCATGGATTTGTGAAAGGGAAATCATGCTTGACAAATCTTCTGGAATTTTTTGAGGATGTTTCCAGCAGAGTGGACAAGGGAGAACCAGTTGATGTGGTATATTTGGACTTTCAGAAGGCTTTCGACAAGGTCCCACACAAGAGATTAATGTGCAAAGTTAAAGCACATGGGATTGGGGGTAGTGTGCTGACATGGATTGAGAACTGGTTGTCAGACAGGAAGCAAAGAGTAGGAGTAAATGGGGACTTTTCAGAATGGCAGGCAGTGACTAGTGGGGTACCGCAAGGTTCTGTGCTGGGGCCCCAGCTGTTTATAGTGTACATTAATGATTTAGACGAGGGGATTAAATGTAGTATCTCCAAATTTGCAGATGACACTAAGTTGGGTGGCAGTGTGAGCTGCGAGGAGGATGCTATGAGGCTGCAGAGCGACTTGGATAGTTAGGTGAGTGGGAAAATGCATGGCAGATGAAGTATAATGTGGATAAATGTGAGGTTATCCACTTTGGTGGTAAAAACAGAGAGACAGACTATTATCTGAATGGTGACGGATTAGGAAAAGGGGAGGTGCAACGAGACCTGGGTGTCATGGTACATCAGTCATTGAAGGTTGGCATGCAGGTACAGCAGGCGGTTAAGAAAGCAAATGCCATGTTGGCCTTCATAGCGAGGGGATTTGAGTACAGGGGCAGGGAGGTGTTGCTACAGTTGTACAGGGCCTTGGTGAGGCCACACCTGGAGTATTGTGTACAGTTTTGGTCTCCTAACTTGAGGAAGGACAGTCTTACTATTGAGGGAGTGCAGCGAAGGTTCACCAGACTGATTCCCGAGATGGCAGGACTGACCTATCAAGAAAAACTGGATCAACTGGGCTTGTATTCACTGGAGTTCAGAAGAATGAGAGGGGACCTCATAGAAACGTTTAAAATTCTGATGGGTTGGGACAGGTTAGATGCAGGAAGAATGTTCCCAATGTTGGGGAAGTCCAGAACCAGGGGTCACAGTCTAAGGATAAGGGATAAGCCATTTAGGACTGAGATGAGGAGAAACTTCTTCACCCAGAGAGTGGTGAACCTGTGGAATTCTCTACCACAGTAAGTTGTTGAGGCCAATTCACTAAATATATTCAAAAAGGAGTTAGATGAAGTCCTTACTACTAGGGGGATCAAGGGGTATGGCGAGAAAGCAGGAATGGGGTACTGAAGTTGCATTTTCAGCTATGAACTCACTGAATGGCGGTGCAGACTAGAAGGGCCGAATGGCCTACTCCTGCACCTATTTTCTATGTTTCTATGTCTATGTTTCTATGTAATGCCAGAATTAACACTAACACTGCTCGTGAACTTTCATTCGGCAAAAGTTGCTTGCTCTGGCTTTAACGTTATCCCGCTGCTAAATTTTTCACTCCGCCGCGAATTGCGCCCAGAAACGGTCGAAAACGCAAAAAAAAATGAAAGTGAAGTTATGGATCATGCAAGGCAAAAATTATTTTAAACCTCCGGACGGATTGTACTGTAAGGCTGCCCTGATTGGTAAAGACATCTGAAAAACTATTTTAAGATCCAAATTGTATTTTTGATAATCGTTCTGATAATAGTAGAAGCCTCTGTTCTGCTTCTGTCTGTATTTGTCAAAACAGTGTTATGAGCCACGGCTGCAGATGGCTGCACTGGTCTCCCAGGAGCCATCCACCTGCCCTTCAAATAAGGATGGCACGGTTGTTTTCCTTAAAATCGAAGCTCTAGGATATGTTTCAGTGAAGCAGACATTGATCTGCATGATTCTGTACTAGACATTGAGAATAAAATCCCATTCATTTCATAGATGGTATAAGAATTGTGCACAGGGGCTTGAATGGCAATATGGGTGCAATCAGTGACTCCCTGGGGCCTGTGAAAGCCAGCTAACTGATAGAATTGTGTTGTCTCATCATATTGCTGCTGTTGGTCAGTGGCCAAAGTGAAGACGTTCTTGGCCTTGCTGAAAAATCCAACTGTGACCTCCTTGATAGATCTATAAACAGACATTGCAGATAACCCTCTGCTAACCTCAAAGGAGCTGAATACATAAAAATTAATAGTCTTGATGACTAATAGCCACTGACAGTGTTGGGCATTTGACACTGTGTGGTGGTAGGTTTTTGTTAAGTAAATATACATACATACACTGACACAATGCAGGTAAATAAGACATTTTCTACTAAAATGAGGGCAAGTATCTAAAATTGTGCACCCATACCCATGGCTAGTCAGAGATTTCTATTGGAATTCTATTCTGTGTTAAAGCTTAACTGCTTGACTTACATTGAAGCCTAGCTGCCTGTCTCCTCTCATATTAAAGCGCCGTGTCTCCTAACATTTTTGAAGCATTGCATGCTGGTCTGTGCTGAAGTCCACCTTCTCTCTCTGCGCGAAAGCTCAACCCCCAATCATTGTGTTGAAACCCAACTCCCGGGCTGATGTTAACATCACAGCTCTTTCAGTTTTAAAGCCCATCTTCCTGCACTGAAGCCCTGCTCCCTTCTCCCGCCTCAGTATTGCAGACCCGAACCTCATTCCATGTTGAAGCGATGCTCCCTGCCCTGTATTAATGCCAGGCGCCCCACTTTGTGATAAAGCTCAAGCCTCAACCTGTGCGAAACTCCTGCTCTACACACATTATTAAATCCCAACTTCCCGTTCTCTTATTAAAGCCCCACCACAATTCTCATATTTAAATCCCACTCTCATTAGTATTAAACCCAACTCCCTGCTCTGTATTAAGACCCCGCTCTCCACAGTTTTACTAAGGCCTCACTCCCCATTCTCTTACTCAAGCTCTACTCCTCATTCTGCATTAAAGCCTCCACCTCTATTCTCTTATTAAAGCCCCACTCATTTCTGTTTACCAATTTACAGTCTATAATGAAATAATCAGGAATTATATTACATTCTTGTAGTAACATACAGTCCCAGCTCATTTTAAAACTGACAGCATGGATGTGGGACAGAGAGATAAGCTGTGAGCTTCCTCAAATGTTACTGTCAAAATGAAAGTGGTAAGTACTGAGAACTAATGAACATGATACACAAGGTTCAAGTTAAACTGCAGTTGGTCAGATTGCAATATTAATTGTTGTGAATCTACCTCTTACCATTGATTATCCTCTGCGTATTTCTGAACCATAGAATTTCTATGGTTCAAGTTCTAACTCCATGGAGCAGAAAATCCATGGGCTGTAAATCTAGGAGCTCTGCTCCCATGGGCTGGCGAACACCTGGGCACCTGCTTGCCCCACACTGCCAGAAACATGAATGCTCATGACCAATCGAGGGGGAGACAGCCTTTCCCCTATCCTCCCCACCCACCCCCACACACCGATGCCTCATTCTATTCCCACTTGGGCATCCTGCATAAGTGGTCCAATAATAAATCCTCGGGCCCTGCCTTTTTGTCAAGCGTCCCGCCAAACTCTCCCCGGAGCAGAAGTCCAAAGGAATTCAGTCCCCATTTAGTTAAATGATGATAGTAGGAGTCTTAGTAGCAGCTATCTCTTACAGTGTAATATGTCATAATATACTTTACATTTTTTACAGAGATAAACCTGCCATTTTTAACACTCACCAGCATCTTGCCTTCCTTTTCCTGTGTCAATACCTGAGGTGACATTCTTGCCTCTGTAAGTAATACAATTTGCACAGTTACATATTCCACAAATGGGACGGAACTTTCCCAGCCCTCCGAGTGCGTGTTTGGAGATGGGTCCGCTGTTAAAATGGCCCTGATTGACAGCGGGTCGAGATCCCGCTCTGAACCCACCTCCATGTGAGTTTCTCAGCTGTCAGGGCTGCATGCGGATTGCAGACCCGACACCAAGCAGCGGGCCACTTCATTAAGGTACTTACCAGGTAGTTTAGTGCTATTTAAAAGTATTAAAAGCAGGCATTTACAATGTAACCAACTTTTTGATGGGTTTGCCGTCCCTCAGAGAACACGCCAGGTAAGTGGAGTCAGTTTTCTCAGTGACTCTCGATTGGTTTGGCAAGTTGACAGCTGCAAAAGTGGAATGAAAGCTACCATTTCACAGCTGTTTACTTTCCAATGTCAGAAGATGAAGCCTTCATGATTTGGAAGAAACTTTTGAGCTTCTTGCAGGTTGGAAATGTTTGCAGTGAACTCTCTATTCACTGTCACTTCCTTGGAGCAACCTCTCTCACCATTGACAAATTGCTTCTGTTATTTTAACCTCATCTGCCATCTATTCCAGCAGCATCATAGCCCTTAACAAAATCCTCTTCCAGAAAAGAGAGCAGGCTTTCCTAAAGAAATGAAGGGAAATTCAAAATATAATTCTTTAAGTCCTTTCTTTAGGAAAGTCTGCTCTCTTTTCTGGAACCAGACAGGCCAAACCCACCCCTGACTAATGTGTGACACAGTGAGTGACAGTAAATGATTCTTTAAATAAATTACTGTGTAAATCACTTTCCAATGTTCAACTTTTTGGATGTAACACTTTGCTTGTAATACTAATTCATTTCAAGTCATTTTCTTTTTCAGAATCAAACGTCAGTAAAATAAAAAATAACTTATTTGGGATGAAGTCAGGGATGGTGAAGAGGATTGAAAACTGAATAAGAGAAGATTTAATAGAACTTTTAAAATTATGAAGGATGTTGTCAGCGTGAATAAGGAAAGACTATTTGCTCTGGTTAGGGGGTAAATGACAAGGAGTTATTATTTTAAAATTGGCACTAAGTGACTGAAGGGGAAAGTTAGGAGTAATTTCTTTACATAGAAAGTTGTAGAATCAAGAATGTTTTGTCACAGGTAATAGATCAGGCAGAGATTATTGTATCTTTTAAGGGAAAATATCCATTTAAAGAAATATTTCATAATTCTCAACAAAAATACATTCCTTTGAGAAACAAAAATTACACAAGATAAGTGATCCATCCATAGCTAACTAAAGAAGTTAAGGATAGCATTAGATTGAAAGAAGAAGCTTATAATGTTGCAAAAAACAATAGTAAGCCTGAGGTTTGGGAGAGTTTCAGAAACCAGCAAAGGATGACCAAAAAATTGATCAAAGGCAAAAAATAGAATATGAAAGAAAACTAGCAAGACATATAAAAACAGAATGTAAGAGCTTCTACAAGTAAGTAAAAAGAAAGAGATTACCAAAAGTAAACATTGGTCCCTTAGAGGCTGAGGCAGGAGAAATTATTAAGGGAAATAAGGAAATGGCAGAAACGTTAAACAAATATTTTGTATCTGTCTTCATGGTAGAAGACGCAAAAAGCAAACCTAAAATGGTCGGGAACCAAGGGTTTAATGAGGGTGAGGAACTTAATGTAATTAATATAAGTAGAAAAAAAGTGCTAGAGAAAATAATGGGACTAAAAGCCAACAAATCCTTTGGACCTGAAAGCCTATCTCCTCGGGTTCTAAAGGAGGTGGCTGCAGAGATAGTAATTGCATTGGTTGTGATCTTTCAAAATTCCCTAGATTCTAGAACGGTTCCAATGGATTTGAAGGTAGCACATGTAACATCACTATTCAAGAAAGGAGGGAGAGAGAAAATGAGGAACTACAGGCTAGTTAGCCTGACATCAGTCATCGGGAAAATTCTGGAATCATTGTTAAGGATGTGATAACAGGGCACTTGGAAAATCATAACATGATTAGGCAGAGGCAACATGGTATTATGAAAGGAAAATCATGTTTGACAAATTTATTAGAGTTTTTGAGGATGTAACTAGCAGAGTACATAAAGGGGAACCAGTGGATGTAGTATATTTGGATTTCCAAAAGGCATTCAATAAGGTGCCACATAAAAGATTATTACACAAGATAAGAGCTCATGGGATTGGAGGTAATGTATTAGTATACAAGAAACAGAGAAAGTTAGCATGCAGGTATAGCAAGCAATAAAGAAGGCAAATGGCATATTGTCCTTTATTGCAAGGGGGTTGGAGTATAAGAGTAAGGAAGTCTTGCTACAATTGTACAGGGCCTTGGTGAGACCACACCTGGGCCCGGTTTTTATGAGCTGCAAGACCTGCCCATTTGCTGCCCAAAGGACCGCCGATGGCTGCCAAGAAACCAGGCGGTACTTTGCCTGAAAGATTCCTCTAAAAGAGGTGGCAGTACCGTCCGGCAACCAAATAATGGCTTATACTGTCAATCTGGGTGGCAGCAGGTGGGAGCATCAATCTTGGCGGCAAATGAGCTTGCCTCCCAAATGCCACCGAGAATGGAGTCAGGCCCAGAGAGGAAGTGGCTCAGTGGAAGGCCTGAAAAGTAAAAAACTTTACCAAAAAAAAAGACCACTGGAAAATCTTCAGGGGACCCCATCCAGGTAAGTCGCTGTAAAAATGTTTTTTTAAAGATGTTCACAAATCTTTCTTTGCAGGTCTTCATACTTACCATCAGGGTAAGAACAGCTTCCACACAGCGGTCCTTCCCCCTGCTGGAGCTGACTCCCACCGACTCCCGCCCGCACCAATCTGACATCTCGGCGGGCGGGAGGCCACTTACGCGACTTGGTCACCAGAGGACATCAGCGGGCGGTTCCCGGCGGTACTCCCCTCCCGCCCGCTCCAGCCCAAGTAGAAAATGGCGAGGAGAGGAAAACAGCAGCAAAACTTGGCGGCAGTCGGCGGCAGCAGGCGGTAAGGCCACCAATATCGGGGCCCTGGAGTACTGTGTACAGTTTTGGTTTCTTATCTAAGGAAGGATAGATATACTTGCCTTGGAGGCAGTGCAATAAATGTTCACTAGATTGAGTCCTGGGATGAGAGGGCTGTCCTATGATGAGAGATTGTGTAGAATGGGCCTATACTCTCTGGAGTTTAGAAGATTAAGAGGTGATCTCATTGAAACATACAAGATTCTGAAGGTGATTAACAGGGTAGGTGCTGAGAGGGTGTTTCCCTTGGCTGGTGTGCCTAGAACTAGGGGGCACAGTCTCAGGATAAGGGGTAGACCATTTAAGATAGAGATGAGAAGGAATTTCTTCATTCAGAAGATTGTTAATTTTTGGAATTCTCTGCCCCAGAGGGCTGTGGATGCTGAGTCTCTGAATATCTTCAAGGCTGAGAAAGATAGATTTCTGGAATCTAGGGGAATGAAGGGATATGGAAATCAGATGGAAAAGTGGAGTTGAGGTCGATCAGCCATGATCTTATTGAATGGCGGAGCATGCTCGAGGGGCCATATGGCCTACTCCTGCTCCTATTTCTTATGTTCTTATGTTCTTATGAAGTTGAAGGTAGAGGGCTATGGGGAGAGGCCAGAGCAGGTGATCCCAAGCTGTCTGTGGCCTTTCACTTTAACTCAACCTCCCTTTTCTACGATGACCTCTCTGACCTTGGCCTTTTACACTGTATTAAATAGTGTATTATCTTTCTCTTAGGCACTCTGCGATCCTCTGGTCTGAACATTGACTTTAGCTATATGCTCCATTTGTTAAATGTCAGGGGTTGCTGATGATGCGGGCAGGGTCTATTGGTGTTCAGGGCTGGGAGAGATGAGAGCTTGGTGTTTGGGTGAAGTCAGATCTTTTGTCAGAACACAGCACTGGTGGGGGACACTATACCCTATATGTTAACTGTTCTTTCTCCTTTTGCAGCTTTTACTGGCACAATCTGTTTAAATTTCAAACCTGTTTTAATTTCAAGACAGTTTTGAAAAATGGCTCGTACCGATTAGATTAATATTTCTGTTCTCTCCACAGGTATTGACTCCTCTGCTGTGTGTTTCCAGCATCTTCTGTTTTTGTTTCGGATTTCTAGTATCTGCAATATTTTACTTATTCATTTCAAATTTGATCGAAGAATTTCAAAGTTTTTCATCTTTCCCATTTTTACAGGCCTTTCACTGCCTTAACTATTCACACATCCTTTTCTTCTTTCATTTGTTTTGCTTCTTTAATGCTTCAATTACTTGACTCAGATGACCTGTTACGTCATTCAGCAATCACCTAGTGACATTTCTTCTCTGTGTTTGTCTGTTTGTTTTTAATATTTATATTCCCTGCCTTTCCTCCTCTTTCTGATCCTATTAATCACCTGTCTCTTATTTGTCAGTTCTGAAGCAGGATACAAACCTGAAATGCCAACTGTCAGTTCTCTCCACAACTGCTGATTGACCTGCTGTATTATTCCAGCTTTTCTTTTGATTTAGAGCAGGGCCCTAGGATCAGTTTAGAAATGCTCAAGCAATGAGCCCACACAGACACAATGGGTGGAATTTTGCTGGCGCTCAGAGCATAGGTTCAGAGGCGGGTCTGCTGTCAAAATATAAAAGATTGACAGCGGATTGGCAGCCCACTGTGAACCCGCCTCCACGTCAGTTTCCCAAGTGACGGGTCTGCCTGCGCTTTACAGACCTGACATCAAGTGGTGGGGGAGCCAATTGGAATTGTTAAGAGCTTGTTAAAAGGTACTTAAACAGCATTTTACCATGTACATACCATTTTTTCATCTTTCTGACAAGTTTCAAAGAGCTCGGGGATCACATCAGGTAAGTAGTTTGGGTTTTCAATGACTTTTCCTTCTTCTGAGTAGGAGACAGCTGCAAAAGTGGTATGAAAGTGACTATTTCCCAGCTGTTCCCTTTTCAATGTTAGAAGCTAGAGCCTCAGGATTTAGAATAGACTTATCAGCTTTATGCAGGTTGAAAGGGTTTGGAGTAAACTCTCTATCCACTGTCACCTCCTTGGAGCAACCTCACTCACTATTGACAGATCACTTCTGTCATCTCAACTTCAGCTACCATCTATTCCAAGAGCATTAGTGCCCTTCAAAACATCTCACCTTGGTCCTCAGAATCCCACCACAATCGGCCCCAACACCAACATCACCAGGGACACCAGCATCACCAACAACACCAACCTGCTCTGCAATCACCTGATGTTACACATGACACAGGGCATCAGCACCTGACCACATTGCTGCCAGGGATGGCCTCACCAGGGCCAAATTTATTTCACCTTATGCTGTAAACTGTGGCTGCCACATGATGCGCCATGTTGGCACCATCCTACACCAACATCATAAAGCATACCTACAATGTTCAAGCCATTCCTTTCACACTCACCACCATTGAGGGGGGTACCGTTATGTCTCACCATTCACTGCAACGCACGAAGGCGATGAGGGTGAGTGTGAGGGGTGGCACGTGAGATAGGGAGGTGAGAATGTAGATAGAGCGGGATGGGTGCAGGTGCAAGATAAGTTGGTGTGAGAAGGATGTGCAGAGGTAGGGGAGGGAAGGCAGATGTAAGAAAAAACATGTTTACGCAGCGAGTGGTTAGGATCTGGAATGCACTGCCGTAAAGGGTGATGGAGGCAGATTCAATTTTATTTTTCAAAAGGGAGTTGGATAAGTATCTGAAGGAACAAAAATTGCAGGGCTTCAGGGAAAGGGCACGTGAGTGGGACTAGCTGAGATTTGGCATGGGCTCAACAGGCCGAATGGCCTTCCTCCATGCTGTAACCATTTTATTTAACATAGAAACATAGAAACATAGAAAATAGGTGCAGGAGTAGGCCATTCGGCCCTTCAAGCCTGCACTGCCATTCAATAAGATCATGGCTGATCATTCCCTCAGTACCCCTTTCCTGCTTTCTCTCCATACCCCTTGATCCCCTTAGCCGTAAGGCCCATATCTAACTCCCTCTTGAATATATCCAACGAACTGGCATCAACAACTCTCGGTGGCAGGGAATTCCATCGGTTAACAACTCTCTGACTGAAGAAGTTTCTCCTCATCTCAGTCCTAAATGACCTACCCCTTATCCTAAGACTATGTCCCCTGGTTCTGGACTTCCCCAACATCGGGAACATTCTTCCTACATCTAACCTGTCCAGTCCCATCAGAATCTTAAATGTTTCTATGAGATCCCCTCTCATCCTTCTAAACTGCAGTGAATAAAGGCCCAGTCGATCCAGTCTCTCCTCATATGACAGTCCCGCCATCCCTGGAATCAGTCTGGTGAATCTTCGCTGCACTCCCTCAATAGCAAGAACGTCCTTCCTCAGATTAGGAGACCAAAACTGTACACAATATTCCAGGTGAGGCCTCACTAAGGCCCTGTACAACTGCATTAAGACGTCCCTGCTCCTATACTCAAATCCCCTAGCTATGAAGGCCAACATACCATTTGCCTTCTTCACCATCTGCTGTACCTGCATGCCCACTTTCAATGACTGATGAACCATGACACCCAGGTTTCGTTGCGCCTCCCCTTTTACTAATCTGCCACCATCCAGATAATATTCTGTCTTCGTGTTTTTGCCCCAAAAATGGATAACCTCACATTTATCCACATTATTCTGCATCTGCCATGCATTTGCCCACTCACCTAACCTGTCCAAGTCACCCTGCAGTCTCTTAACGTCCTCCTCACAGCTCACACCGCCACCCAGTTTAGTGTCATCCGCAAACTTGAACATTTACACTCAATTCCTTCACCTAAATCGTTAATGTATATTGTAAAGACCTGGGGTCCCAGCACTGAGCCCTGCGGCACTCCACTAGTCACTGCCTGCCATTCTGAAAAGGACTCGTTTAACCCGACTCTCTGCTTCCTGTCTGCCAACCAGTTCTCTATCCACGTCAGTACATTACCCCCAATAACATGTGCTTTGATGTTGCACACCAATCTCTTGTGTGGGACCTTGTCAAAAGCTTTTTGAAAGTCCAAATACACCACATCCATTGGTTCTCCCTTGTCCACTCTGCTAGTTACATCCTCCAAAAATTCCAGAAGATTCGTCAAGCATGATTTCCCTTTCGTAAATCCATGCTGACTTGGTCCGATCCTGTCACTGCTTTCCAAATGCGCTGCTATTTCATCCTTAATGATTGATTCCAACATTTTCCCCACTTCTGATGTCAGGCTAACCCGTCTATAATTACCCGCTTTCTCTCTCCCTCCCTTTTTAAAAAGTGGTGTTACATTAGCTACCCTCCAGTCTATAGGAACTGACCCAGAGTCGATAGACTGTTAGAAAATGATCACCAATGCATCCACTATTTCTAGGGCCACTTCCTTAAGTACTCTGGGATGCAGACTATAAGGCCCCGGGGATTTATCGGCCTTCAACCCCATCAGTTTCCCCAACACAATTTCCCGCCTAATAAGGATATCTTTCAGTTCCTCCTTCTCACTCGACCTACTGCCACCTAGTACAATAGGAAGGTTATTTGTGTCTTCCTTCGTGAAGACAGAACCAAAGTACTTATTCAATTGGTCTGCCATTTCTTTATTCCCCATTATAAATTCACCCAAATCCGACTGCAAGGGACCTACATTTGTCTTCACTAATCTTTTTCAATTCACATATTTATAGAAGCTTTTGCAGTCAGCGTTTACGTTCCCTGCAAGCTTCCTCTCGTACTCTATTTTTCCCCTCTTTATTAAACCCTTAGTCTTCCTCTGTTGGATTCTAAATTTCTCCCAGTCCTCAGGTTTGTTGGTTTTTCTAGTCAAATTATATGCCTCTTTCTTGGCTTTAACACTATCCTTAATTTCCCTTGTTAGCCACTGTTGAGCCACCTTCCCCATTTTATTTTTGCTCCAGGCAGGGATGTACAATTGTTGAAGTTCATCCATGTGAACTTTAAATGTTTGCCATTGCTTATCCACCGTCAACCCTTTAAGTATCCTTTGCCAGTCTATTCTAGCCAATTCACACCTCATAATGTCGAAGTTACCTTTCCTCACGTTCAGGACTCTAGTTTCTGAATTAACTTTGTCACTCTCCATCTTAATAAAGAATTCTACCATATTATGGTCACTCTTCTCCAAGGGGCCTCGCACAACAAGATTGCTAATTAGTCCCTTCTCATGACACATCACCTAGTCTAGGATGGCCAGCCCTCTAGGTGGTTCCTCGACATACTGGTTTAGAAAACCATCCCTAATACACTCCAGGAAATCCTCCTCCACCGCAGTGCTACCAGTTTGTTAGCCCAATCAATATGTAGATTAAGGTCGCCCATGATAACTGCTGTACCTTTATCGCACACATCCCTTATTTCTTGTTTTATGCTGTCCCCAACCTCACTACTACTGTTTGGTGGTCTGTACACAACTCCCACTAGCGTTTTCTGCCCTTTGGAATTCCGCAGCTCCACCCATACCGATTCCACATCATCCAAGCTAATGTCCCTCCTTACTATTGCATTAATTTCCTCTTTAACCAGCAACTCCACCCCGCCTCCTTTTCCTTTCTGTCTATCCTTCCTAAATGCTGAATACCCTTGGATGTTGAGTTCCCAGCCTTGGTCACCCTGGAGCCATGTCTCCGTAATCCCAATGATATCATATCCGTTAACTGCTATCTGCGCAGCCAAATCGTCCACCTTATTCCGAATACTCCTCGCATTGAGGCACAGAGCCTTCAGGCTTGTCTTTTTAACACACTTTGCCCCTTTAGAATTTTGCTGTAATGTGGCCCTTTTTGTTTTTTGCCTTGGGTTTCTCTGCCCTCCACTTTTACTATTCTCCTTTCTATCTTTTGCTTCTGACTCCATTTTATTTCCCTCTGTCTCCCTGCATAGGTTCCCATCCCCCTGCCATATTAGTTTAACTCCTCCCCAACTGCACTAGCAAACATTCCCCCTAGGACATTGGTTCCGGTCCTGCCCAGGTGCAGACCGTCCAGTTTGTACTGGTCCCACCTCCCCCAGAACCGGTTCCAATGTCCCAGAAATTTGAATCCCTCCCTTCTGCACCACTGCTCAAGCCACGTATTCATCTGAGCTATCCTGCGATTCCTACTCTGACTAGCACGTGGCACTGGTAGCAATCCTGAGATTACTACTTTTGAGGTCCTACTTTTTAATTTAACTCCTAGTTCCCTAAATTCATCTCATAGGACCTCATCCCATTTTTTACCTATATCGTTGGTACCTATATGCACCATGACAACTGGCTGTTCACCCTCCCTTTTCAGAATGTCCTGCACCCGCTCTGAGACATCCTTGACCCTTACACCAGGGAGGGAACATACCATCCTGGAGTCTCGGTTGCAGCCACAGAAACGCCTATCTATTTACCTTACCATTGAATCCCCTATCACTATCGCTCTCCCACTCTTTTTCCTGCCCTCCTGTGCAGCAGAGCCCGCCACGGTGCCATGAACCTGGCTGCTGCTTCTCTACCCTGATGAGTCATCCCCCTCAACAGTATCCAAAACGGTGTATCTGTTTTGCAGGGGGATGACCGCAGGGGATCCCTACACTACCTTCCTTGCACTGCTCTTCCTGTTGGTCTTCCATTCCCTATCTAGCTGTGTACCCTTTACCTGCGGTAAGACCAACTCACTAAATGTGCTATTCACATCGTTCTCAGCATCGTGCATGCTCCAGAGTGAATCCACCCTCAGCTCCAGTTCCGCAATGCGGATCGTCAGGATCTGGAGGCAGATACACTTCCCGCACACGTAGTCGTCAGGGACACCGGAAGCATCCCTGAGTTCCCACATGGTACAGGGGGAGCATAACACGTGTCCGGGCTCTCCTGCCATGACTTAACCCCGAGATAAACTTAAATTGGCAACGACAATGCTGAAGGTTACTTACTGATATAGAAAAGAAAAAAGAAAAGCTACTCACCAATCACCAGCCAATCACTTACCCCCTTGGCTGTGACGTCATCTTTCAATTTCTTTCTACTTCTTTTTTGCCTCCCTGCTGCAGCTGCACCGGCTGTGCCTTTATAGGCCTCCCCAAGCTCGCCTTACCAACGCTGCTCGCACTGCCGCCTCCCGCCGACGTTGGGCCTTTATAGGCCTCCCCACGCTCGCCTCACCGAAGCTGTTCACACTTATATGATTCTTTGTAGCCACTTCCAAAGGTGCACACAAATCTGTCCAAGAACAAAAATAGTTGAAAATAAAGGTTTCAATGTTTGACACCACATTAATAGAAACTTTACACAAACATTGCATAAAACACCCAAGTGCCTACTCTTGTGTGTTGATAGTTGGTATGAATGCACGAAGATTCATGTGAGTATGAGGGTGGCGAGTGAGATAGGGAAGTGATAATGTAGATAGAGAGGGATGGGTGGAGGTGCAAGGTAAGTTGGTGTGCGTACGGATGTACAGGGGTAGGATAGGGAAAGCAATGTGATGGGGATGTGATGAGAGGCACAGCAGGGTGAAGGTGAGTGAGGCTTTGCAGTAATGTTTTGTGACCTATTGAGATAATTGAAAGGTTTATGCCACTGCAGTGTGGTCCTCCTGACGACACCCCTGCTTGTGCCCTCATGTGCAATGTGCAACCAGGCTGCGTTAGTCTCCTGGGGAGGTCTCTTCCACCCATTGGAAGGTAAGAGAACTTCCCAGCATGCTGTGACTCCCTCCATAAGCATATGGAGGGAGTCATGGGAGAGCCTGGGTACAGCCTGTGTGCAGTGCTTATCAGTGTTTGCAGCACCTCAATGCTATAGAACACTGACAACACAACTGTTAAAATCAATGTGGAGATGATTCCTTTAAAGAAACTGGCTGATGATGCGTCATTAAATGATGTCATCAGACCCACTTCCTTTTAATTGGCCGGGAACTTGGCAGGGTGGGCTTAACAAGCCCCATCAACGGAAAATTCATCTCACAGAGCGGGATGGAGCGAGGAGTGGATTCGCAACCCGCCACCTACCTCGACTGCACTGGGCCCAATCGCAGCCAATGAGCTGAATTGCCTCTTTCCATGCGATGAAAGGCTATGGGCTAGATTTTACACTTTTGTGCAGATTGCCCAAAAATGGGCGGTATTTCCAGTGTGGGTGGTAAAAATGGGTTTTCAGATCGCCGGCTTGTCGCCCATTCTCAAAACCCCTAGTCTCCATTTTTGAAAGTGGGCGTTACTGCGAGCGATATGAAATGGGTGGTAGCATTAAATCTCTCTGACCATCTGCAGTAAAGTGTCGCCATCCTTAGCAACGGCATGGCATCACTTGACTGTCACGATTCAGGAGGTCAAGGGTCATCATGATATGCGCTGAAGAGGAGACAGAGAGGGAGCTGAGAGGGAGGGAAGGCGTGTGTAGGTGTGGTGTGGCGGCTTTGGGAGAAAGGAGGGAGAGTTTCGAGGTTTCAGCAAATTGGGGAAAAAAAAATTAGCTGTTACCAGCCAGATATTTTCCCGAATTTGGTGCCTATAATGGAGGGAGAGGAGGAGGCGACAAAGTACGCTGTGGAGCCTGATGCTGGCGAGAGCAGTGAGCTGGAAGGCGCAAAAGAGTGAGGAGGTTCTCGGACGAGGCAAATGCCTCCCTCCTGCAGGAGGTCAAGTTAAGCTGGGGTGATTTGACCCAGGGAGGGCGTGGGAAGCCCAACTCAAAGGCCTACCAGAAGATATGGACCGAGATAGCCGAGGTGGTCTCGTCAGCGACCAACGAGGTGCGTGAGGGCAACCAATGCCGCAAACGATGGAATGACCTTGTCGGATCCGCAAGAGTAAGTATTACATTTATTTACACGTACTTACGTATATATATAATTTGATTTGTAAGAGTCAAAAGTAACTATCATCAGGTGTGAGGTCTTTCACTTTTACCGGGAATGTTGTACTCAAAGCCTGCGGTCACGGTGCATGTCTTTAGGTAAAGAATGATAATCATCTTAATAATCATGATTATATCTGTTGGTTATGTGTTGTATCAGTCTCTGTGACATTACCTAGCAATGATATCACGCAATGATCTCATGCTAAGTTGTCCTGTTACCTTTTACAGAAGAAGCTATTGACGATGAGGTCCGTGCAGGGCCACCTGTCCCCAGTGACATCACTGAGATGGAAGAGCAGGTGCTCGCACTCATGGGCAAGCATCCCCGGAAGGCCACGCAAGCATCTGCAGACCCTGAAGTGGTGCGATGTGAGTGAAGTTTGCACCATTGCGTGATGTAAAATCAATAGATGCCACACCCACTCATATCCGAACAATCATATATGATAGATGATTTCTAAAATTGTCCTATAAATAATGCTTGCCTCATGAAAATCATTGCAATGCAGAATGTGTTGATGGTCATGAAATGTGATGTCTGTGATGATTTTGATAGCGGTGGTGCTTTGTCATGCATATGCTGTGTGCAGCGCTGGTATCACCTTGTGACCCGAGCAGCGACTTCTCCTCTAATCTCATTTGTGTTTTGCAGCTCAGCCAGCAGCGCAGCTCCAGGCAAGATCACAGAGGCCAGAAGATGAGGGCACGGGGCCAGACTCACCGGACGATCCTACATCTGTGCTGAGGAGCTCCGATTCTCACCTGTCAATCCGCTGGGTCTGTTCTCGACGGATGAGTGCGCTGACTTCGAGGAACCTGCATCGCGACGCTCCAGAAGACATTCCTTTGCAAGGCCATCTAGTGCTCCTCCAACCATTCCCGCCTCCATTCTGGAGGTACCGGGCCCAAGCACCTCGCCACAGGGTACCCGATTTGTCCCCAGGACGACGCCAACCCCACGGAGGTTTTGTGGACGCGGCAGGTCTGGTCCACATGAGAGTGGAGAGATGGTACACTTGTCCAGGAGGACTGTAGACATTGGTGACCAGATCCTTAATGCATTGGGGGGGCATATCCTGACAGCTGGCCACCATGACTGAGTACGTTCCGCGGATAGTGGAGGCCCTGGAGGCGATAGCCAGAAACACTGCTGGCACAGGCCTCCCAGTGGTCACGGAGCACGGCACTCCACCCCTAGTTTCCACACCACCACTGCCAACGACAGATGAGAGGCAGGACCAAGATCCTGCTTCTGGATCTGAGAATGTTCCCACCTCGGCACCCTCCCAAATGAGGCATGGTCAGGCGGCGTTGAGTGAGGAAGAGAAGGGGTAGAGGTGGGGAGAAGAAGGGGAGGGGGGAAAGAAAGTGAGGTGCATGTCCACAGGTGTTGGCTGTGTTATAACTCCGTCTGGGTGTATGCAATTTGTTGTAATGTATGGGGAGCGGGGGCCACCCTCCTGCTTTGCATTTGTATTCCGTGTTGCTGGACATGCCGACCATTTGATTGATGTCAATGGTTGAAAAAGAGAGGTAGGGGTGAGGGTGGGCTATTTTTGCCCGTGATAGTTATGATTTCAGACCAATGGTCGTATAAAATGTTTTTTATTCAATATAACCTTGTTGCGCATTGTCTCGGATAGCTGGACCGTTACACACTTAACATCAAAGGGTGAAATAAAACTTAACTTGAATCAACTTAAACTTTAACTGGCACCAAGGTGGTGCCTACCATTGATGTCTGAGCTGCACACCCACAGCAATGTATCAGCATTGTCAATCACAGCAACGTTCTTTCAGGCAAATCGTTCAGTTATGAACTCCTGACATAAGAGTCTGGTAGCCACCACAGGCCCGTTCCTGCGGCCTGGAGGGGGGGCGTGGGCATGGTTGCGTAGTTAGCCTGATTGTCTGGCACTAGCTCAGCGTCCAGCCCCTCGTCCTCCTCTTCCTCTCTCTCCTGAGGTGGACCATCAGTCCCTTCTGGCAATTCTTCTAACCTCCGGTTAGCCAGGTTGTGCAGCATGGAGCACACGTCCACGAATTTACCTACTTGCTCAGGGTTGTATTGTAACTCCCCTCCTGAGTGCTCCAGGCATCTGAAGCGCTGCTTAAGCACAGTTATTGTTTTCTTGACCACATTGCGTGTGTCTCTGTGGCTCTGGTTGTATCGCTTCTCGGCCTCGGTATGGGTGTCACGCAGGGGGATCATCAGCCAGATGGCTAGGCCATATCGGTTGGCACCAAGCATCCAGCATTGTCCTTGTGGCTGACTTTTAAACATGTCAGAGACACTGCTCTCACTCAGGATGTGAGCCTCATCGAAGCTGCCCGAACATTTGGTATTCACTGCCATTATGATCTGGTTGTGGGCGACAACTAGTTGGACCTTCAGATTTACGAAAAAGCTCTGGGTCCTGAGAAACATAGAAACATAGAAAATAGGTGCAGGAGTAGGCCATTCGACCCTTCGAGCCTGCACCAACATTCAATAAGATCATGGCTGATCATTCCCTCAGTACCCCTTTCCTGCTTTCTCTCCATACCCCTTGATTCCCTTAGCCGTAAGGGCCATATCTAACTCCCTCTTGAACATATCCAATGAGCTGGCATCAACAACTCTCTGCGGCAGAGAATTCCACAGGTTAACAACTCTCTGAGTGAAGAAGTTTCTCCTCATCTCAGTCCTAAATGGCTAATCCCTTATCCTAAGACTGTGTCCACTGGTTCTGGACTTCCCCAATATCGGGAACAATCTACCCACATCTAACCTGTCCCGTCCCATCAGAATCTTGTATGTTTCAATGAGATCCCCTCTCATCCTTCTAAACTCCAATGTATAAACGCCCAGTTAATCCAGTCTCTCCTCATATGTCAGTCTGGCCATCCCGGGAATCAGTCTGGTGAACCTTCGCTGCACTCCCTCAATAGCAAGAACGTCCTTCCTCAGATTAGGAGATCAAAATTGAACACGATATTCCAGGTGAGGCTTCACCAAGGCCCTGTACAACTGCAGTAAGACCTCCCTGCTCCTATACTCAAATCCCCTTGCTATGAAGGCCAACATACCATTTGCCTTCTTTACCGCCTGCTGCACCTGTATTCCAACTTTCAATGACTGATGAACCATGACACCTAGGTCTCGGTGCACCTCCCCTTTTCCTAATCTGCCACCATTCAGATAATATTCTGTCTGAGCATTTTTGCCCCCAAAGTGGATAACCTCACATTTATCCACATTATACTGCATCTGCCATGCATTTGCCCACTCACCTAACCTGTCTAAGTCACCCTGCAGCCTCTTAGCATTCCCCTCACAGTTCACACCGCCACCCAGTTTGGTGTCATCTGCAAACTTAGAGATGTTACAATCAATTCCTTCATCCAAATCATTGATGTATATTTTAAAGAGCTGGGGTCTGAGCACTGAACCCTGCGGCACTCCACTAGTCACTGCCTGCCATTTATCCCGACTCTCTGCTTCCTGTCTGCCAACCAGTTCTCTATCCACGTGAGTATATTTTGCACACCGATCTCTTGTGTGGGACCTTGTCAAAAGCCTTTTGAAAGTCAAAATACACTACATCCACAGGTTCTCTCTTGACCACTCTACTAGTTACATCCTCAAAAAATTCCAGAAGATTTGTCAAGCATGATTTCCCCTTCATAAATCCATGCTGACTTGGACCGATCCTGTCACTGCTTTCCAAATGCGCTGCTATTTCATCCTTAATAATTGATTCCAACATTTTCCCCACCACTGATGTCAGGCTAACCGGTCTATAATTACCCCCTTTCTCTCTCCCTTCCTTTTTAAAAAGTGGTGTTACTTTCACTATCCTCCAGTCCATAGGAACTGATCCCAAGTCGATAGATGGAAAATGATCACCAATGCATCCACTATTTCTAGGGCCACTTCCTCTGGGATGCAAACCTTTAAGTATCATTTGTCAGTCTATTCTAGCCAATTCATGCCTCAAACCGTTACCCAGGGATTTATCAGCCTTCAATCCCATCAATTTCCCCAACACAATTTCCCGCCTAATAAGGATATCCTTCAGTTCCTCCTTCTCACTAGTCCCTCGGTCCCCTAGGACTTCTGGAAAGTTACTTGTGTCTTCCTTCGTGAAGACAGAACCAAAGTATTTGTTCAATTGGTCTGCCACTTCTTTGTTCCCTGTTATAAATTCACCTGAATCCGACTGCAAGGGATCTACGCTTGTCTTCACTAATCTTTTTCTCTTCACATATCATGGAAGCTTTTGCAGTAAGTTTTTATATTCCCGACAAGCTTCTTCTCGTACACTATTTTCCCCCTCTTAATTAAACCCTTTGTCCTCTTCTGCTGAATTCTAAATTTCTCCCAGTTGTCAGGTTTGCTGCTTTTTCTGGCTAATTTATATGCCTCTTCCTTGGATTTAACGCTATCCTTAATTTCTCTTTTTAGCCACGGTTGAGCCACCTTCCCCGTTTTATTTTTACTCCAGACAGGGATGTACAATTGCTGAAGTTCATCCATGTGATCTTTAAATGTTTGCCATTGCCTATCCACCGTCAAACCTTTAAGTATCATTTGTCAGTCTATTCTAGCTAATTCACGCCTTAAACCATCAAAGTTATCTTTCCTTAAGTTCAGGACCCTAGTTTCTGAATTAACTGTGTCACTCTCCATCCTAATAAAGAATTCTACCATGTTATGGTCACTCTTCCCCAAGGGGTCTCACACAACAAGATTGCTAATTAGTCCTTTCTCATTACACATCACCCAGTCTAGGATGGCCAGCTCCCTGGTTGGTTCCTCGACATATTGGTCTAGAAAACTGTAATGTCCTTGCTCAATGGCACAAAACACACACGAGGCACATTCTATGGACCAGGTTACTCTATGACCTGAACCTTTATTCACAGGACCAAGAAGTGATGATCCTGCGTGGGACCTCCTTTTATATACCTGGATGACCAGGTAAGGAGTGTCTCCCACAAGTTCACCCCCTGTGGTCAAGGTCTGCATTGCTTAAGTATGTACAGTATTGCATTGGTGTTACATAGAGGTTACATACATGACATCACCTCCCCCCTCCCCCCACCCAAAGTCTTATTGGGATCATAGGTTAAGTCTTTCAGGTGGTCTACACTCCCTCGTGGAGCGCCGCAGTTGGGGCTCTGGTTGTTGAGCCTTCGCGTGAGTGTCTGTCACCTGTGCTGATTCTGGCCTGTCCGGGCTGAGCGCCGGGACTGTGCATGCTGCTGAATGTTCTTGTTCCTCGTTCACTGGCGGTGGTGTGAGCACCATCTCATGATCTTCCTCGGGCTCCTCAGTGTCCATGCTGAACCTTTTTTTTACTTGGTCCAGATGCTTACGGCATATCTGCCCATTGTTAAGTTTAACCACGATGACCCTGTTCCCCTCTTTGTCTATTACAGTATCGTCAAGCCATTTGGGCCCCACGGCATGATTGAGGACAAATACGGGGTAATTTATTTCTATACATCTCCCCCTTGAATTTCGGTCATGGTACTCGTTTTGGGATTGGCGCTTGCCCTCAACTATGTTTGTCAGGACTGGGTGAATGAGGGACAACCGAGTTTTGAATGTTCATTTCATAAGTAGCTCAGTGGGCGGGACCTCCGTGAGCGAGTGCGGTCGGGACCTATAGGCCAGCAGGAGGCGCGATAGGCGGCATTGAAGGGAGGGTCCTTGAATCCTGAGCATGCCTTGTTTAATGATTTGGACCGCACATTCCGCCTGGCCATTGGAGGCCGGCTTGAACAGTGCTGTCCTGACATGGTTGATGCCATTGCCCGACATGAACTCCCGGAATTCGTAGCTCGTGAAACATAGGCCATTATCGCTAACAAGGATGTCCGGCAAGCCGTGGGTTGCAAAGACCGCACGTAGACTCTCCACAGTGGTGGATGTCGTGCATGAATTCAAAATGATGCACTCGATCCATTTCGAGTACGCATCTACCACAATGAGAAACATTTTACCCATGAACGGGCCCGCGTAGTCTACATGAATACGTGATGATGGCCTGGTGGGCCAGGGCCACGGGCTGAGCGGGGCCTCCCTGGGGGCATTACCCAGCTGGGCACACGTCGTGCACCTGCGAACAGGTCTGAATCAATTCCCGGCCACCAAACATGTGACCGGGCAATGACCTTCATCAGCACGATGCCTGGATGCTCGCTGTGGAGTTCCCTGATGAATGCCTCCCTGCCCCTCTGGGGCATGACTACCTGGCTGCCCCATAGTAGGCAGTCAGCTTGGATGGAGAGTTCATCCATCCACCTGTGAAACGGTCTGACCTCCTCAGGGCAGGCTCCGTGTGCGGGCGCCCAATCCCCAGTCAGGACACATTTCTTCATCAGAGATAGGAGGTGATCTCTGTTTGTCCAGATTTTGATCTGGCGGGCTGTGATGGGGGAGCCAACACTGTCAAAGGCATCAATGGCCATGACCATCTCAGCACTTTGTTCCGCTGCCCCCTTGGTGGTGGCCAGTGGAAACCCGCTGAGCGCGTCAGCGCAATTTTCGGTGCCAGGCCGATGCCAGATGGAGTAGTCATAAGCAGCCAGCGTGAGAGCCCATTGCTGTATGCGAGCTGACGCGTTGGCGTTGACAGCCTTGCTGTCTGACAACAGGGATGTTAACGGCTTGTGGTCCGTTTCTAATTCGAACCTTCTGCCAAAAAGGTACTGATGCATTTTTTTTTACACCATAGACACATGCGAGTGCCTCCTTCTCAACCATCCCATATCCCCGTTCTGCTTGAGAGAGCGACCTGGAAGCATAAACCACAGGTTGTAATTGGCCCTCAGCATTACTCTGCTGCAACATGCACCCAACCCCATAGGACGATGCATCACATGTCAGAACCAATTTCTTACAGGGGTCGTACAGGGTCAATAACTTATTTCGACAAAGTAGGTTGAAAGCCCATTCTTGACAGTCCCCGCAAAACCAATCACAACCCTTACGCAGGAGTACGTGAAGCGGTTCCAACAACGTGCTTAAGTTCGTCAGAAAGTTCCCGAAATAGTTCAAGAGTCGCAGAAATGAACGCAACTCCGATGTGTTGCCGGGCCTGGGCGCTCGTCGAATCACCTCTGTTTTGGATACAGTGGGCCGAATCCCATCTGCAGCAACCCTCCTGCCCAGGAACTCAACCTCAGGAGCCAAAAACACACATTTAGACTTTTTGAGTCGCAGGCCTACCCGGTCCAGTCGGCGTAGCACCTCCTCCAGGTTGTGGAGGTGTTCCTCGGTGTCACGACCCATGATGAGGATGTCGTCCTGAAATACGAGTGTTCCAGGAATGGATTTTAGCAGGCTTTCCATGTTTCTTTGAAAAATCGCGGTCGGTGATCAAATGCCAAATGGGCACCTGTTGTAAACGAACAGTCCCTTGTGCGTAGTGATGGTGGTCAGTAGTTTGGATTCGTCGGCCAGTTCTTGGGTCATGTAGGCTGAAGTGAGATCCAACTTGGTAAACAGCTTGCCGCCTGCCAGTGTGGCGAAAAGATCCTCCGCTCTCGGGAGCGGGTATTGGTCTTGTAGGGACACTCGATTGATAGTAGCCTTGTAGTCGCCACAGATCCTGACAGAACCATCCGCTTTTAGGACGGGAACGATGGGGCTCGCCCAGTCGCTGAATTCAATAGGCGAGATGATGCCCTCTCTCAGCAAACGATCCAATTCGCTCTCAAATTTCTCCCGCATCACATACGGCACAGCTCTGGCTTTGTGGTGTACTGGTCTGGTGTCCGGGGTGATGCGTATCACTACTTTGGTACCTTTGAACGTCCCGATGCCAGGTTGGAATAGTGGCTCAAATTGTTGTAGGACTTGTGAGCATGAACTTCGCTCCACAGATGACATTGCGTGCACATCCCCCCATTTCTAGTTCATCTCAGCTAACCAGCTCCTCCCCAACAGTGCGGAACCATTGCCCGGGACAATCCAGAACGGCAGCCGGTTCACCGATCCATTGTGTGTGATGGCCAACATTGCACTGCCTAGTACTGGAATGATTTCTTTGGTATATGTCCGTAGTTGTGTCTCAATGCGTTCTAGTTTGGATCTACTGGCTTTGAGTGGCCATAGCTTTTTGAATTGTTGAACGCTCATAAGTGACTGGTTGGACCCCATGTCCAACTCCATGCATACAGGGATGCCATTTAATAAAATCTTCATCATCATTGGTGGCATTTTGGTATATGAGCTGTGAATGTTTGCCACATGAACGCGCTAAAATTCAGCTCCATTGATTTGCCCCAAGAGTCATCCTGCCTCACAGACCCCTCTTCTGGTCCATCCACCTCGTAAAATAGCCTGGTTACAGGCTTCCTACACATTCGACCTAAATGGCCACTGAGGTTGCAATATCTGCAGACAAATTGTTGAAACCTGCAAGTCCTGGCAGAGTGTTTGCTCCCACACCTCCAGCATGAGCTGAGATTCCCATTATTGTGAACAAAGGAGCTATGACCCGGCATTCCTTGCTGATTTCCCCTTTGACTGCTCTTGAGTACCCTGTTAGTGGGTGTCAATAGCCCCATCCCGGACCGCATTGTCCACTGTGATGGCGTAAATGTCTGTTCAGCCTGCCATTGTCTCTGTTGAAAACCTACTCTGGGGTCCATTGCTGCCTGGGGTGCGTCGAACTGCCCTTGCCTGCCAGCGGGGTTCTGAGTCGCGTTTATGACGTAGGACCTCAAAAGTAGTAATCTCAGGATTGCTACCAGTGCCACATGCTAGTCAGAGTAGGAATCGCAGGATAGCTCAGATGAATACGTGGCTTGAGCAGTGGTGCAGCAGGGAGGGATTCAAATTCCTGGGGCATTGGAACCGGTTCTGGGGGAGATGGGACCAGTACAAACTGAACGGTCTGCACCTAGGCAGGACCGGAACCAATGACCGAGGGGGAGTGTTTGCTAGTGCTGTTGGGGAGGAGTTAAACTAATGTGGCAGGGGGATGGGAACCAATGCAGGGAGACAGAGGGAAACAAAAAGGAGACAAAAGCAAAAGACAGAAAGGAGATGAGTAAAAGTGGAGGGCAGAGAAACCCAAGGCAAAAAACAAAAAGGGCCACTGAATGTAAAGGGGCTGCAGGAGGGGTCAAAACTAAAAATCATGGATTAAAAACTAGCATTAAAACACTCTACCTAAACGCACGCAGCATTCGAAATAAAGTAAATGAGTTGACGGCACAAATCATTACAAATGGGTATGATTTGGTGGCCATTACAGAAACGTGGTTGCAGGGTGGCCAAGACTGGGAATCAAACATAGAGGTATCTGACGATTCGGAAAGATAGACAAGAAGGGAAAGGAGGTGGGGTAGCTCTGTTAATAAAGGATGATATCAGGGCAGTTGTGAGAGACGATATTGGCTCCAATGAACAAAATGTTGAATCATTGTGGGTGGAGATTAGAGATAGTAAGGGGAAAAAGTCACTGGTGGGCGTAGTTTATAGGCCCCCAAATAATAACTTCACGATGGGGCGGGCAATAATCAAGGAAATAATGGAGGCATGTGAAAAAGGAACGGCAGTAATCATGGGGGATTTTAACCTACATATCGATTGGTCAACTCAAATCGCACGGGGGTAGCCTGGAGGAGGAATTCATAGAATGCATACGGGATTGTTTCTTAGAACAGTATGTTACAGAACCTACAAGGGAGCAAGCTATCTTAGATCTGGTCCTGTGCAATGAGACAGGAATAATAAACGATCTCCGAGTAAAAGATCCTCTCGGAATGAGTGATCACAGTATGGTTGAATTTGTAATACAGATTGAGGGTGAGGAAGTAGTGTCTCAAATGAGCATACTATGCTTAAACAAAGGGGACTACAGTGGGATGAGAGCAGAGTTGGCTAAAGTAGACTGGAAACACAGACTAAACGGTGGCACAATTGAGGAAAAGTGGAGGACTTTTCAGGAGCTCTTTCATAGTGCTCAACAAAAATATATTCCAATGAAAAAGAAGGGCGGTAAGAGAAGGGATAACCAGCCGTGGATAACCAGGGAAATTAAGGAGAGTATCAAATTAAAAACCAATGCGTATAAGGTGGCCAAGGTTAGTGGGAAAATAGAAGATTGGGAAAATTTTAAACGACAGCAAAGAATGACTAAGAAAGCAATAAAGAAAGGAAAGATAAATTACGAAGGTAAACTTGCGCAAAACATAAAAACGGATAGTAAAAGCTTTTCCAGATATATAAAACGGAAAAGAGTGACTAAAGTAAATGTTGGTCCCTTAGAAGATGAGAAGGGGGATTTAATAATGGGAAATGTGGAAATGGCTGAGACCCTAAACAATTATTTTGCTTCGGTCTTCACAGTGGAAGACACAGAAACCATGCCAGAAATTGCTGGTCACAGGAATGTGGGAAGGGAGGACCTGGAGACAATCACTATCACTAGGGGGGTAGTGCTGGACAGGCTAATGGGACTCAAGGTAGACAAGTCCCCTGGTCCTGATGAAATGCATCCCAGGGTATTAAAAGAGATGGCGGAAGTTATAGCAGATGCATTCGTTATAATCTACCAAAATTCTCTGGACTCTGGGGAGGTACCAGTGGATTGGAAAGCAGCTAATGTAACGCCTCTGTTTAAAAAAGGGGGCAGACAAAAGGCAGGTAACTATGGGCCGGTTAGTTTAACATCTGTAGTGGGGAAAATGCTTGAAACTATCATTAAGGAAGAAATAGCGGGACATCTAGATAGGAATAGTACAATCAAGCAGACGCAACATGGATTCATGAAGGGGAAATCATGTTTAACTAATTTACTGGAGTTCTTTGAGGATATAACGAGCATGGTGGATAGAGGTGTACCGATGGATGTGGTGTATTTAGATTTCCAAAGGTGCCACACAAAAGGTTACTGCAGAAGATAAAGGTACGTGGAGTCAGAGGAAATGTATTAGCATGGATAGAGAATTGGCTGGCGAACAGAACGCAGAGAGTCGGGATAAATGGGTCCTTTTCGGGTTGGAAATTGGTGGTTAGTGGTGTGCCAAAGGGATCGGTGCTGGGACCACAACTGTTTACAATATACATAGATGACCTGGAAGAGGGGACAGAGTGTAGTGTAACAAAATTTGCAGATGACACAAAGATTAGTGGGAAAGCGGGTTGTGTAGAGGACACAGAGAGGCTGCAAAGAGATTTGGATAGATTAAGCGAATGGGCTAAGGTTTGGCAGATGGAATACAATGTCGGAAAGTGTGAGGTCATCCACCTTGGGGGAAAAAAACAAAAAAAGGGAATACTATTTGAATGTGGAGAAATTACAACATGCTGTGGTGCAGAGGGATCTGGGGGTCCTTGTGCATGAATCCCAAAAAGTTAGTTTGCAGGTGCAGCAGATAATCAGGAAGGCGAATGGAATGTTGGCCTTCATTGCGAGAGGGATGGAGTACAAAAGCAGGGAGTTTCGCAACTGTATAGGGTATTGGTGAGGCCGCACCTGGAGTACTGCGTGCAGTTTTGGTCGCCTTACTTAAGGAAGGATGTACTGGCTTTGGAGGGGGTACAGAGACGATTCACTAGGTTGATTCCGGAGATGAGGGGGTTATCTTATGATGATAGATTGAGTAGACTGGGTCTTCACTCGTTGGTTCAGAAGGATGAGGGGTGATCTTATAGAAACATTTAAAATAATGAAAGGGATAGACAAGATAGAGGCAGAGAGGTTGTTTCCACTGGTTGGGGAGACTAGAACTAGGGTGCACAGCCTCAAAATACAGGGGAGCCAATTGAAAACCGAGTTGAGAAGGAATTTCTTCTCCCAGAGGGTGGTGAATCTGTGGTATTCTCTGCCCAAGGAAGCAGTTGAGGCTAGCTCATTGAATGTATTCAAGTCACAGATCGATAGATTTTTAACTAATAAGGGAATTAAGGGTTATGGGGAGTGGGCGGGTCAGTGGAGCTGAGTCCACGGCCAGATCAGCCATGATCTTGTTGAATGGAGGAGCAGGCTCGAGGGGCTAGATGGCCTACTCCTGTTCCTAATTCTTATGTTCTTATGTTCTTATGTTCTTATGATATTGACTCTCTGATCCCCCGCCGCATTAGAGGCAGAATTGCGCGCATATATTATTTTGGTTTCCTCCTCCCCTGCCATGAAAGTCTGAGCCATCAACGCCGCCGCTTCCAAAGTCAAGTCCTTGGCCTCAATTAACTTTCGGAAAATCCCAGCATGATCGATGCCCTCAATAATGAAGTCCCTTAACATCTCCCCCCTACAGGCGTCTGTGAACTTACAGCGGGTTCATGAGGCAAACGGCGGAGGTCCGCAACGAAGTCCGGTATGCTCTGTCCTTCACGACGTCGGTGGGTATAGAATCTGTGTCGGGCCATGTGTATGCTGCTCACCGGTTTGAGGTGCTCACCGATTAGTTTGCTCAGCTCTTCAAAGGTTTTGTCCGCCGGCTTTTCGGGTGCTAGTAGGTCCTTCATGAGTACGTGGGTCTTAGGTCCGCAGCTGGTCAGCAGATGGGCCCTTCGCTCGTCAGCCATTGCATCTCCCAGCCATTCTTTCGTGATAAAGCTTTGCTGGAGCCTCTCAATAAAATCATCCCAGTCCTCACCAACACAGTACCATTCCTCTGTGCTACCAGTGGCCATTCTCGTGGGTCGTTGATTCCCGTTTCTCGTCGCCAATGTAATGTCCTTGCTCAATGGCACAAAACCCACATGAGGCACCTTCTATGGACAAGGTCACTCTGTGACCTGAACCTTTATTTCACAGGACCAAGAAATGATGACCCTGCATGGGACCTCCCTTTATATACCTGGATGACCAGGTAAGGAGTGTCTCCCACAAGTTCATCCCCTGTGGTCAAGGTGTGCATTGCTTAAGTATATACAGCATTGCAGTGGTGTTACATAGAGGTTACATACATGACAAAAATCATCCCTAATACACTCCAGGAAATCCTCCCCCACAGCATTGCTACCAGTTTGGTTAGCCCAATCAATATGTAGATTAAAGTTACCCATGATAACTGCTGTACCTTTATTGCATGCATCCCTTATTTCTTGTTTGATGCTGTCCCCAACCTTACTACTACTGTTTGGTGGTCTGTGCACAACTCCCACTAGCGTTTTCTGCCCTTTGGTATTCCGCAGCTCCACCCATACCGATTCCACATCATCCAAGCTAATGTCCTGTCTTACTATTGCATTAATTTCCTCTTTAACCAGCAATGAATACCCCTGGATGTTGAGTTCCCAGCCTTGGTCACCCTGGAGCCATGTCTCTGTGATGCCAATTACATCATACCCGTTAACTGCTATCTGCGCAGTTAATTCATCCACCTTATCCGAATACTCCTTGCATTGAGGCACAGAGCCTTCAGGCTTGTCTTTCTCACACATTTTGTCCCTTTAGAATTTTGCTGTAATGTGGCCTTTTTTGCTTTTTGCCTTGGGTTTCTCTGCCCTCCACTTTTACTATTCTTCTTTCAATTTTTTGCTTCTGCTCCCATTCTACTTCCCTCTGTCTCCCTGCATCAGTTCCCATCCCCCTGCCATATTAGTTTAACTCCTCCCCAACTGCACTAGCAAACACTCCCCCTAGGACATTGGTTCCGGTCCTGCCCAGGTGCAGACTGTCCGGTTTGTACAGGTCCCATCTCCCCCAGAACTGGTTCCAATGTCCCAGGAATTTGAATCCCTCCCTTCTGCACCACTCCTCAAGCCACGTATTCATCTGAGCTATCCTGCGATTCCTACTCTGACTAGCACGTGGCATTGGTAGCAATCCTGAGATTGCCACTTTTGAGGCCCTACTTTTTAATTTAGCTCCTAGCTCCCTAAATTCATCTTGTCGGACCTCATCCCTTTTTTTACCTTTATCATTGGTACCTATATGCACAACGACAACTGGCTGTTCTCCCTCCCTTTTCAGAATACCCTGCACCTACTCCGAGACATCCTTGACCCTTGCACCAGGGAGGCAACATACCATCCTGGAGTCTCGATTGCGGCCGCAGAAACGTCTATCTATTCCCCTTACGATAGAATCCCCTATCACTATCGCTCTCCCACTCTTTTTCCTGCCCTCCTGTGCAGCAGCGCCACCCACGGTGCCATGAACTTGGCTGCTGCTGCCCTCCCCTGATGAGTCATCCCCCTCAACAGTACCCAAAGCAGTGTATCTGTTTTGCAGGGGCTGACCACAGGGGACCCCTGCACTGCTCATCCTGTTGGGCATCCATTCCCTATCTGGCCGTGTACCCTTTTCCTGCGGTAAGACCAACTCACTAAACATGCTATTCATGTCATTCTCAGTATCGTGGATGCTCCAGAGTGAATCCACCCACAGCTCCAGTGCCACAATGCGGTCCGTCAGGAGCTGCAGGCGGATGCACTTCCCGCACATGTAGTCGTCAGGGACACTGGAAGCGTCCCTGACTTCCCACATAGAACAGAAGGAGCATAACACGTGTCTGAGCTCTTCTGCCATGACTTGACTCCTAGATAAACTTAATTTGGCAACAACAAGGCTAAAAGGTTACTTACTGATGTACAAAAGGAAAAGAAAAACTACTTACCAATCACCAGTCAATCACTTACCCCCTTGGTTGTGACGTCACCTTTCGATTTCTTTCTACTTCTTTTTTGCCTTCTCACCCTGCTGCAGCTGCACTGATTGCCTCCTCGATTGCCTGCTGGGCCTTTTTATAGGCCTCTGACACTGCCCCGTACTCCCGCCTCACTGACTGCCTCCTCGATCGCCTGCTGGGCCTTTTTATAGGCCTCCGACAATGCCCCGGAAGGTTATTTGTGTCTTCCTTCATGAAGGCCCAGAAGGTGCCCGCATGGCGAGGTGAGTGCACTGTATTGCTCCCTGCACCCTGGGGAACTTAGCAATGTGGTAGAATGCTCCAACCTGTCAGTCTGAGCCTCCGTGGTCATGGGGAAGCTGATAAAGTCCATCCTACGTGCATTCAGGACCTCCGTGACGTGTCTAATGCAACGATGCATGGCATGGTGAGACAGAGAGGAAATCTCGACCGCGGAGGCCCGAAAGGAACCAGACACGTAGAAAGACAGTGTCGCGGTGACCTTGACCTCGACCGACAGTGATGTCCTGATGGCAGGCTGCATATCTGGCCTGATGAGCTCACATATTTCATTGATCACCACCTTGTGGAAGCGCAATCTCCGAAGGCAGGTGTGCTCGGACTCGTAGAGGTAAGACCTCGTCTCCCTGTAAGTGCAGGGTGTCTATGGTCTGGACCTCCTCCTCATTCTGGCACGTCTTAAATTGGGCACATAATGATGTGCATTAGACATTGAGCCATTTGCACTCTGCAGCATCTGCGTATTCATCGATGCAGGCTGAGAAATGGCTGGCCCCATTGCAATGAAAGTATAATAGCGATTGATCAGAAGCAATAATTTCCTCACTAAAATACACCTACAGTAAACTCCAATCGTCCAGACTCTGAAAATATGTAAGTTGAGATGATCACTTCACCTGAGAAGAACTCCAGATCAATCTAAACTCCCCCGAAATTGAAGCAGCCTTTTGAATGAAGCGACCTGTGATTTGAAAAATGGTGCCCACACCGCTGTGATTAGTTCAGAACAGTTCCACTTTTTCGGGCGTTTTTTTGGGCAAGTAATATTGTGGGCGATATGTGTGCGAGGTGGTGAAAGTGACGCTGCGCGATAAACTGGGCTTTAGTTTTGGCAAATGTAACCTGTATGACAAAAAAAAGTGGGCGGTCGGTATTATTGAATCTCGGTGTTAATTACATGTGGAAAGTAACGCTGGCGATATTATGGGCGTTGGTTTCGCCCATTCTGATGATTCCACCCAAAAAAAGTGGGCGTGCAGTCTAATTTTTTTCCCGGTGTTATGTACATGGGGAAAGTAACACTCGGCGATAGGTGTCCGAAAAATGGGCGTCAGTTTCTATTTTGTGGCTAAATGGGCGATATCTGGGCGTTACACCTCATTTCAGCATTAAAATGGACGTTAAGTGGGCGTTATGAAAGATCCGGCTACTGGGTGGGAAGGCTCTTGCTCAGCCTCAGCACTCTCTGGTGCTGTCAGTCTGGGTGGTATGACACTGGGGACTACAGTGCCAAAAGTCGAGACCATCAATTGCACTGAGCATTGACAGGCTCGGTCGCAGCTACAATCTGCGACATGCCCTCCCTCATGTCTGCAGATAGTGCTGCAATGTTGCCGGAAATACCATCCAGGGCCTGGAGGAGCTCTCAACTGAGTTCAACGCTGTCCCTTGACAGTCCCACCATATCCAGGTGTGCGTCTGCCTGTCTTTCAGCAGACCGGCTTTGCCGACTCAACATCTGAAGAGACGGCATACGGGGTTCTACCCTGGGGGGTGCGTTGCTGCACATGACTTGGACCCGCTTCCTCGGATTGGGCGAAGCCTGTGAATGTGGCTTCCTCTGAGGAACTTGTGGCCACAGCTAAAAGAGGTGGTGACTGCATCACACCACCCCCCCCCTCCCGCAACAGCTTCATTATCTTGTTCCTCCTGTGGAGGGTCTCAGCGTGGCCCTCATCTGCCTCCTCGACCCACACATGATGGGCTAAGGTGGAGGCTTCCATAGGAGGATGTGACACCTCAGAATCCTCATCTGCAAAATAGAAAACAACAGACGAGTGGTTAGCAGCAGAGGAGGGGGCAGGGTGACATGAGTAAGGTCACGGAGCGCAGGCTTATTTGAAGGACCACCACTGCTGCATTATATGTTGTCGAAATACTGCATCACGTTACCCGAACCCTAGTCCACAGACAATACATCACATTGTCCCAATCCAGTCCGGGGATTTTACAGGACTTGCTCTCAGTTTGGAACATGGGCTCAGCACCCGCATGGTTAGTTGACATTCTGGAGGCAACAATTAGACCTGTCACTGTCCCCTCCAAGTCTGTCAATGGATGTGTTTGGGGCGGACCGCCGCCTGTCTGTCACTGCTCCCGGCGGTTGTGGGACATCTTTCCCTGAAAAAATGACAATAGGAATGGTTACGAGAGTGCCCTTCTGTTCTTGTGGCACAAACAGATAGCCATCAAAGCACTTATACCATACTGTGTACATTTAATACAGTCTTCTCTTTAATGGCCCTGGAAGCTACACATGGTTCATGAAGAAGACATCGAAGAAACATCTTTTAAGATCTCAGATAGCCATCTAAATAATATGTAAAGATCCTTCATAGAAAATAAGATGCAACATTAAATGCCTATCTAAAGCAACATGTGTCAGATTTACAATTTAAGTAATCAAGGAATGCATCAATAAAAATATTACTTACTTTCACAACCCTCGAATGGTCATTCCACCTTTTCCTGCATTGCGTGTAGTCTCTGCGAATGTTATCAACTGAGGAAACCTCCTCAGCAACAAAGGTTCAAAATCGCCATAATTGGGGTGGTGGGGTGGGGGGAGGTTTACTTTGATCCCTCCTATTAAACCCCCCTATTTACTTTCAATTGCTGTGATCAGTCTTCATTGGCATCGGAACTAAATTTCTTGGCTCTCTGCCTGCTATAATCAAGCTGCATCTTTTATGTGTGAAAAATGGCAGATTGAGACCTGGGTGTACTGCGCATGCGTGGGTGTACTGCGCATGCGTGGGCGCACCCTGACAGCTGACCAGAATCCTGGGGGGAGGGGAAATAAAATCGTAAGGAAAAAATGAGCGGGAAAAAAATATTTACGCATACGCAGAAGGTCCGGGTTTTTTTTCAGATCGATGAATTCAGCTCTGGCGCACAAATGCAGTCGTGCAAGGCCGGATTTACCTCTATCGCTGGTCACTGTTTGTTGAATTTTGCAGCATCCAGCGATAGCGGTATTCCGGCGCTAAAAATAAAAAAGCCGTGATTATCGCCCAAAAAACGGCAATAGCAATATTTTCCGAATTTATAGCCCAAAGTGTTTTTTTTTACTGTTTCGTTTTTCTGTCTCAATTCAATCTCTCTCTGTACCTGATTTGGCATTGAATTCACTCACACTCTAATTTACACTTCCTTCTCAGTCCTTGTGCTGTTAATTTCACAATCCTTCAGCCTGATTGGTTAAGGAGATACACAGTTGCTTGACCTGTTCACACGTATCCCGGATGCCCTATTTCCCTCGATGCCACGTTAGCAGCTTGCACTATCGGCAACTTGCCACACACCAAATTTAAAAACCTAACATGCAAGGGCAAGTCTAACTCATGACAGATGCCATTAGATTCACTGCTACAGCAAATTATGGCCCATTATCAGAGTATCTTGCACAAATAAAATGTGATCAAAGTGGATTCATTTGGATACCAGAATGTATTACAGTTATTCTTCCCAATTATCCAGAATTTTAATAGTTAAAACCTTGTGCATAACACCTCCTCATTGCATAGCGCATTTCATTTCTGTTGTTACTTGTATTTCATTATTTTTTACTGATTATGTTTTAGTTATTTAGGGCTCAAAATTGGCCAATGCCGATTTTTGGTGCACTCACCCGAGGTACGCCGACTTCCTAGGATAAAAATGGCGCCAAAAAGTTGTCCCTGCATTCTGGCAACTCTGTGGCCTCTCCCATGACTTGGCGCGACGTGGCAATTCAATTCGGGGGCGGAGCTTGGGCCTTGCGCTCAAAAGAGTGACAGTAGCTCAACGCATGTGCACTGGAGGTTTCGTGTATGCGCAGTAGCTACTCTGCAGTGTGGGACCCGATGTCCAGCCCCTATCCCAGGCCAAGTGGCGTCACGACACGTGCCGGGCTGCTGTACACCATAGAGAGAGCCCCGCATCGGCCGGCCAGCCCACTGGCTTCCCGGGCCGAGGTAGGACTTGAGTTTTATTTTTTATTTATTCATGGTTGTGCTTTGTTTAGTGAGGAGCGTTTTGATTGGGGAGTTGGGGAGGGGGGGGGGGAAGAGAGTTTTGATGGGGGGGGGGAGAATGTTTTGATCGGTGGGGGGAGGGGAGTTTTGATGGGGGGGGGAGTTTTGATATAGGGGAGGAGTTTTGATGGGGGGGCAGGTGGAGAATTTTGATGCGGAAGGGAAAGAGTTTAGATCCTGGGCGGGGGAGTGGGTGGGGGAGAGTGTTTTGATTGTGGGGGAGGAGATAACTGTTTTAATTTAGATATTTTGAAAAAATTATGTAAATATGTTTTGTCTCTACTTCTTTTATTTTTGTACTTTAAGCTTCCATGAATGCTTCTGTTATATAGTAAATTAACTTTGCGAAGTTTGTCATATGTCCTGTATAGCTGTTTGATCCCATTCACATTCTTTAGTCAAGTCATTAAGTACCTACCTGCGCTGATTTCTTAACTCTCCGCAAGGGTTTTTTGTGGCCAGATACGCTGGCCTAAGTTAGTTTGGAGCAACTATTTGCTGTGCAAAGTGTCTTAAATGGCCAAAACGGGCGTAGGTGGCTGGTAATGCCCCCTTTTGAAAAACTAAACTAAAAAAATCCTAACTAACTCACAGTCACAAATTGAATGTGCAGAATGGGGATTTTTAAGATACTCCAGAAAAATCAAGTTGCTCCAAAAAAAACGGAGCCACTCCTGGGCAAATTTGGGTCCATTATACCTGTCATTATTTCTATGATTAGATCATCTGGGCCTGGAGAATCATTAACCTGCAGAGGGCTTGACATGATGATGGCACATCCAAAGCCATACAGTCCACTTCATTTAGTGGAAAGAATCTCCAGTAGCCTCCAGGAACGTCTCTGCTCCTGACTTGTACAAGCCTATATTGATGAGGCCAAATTGTTTGACCCCAACTGCTACCTCAAGAAATCATTGAATCAGAATTTTTCTGTCTTGCGGCTATCGAAGTTTCATCTGTACCCTGTACATACATTTTTTTTAACCAAAGTCCTAAATAATGTACCAAAATATATTATTTAAAAAAAAAGAATGACATTCATTCAAATTAAAAAGCTATTGCTCCTCGAAGTATGTTTTCTATCCTTTGTTTCGTTTCCAGGTTACTTGACATCGAGTATCCTAATCTATTTGAGAGAGTGAGACCAACCTGAATGTATTCATGATCTGTGCTGGTAGGTGCAAATAAAATGGGGTAAACTGGACAGTTATTAATTTCTTTCCTTCCTTCCTATCTTCAATGTTTTAGGTGTTGCATCTAATTGCCTAGCTGTAAAATAGCATGACAAAGGGGTAGGTAGGTTGGAGTGCTTGACAGTATTGGGGCTTAAACTACAATCTATCTGATCCAATCAGGAGGCAAATGCTACAAATCTACTGTCCTACCCTGCTGCCTACCTTCCACATGGTTTGACACTACTAACTGCTCATTATTGGTTAGCCTGGAAGAGTATTTGGGGCACTGTGTCGAGATGATTTTTCCCCCCTCTTGTGTTAAAGGTGCACATATTTATTAGGAGAGCTGCACCAGAGCATAAACAGAATGCCGTGGTACTAAAAACTGTGATTGAAGAGATGAAAACATAATTTATGCAGCTGGTAGTGTTTGAGATTAGAAGTGAAATAACTTTGAAGCCTTTCATTTCAGGCAACCAACATGGTCGTTATTTGCTCATGATCACGAGAAACACAGATAACAAATTGCTCTTGCAGTCTTAATAATCCTCACTTGAGGAACAAAAGAACAAAATTGATAGTTGATGTCTTGTAACTGGATTAATCTCATCCTGATCGTAGCCAAGACTTCTGTATGTTCAGAAACTCTGTCGTGGTATCACCCAGGCAGTGTTGTGTAAAATTACATTTTTATGGCAACACTGCTGCACAGACTTTAGAAAAAGTCCCCCACTTTGGTAACTGACAGCAAAAAGGAATAGCCAGCACAGGTGCAGCATTTTTCAGTGAGGCGCTGTCATTTTGCTGACAGCAGCACAATACCACACAGCACAATTTAGTTCCATGATTGCCAGCTGGAAAATAGGGTAGAGGGGCAGTTTCAATTAGTAATTTCTTGACTCACTACCCCTTACAGACAAATCCTATCAAGTGAGGATTAATACAACATATTTTTATAACTAAAATCTAATAACTTGTTGAGAATAAATTGAGGTCAAGGACCACTTCAGTGGAAATTTAGCTTTGTATATAAATCAAAGTTCTGAGGAACCTTATTAACTTGCTAGCTGGTGAAAGGAAAATGTTTGTTTAAATTTAAGCAAACTGTATAGTCCAGGAAGTATTAAACTATTAACTGTATACACCACTATCTTTATGTCATCACCTAGTTACTATTTTGTCTTACTAATTTTATTAATTTCTCAATCATGGTTAAGATTTTTTAAATAATCTATTTTGTGAAATTGTAAGCTATATAGCATTGCTGCAGTCATAGGTGGTGTAAGAGTTAAAATATATATAGAGGGAAGAAGTAGTGCACACTTCACATTTTGTATGCACAATTGGATTAAAAGGGGATTCAGTCAGGTATAGTGTGTGAGGTCTTGAAATGATTTCAGCTGTGGTGCTCTGCACAGCTCCTGACAGTTGGACTGATTATCGTACAGTGCCTGTGGGAGATCCATTCTGAATAAAAATGTTATCCAGTGGGTATTATACAACTGTAATATATACATTTCCTTATTTTCCTATAAGATGCAGTGCAATTAGGTTTTATTTTATTGCATTTCAAATTACTTGACATAATAGCACTTCAATTCAAATCACATGATTCGATTGTGAGACCCTAATGTCCATTGATGTCAGTCATGAGAGCCAATGGCAGCAACAAAGAAAACAAAAACATGTTTAGAAACAGAATAAAGTATATCCTCTCCCAAACTACACTATGTGTCTCTAAATATGTTTACATATGAACAATACAGGTTGGACTATACTTCAGGGATGTAAAACAGTTTGGGGTTCACTTGATGTAACTCTTTGCCTTCACTTTTGTGGTTTATAGTAACATTTGAGCTTCCTGATGTGGTGTTGTCTTGTGACACACTCCAATGTATTATTATCCTAACTTGAGGTACAGACTGAACCTGTGGTATTAAATATTAATTTCAGAATGCCTACTAATTAAAATTTTTTATTTTTGGTTTGTCTCTCTATGTAGTTATTTACCAGTTAAGACATTGCTGAAGTTTAAAAAAAGATTAACAGTTGGAACATAAAAGTGTAGTTTGCTGTACTGTATATACAGTTGAATCTACTGTGTAAATGAGCAGGAAAGCAACGGCAGTAAAAAGGGACATCACCAAGATCCAAGTCAGTGATTGGAGCGTGGGCAGATACAGCAGGAGTGGCGAGGTCAGGGCGAAGAAGTGGTGAGAGATTGTAGAGGGACGTGATCGGGGCCCAGGAGAGGCGTGAGTTCGGGGCCCAGAGAGGCGAGGGCCCAGGGACAGCAACGGTCCGTCCACACTGCGATATGTGTGTGCACTAGGTCTGTGCAGCAGAGCTGGTCTCCACATGTCTTGGTCAATCCTTGCTACTGGACCAAGACCTAGCTCTGTCAAGCTCATGTTGTGGCTGATGTGTAATGGTCACCACATGTTAAAAAAATCCACGCACAGGCATTTTCCACCCTTCAAGATTTAGTTCGGGACCTGGAATTTAGGTTCTTTATTGAAACACCTGTGAACTTTTTAACGTGGAAGCAAGTCATCCTTGATTCGAGGGACTGCCTATGATGATGATGCATGCAAAAAAAGTGTAAAATCTATCCCTATACTCCGATGGAATTTCACATTTAATGATTCTTTTTAGTTGTTTATTATTTGGTCAAATATTCATAAATTTTAATTGAAATGATGAAATTAAAAGATTAGCACTTAAAACATTTTTTCTGTGCCAACCAATATCTCTTTATTTTAACATTGAAAAACAAATTATTTGTTAATTAGGTTTCTTGTTCAGAAGTTTTGATTTTCCATCAACCTTGGTTGTTGGCTTCATTAATCCAATACTTGTGTACAACACAATTCCAGAATTGAAACTAGAATTCTTTTAGATTCAACTATTGATGTCAACAGGATCAGCATTTAAGTATTCAATTTTTCATTAGACCGGAATTTACTGTGGCCAGTGAACAAATGGTGTCTCCTATTCATCAGACTTGACCTTTTGCACCAGAAGTTGTATAAGTTAGAGATCAAAATGGTGCGCTGCACTCTTCAGAGCATCAGGGATCTTTTAATGGGCAGCGCAGGGTCTGAACCAGGAAGTATAAGTTAGAATAGTGAATCCAATCTCAAATCAGATACAGAAAGGAAAATTAAGAAAGAGGGGAAAAGAAAAATGGGATTAAGAGAGAGAGAAAAAGAAAGGCAGAAAGATAAAGTAAAATTTCATTTCATTTATTAAAAATCACCAACAACAATTATAATCTGAAGGAATGAGTCTCGACACTTGTAAAAGTACATTTTTTAGTACCAGAGTGGTAGTTTGGCAGTAATTAAGACTTATCATGCCATTTAAAAAGGGTACTTAGACTGAAATAGACAAGCCTTATCTTTCTGTGACAAGTTTAATCTGTATCTATTATGTCGTATACATGAAATTCACATAATTCAATACATTTGAATGGGGAACCACAAATCCAGATGTCACTTTCACCCAGCTTATGGTGGAGTGGCACATCTCAGACAGCAACTTCTGAATTTCCACATTTATTTGCACTGCGCTCGTCTAAAGTTGCTGTCCAATTTGTGCACAAATAACGGTGTGCACCATTAGACTTACTGTTAATTTCACAGTAATTTCAGGGCCATAACTTTGTCAAATCCCAACACAAATTGCACATCTTACTTCAAACTGTTCAGTGAATTGCATACGAACTCCAATAATGTAGCTGACCATGTCAGCCTACAGTAGGGCCTGGATAACATTCAGACTTGGGCTAACAGTGGCAGGTAACCACATAAGTGCCAGGTAATGAGAACAAGAGAAAACCCAATCAAATAAAAGGTACATTGCATTATTGGATTATAATCTAGAATAAATATATCCATAAAAATAAGTAGGCACATTCAAATCTCCATCCATTTCTTGCAATGGGAATAGTAGATATTTGCAAACCTCAGTTAATTACCATTAAAATCATCAAGGCTATATTTTTCATCCTTTGATTATAAATGGGTGGAAATCGAGCCCATATACACCTATTGTATACTTCAGTCTCCACTAACCAGTGCTTCAGTTCACTTTTAATTTGGCTTTTATCCTAGTTAATAAAAGGAAGTCCAGTCATGAATAAAACAAATGCTGTGACTAGCATTTTAAAGATAAAGCAAATTAACTGCAAAGTTGATTAAATTTCTAATTGTAGTAAGAATATCTAAAATGTATTCTGCATTGTATATCATCCAACATGATTAAAACTGAATAGTTTATATATGTATTTATGTGCACATATTTTCAATGGCTGTAATCCAGGCAAATAACTCAATTGAAGAGTGTTATGTATCGAATAAAGCAATGTGACTGAGTACTGTAGACTTGAGTAAGTATGACCTTGGTCTCTTTGTTCTGACTCCAGAATGCTGGCACAGCATGGGAGATCTGCTTTTATACAGTGCTCCGAAGGGATGCTGGGATCCCTTGGGACTCCAACAGATGCGTGCTCTGGTGGCAGTAGAATGCTGATTACAAGGTGTAAGTATGTTTATGTTCTGATCAAATTACTTGACTGAGATGATCTGTTACATCATTTAGCAAACCGTTTTTGTACATTTTCCATGTTCAAATGTGTCACTGCCCATAAAACAACGGATCAACTATTATTTTTATATAAAGGGCTGATGTTGTTGGAGTGGGGAATCTCCAGGTGTGCCCTGTTAGTTCAACTTTTTTCTGCAGCCTTCAGCTCAAAATTTTTTGCACCATAACTTGCTGGAAATGTGAGCTGATAACGGCGCAGCGAGGGCCTCAGGACATCAGGGACCTTAGTAAATGATGGGACCAACAGTGCATCTCTTTAATCAATGAGATTTATGGATTGAGGGGGAATCTAGAACTAGGGAGCATAGTTTTAGAGTAAGGGGTCGCCCATTTAAAATGGAGACGAGGAGGAATTTCTTCTCTCTACCCCAGAGAGCTGTGGAGGCTGGGTCATTGAAAAATTTATGGCGGAGATGGACAGATTTTTGAACGATAAGGGAGTCAAGGGTTATGGGGAGCGGGCAGGGAAATGAAGTTGAGGCCAAGATCAAATTAACCATGATCTTATTGAATGGCGGAGCAGGCTCAAGGGGACAAATATCCTACTCCTGCTCCTATTTCTTATGTTCTTATGTAACAGAGGAACAAGTGAGAAAGAAGGTGATTTAAAATTGTGAATTAAAGTCAGGTGAAGTACAGAAAAGGCAATGTAGAGAGGAATAAAAAGATTGGATTAAGAGAAAGACAGAAAGGAAAAGTAATACTTTTTTTAATTACATTTTTAAATCTCTAAGAACAATTTACCACCTGAAGTTGTTCAATTTCGGGGCCAGACAAGTTGATTGGCATGGCATTGACAATTATCAGTCGTGAAGCGGATGTTCTCTTCTTAATTACCAGACTTGACTTTCTGTGATGAGTTTAATGGGCAATTAATGTGCAAATCCAGCGAGTTCTTCAAAGTAATGGGAAGGCTAAGGATGAGATGTCGCTTGTGCAAAGCAATAGTGGAGGGGTGAAAACCAACCAAAAGGTTCTGGAGATTAACAACTTTCTGCTTTCTGCTCTGCACATTAATAAATCCATGGGTAGTCAATACGCCATTATTTTTACAGCAATATCTAGCCCACAATATATGCGCCAGCTATGTTGTTTATATAGTTACCAGCGTGGTGGTCTTTCAAACATTTTAACTTCACTATTAATCGTGGAGACAGTTGGAATCCCATTATCGTGAGTTGTCCACTATAACGTGTCATGTGATAAGAAGGACAGAGAAATGTTTACATTATTACATTTTCTAAGAAAGCAGACACTAATTGTTGTAATGTCAGTTTGAGCGATCTCTTTGAGCGGAGAGTGTCCTTTCCTGTTCGAAGTACTGGAGCACAGAATTGTCCACAATGGATTAGAACTCAGGTAACAGTCAACTGCTTCTATAGTGAATGAGACATCCATGAAAATTATACATATTGTTTGGACTAATATTTATATATGAATGTGGCAGAATCATCATAGGCAGTCCCTCGAAACGAGGATGACTTGCTTCCACGCCGAAAAGCGATGAGTTCACAGGTGTTTCAATGAAGGACCTAATATTCCGGATCCCGAATTACATCTTGAAGGGTGGAAGATGCCTGTGCGTGGATTTTTTTAACGTGTGGTGGCCGTTGCACGCCAGCCACCACACGGGCTTGACAGAGCTCGGTCTTGGTCCAGTGGCAAGGGTTAACCAAGACGACTGGAGACCAGCTCTGCTAAGTGGCAGAATAGGAACGTTGTGGCTGTGGATGTTAGGACTGGGGTGAATTAAATCATATTATTATATTCTTTTGGTTTTATTAAGCCCCTAACCTCCTCCAAAACCCCATACTTTCAATGATCAGGTCGGGAGGGTCTAATGTGCTGTATTTATACATTTTAAGTGACCCTAGGCAAAGAGTCCAAAGGAGGCAATAAATATGTTAGCAGCTGACTATGCTGAAGCAAATTGTTGCAAGGTTAGTGAAAGAGATTAATGATCTTAAGGTCTAGAAATTAATCTCTCTCATTATCGCCTCCAGGGGGGACAATAGTGGGGCGCTAACTGCCCGGGCGTGGCGCTAACATTGACTCCTGCCATATTCGGCAGGAGATTTGCGGCAGCAGTATGGCGTTGCGTCTCCTTCGCCCGGAGATTGAGACATCATTACCGTGCACATCACCTCAGTAGTGCCCCAGACACAAACTTGCATTCTGTCCCCTGCAGTATCGTTGGGCAAACCACCGGCAGCTTCAGGAGGCGTCCATCGGGAAGCCGTGCGCGATACTTAAAGGTGAGGTTGCTGAGGTAAGTGCAAAAAAGAATTACCTTCTCTCTTGCGGGTCTTCTTTGCCCATGATCGATCAGCCCCGCACTCTGCTTCAGTGCATTGGGCTGATCAGGCGGGATCGCGGCTGCCGTCATGTAAGTTTTTTTTGCAGGGCCTGCAGCAATTGCCCTTCCCTTTAAGGGAGGGAAGGAGCCTTTCAATGCAGCAGCGCTGCATGGCCCAGTGTGAAGTGATGCTCCACTTTCCACCTCATCTGCTGCAGATTGCACTCCAGCAAGGAAGTGGAGCGCATGAGTTTACGCTCTAATTCCTTCCTGGAGCGCTACCCCCGAATTTTTTTAAAGCAGAAAAAGATTAGCACCTGGGGCTAATTTTTTCTACTTTTAAAAATTAGTGCCCCAAATGGGGTGCTCCCGAATTTTTCCCGCTAAGTACTTTACTGACTAGGCTATTTTCTTGCACTCGACAGACCCTGTTGCATATGCTCCCACATAGGATGTAGCTGAGGCCAATGTTTCAATAGCTAACCATTCTCCGCTGCTATACCACACAGAGCTTCTCAGACTGCAGATGATGAGAGCTCCACCAAAATACCTGGGCAAAGGATACCTGCGCCATCAACGACAAAAAGGAAGCAAAAATAATGAAGCAGACCTACTCCTCATCTGAGTCTGACAAGAATAAAGGAAGTCAATGCAAACAGGCACAGGAAGGGAGAAAGGGAAAAGGGAGGAGGAGAAGTGAAGGGGAGAGCAAAGGGATAGAGGGAAAGGAAGAGTGGAAGAGGGAAAGGAAGAGTGGAGTATGAGGGAGAAGAGGAGAGGGATCGAAGATAAGGGGTGAGGGGAGGAGGGGAGAGCGGGAAGGCAAGAGGGAGAAGGGAGGGAAGGGGAAAGTGGGATATGAGAAATGAAGGGAGGAAAGATATGGGGATACAGCTAACCTCCCGTACTAACTCAACTCTTGAGGGTTATTTGACTTTTCATGAAAATTTATTTTTTCTTCATGTGTGTTTTTTTTAAATGATATCTCCTCTAACAAAGTCATGTTAAATTTGTACACCAATAGAAAATTAGGTTAATTACAGTTATAACTACAATAAATAGAAAGAAAATAACTTGCATTTATATAACACCTTTCACAACCTCAGAACTTCCCAAAGTGCTTCACAACCAATTACGTAACTTTTGAAGGGTAGTCATGTTGTAATGTGGGGAAACCAATTTGCGCACAGCAAGGTCAACAAACAGCAATGAGTTAAATGACCAAATTAACTGTTTTAGTGATGTTCAGTGACGAGTTAATGTTGGCCAGAACAACTCCCCTGATCTTTGTCAAATAGTGTCATGGGATCTTTTACAACCACCTGAGAGGGCAGATTGTGCCATGGTTTAACATCTCATTTAAAAGATAGCAAGGGCAAAATTGCCCCTTGTCATAGCCCCGTTAGCACCACCGGGGGGTGCTAATGGGGTGCAAGACAGTTTTTGCCCGGGAAAGGAGAGCGCTACCGCCTCTTGGGAAATTGCCCGAGAGTTTGCAGCAGTGCCACGCCCCGCTCCCTGTTAGTGCCCTGGGCCGCCGCTCATCCCGAGATGATGTCATCGCCATGCACGGCAACCCCTCGCCGACCCCTTAATGCCCCACGGGGGAAATTGCCCCATGGTCTGCGAGGCTAGCGCAAGCGAATGTCAATGTCAGCTTCGCAGGTCAGAACCCCACTGTCAACCCATCGCCACGCACCTTTCCCAATGTCAGGTCTGTCAACGCTGAGCAGAACCAACAAGCAGCTGCATGTGACCTAAGTAAGCTCATTATTGCCTTGTTGACAGATCATTAACAGGCTTTTTAAATTTACTTTTTCACTTAAAGTAACAGATTATCTTGTCATTATCCCATTGCTGTTTGTGGGAGCTTGCTTGAGTGCAAATTGGCTGCCACGTTTCCTACATTACAACGGTGACTACACTCCAAAAGTACTTAATTGGCTGTAAAGCGCTTTGAGATGCCCAGTGGTCGTGAAAGGCGCTATATAAATCCAAGTCTTTCTTTTCTTTCTTTTAAACTTCATGGTCATGGGAACCACGCTGTTCGGGGACCATGGTTATCAACCTGAGGCAGGAGATCTGTGGCCATTGCTCCAGCTGCTTCCTTGACAGCTTCAAATATGCAGAAAAAGCTCCTACCTCACAGGTCACTTTCCTCAGCCACAAGCCTCAATCTATTTCCAGCGTAAATTCTGCAGGCTTTTCGCTTTCCACTTTCTATGCAGGATTACCTCTTTGGAAGAACTCTCTCACCATTGACAATGCTTCTGCCATCTGTACTTCACTTGCCATTTATTCCCAGCATGGGTGCCCTTTATACTGCCTCACCTTGGTCCTCAGCTTCCAGCCACAATTAGCCCCAACACCAGCAGCACCACCAACAACACCAACCTGCTCCACAATCACCTGATGCTGCACAGGACACAGGGCATCAGCAACCGACCACATTGCTGTCGGGGAGGCCAGGGATAGCCTCACCATGACCACATTTACTTCACTTGACGCAGTACACCCTGGCTGGCACATGATACGCCAGGTTGCCACCACCCCATACCAATACCATAAATCAGCCATACTTTGGGCTGGATATTAAACGTTTCTGTTTTCGGGGTGAAAAGGGTGGGGTGGGAAAGTTACCGGCCGGGAATAGGTTGCGCTCTATTAAGGAATTTTCACCATCTGGGCCCTGTGCCAGGGTGTGCAGCGTGAAGGGAGGTGTTGTACAACTTTCTAGGCGCAAAAATGGGAAACTCGCGAACTAAAGTGCCGGGCCGTGTGTGCTCTGATAGAGGTCTTGATGGGTGTGGGGGGGGGGGGCCGGGTGGTGACCTTAAAAAAACCCACAAAAACATTCCCAAAACATTGCCCACACCAGCACAACACAAATCGCTAAAAAGATTAAGAGAACAAACACTCGCACTTACCTTTACCTTCCTCACCACCGCCGGCATGGCTGGACTGCTCTGGTTTCCCAGGCGGTCATTACAAGGCGCGATAACAGGCGTATGGGTCTGAATCAAAACTCGAATGATGTCGCAACGAGAGGCATTGCATATCCAGCGCAGCTCTTGCGCTGCCTCAAAAACGGACCAGAGATCGCAAAGGGGCACAAGAGACCTGAACGCTGCCTTTCACGCCGCTCCAGAGAGAAACCCGGTGTGCAAAGGACTGGAAAATCCAGACCAATGTCCAAGCCATTCCTTTCACACTCACCACCATTGTGGGGTGTACCGTTACGTATCAACATTCACTGCAACACACTAAGCCATTTTCAAAGGTGCACACAAATTTGTCCAAGAATAGAAAGTGTTGAAAATAAAGGTTTCAATGTTTGACACCATATTAATAGAAACTTTACATGAACATTGCATAAAACACCCAAGTGCCTACTCTTGTGTGTTGTTAGTTGGTATGATTACACTCGGGTGAGTGTGAGGGGTGGCTAGTGAGATGGGGATGTGATAATGTAGATAGAGAGGAATGGGTGGAGGTGCAGGTAAGTTGGTGTGAGTAAGGATGAGCAGGGGTAGGATAGGAAAGGCAGAGTGATGGGGATCTGATGAGAGGCACAGCAGGATGAAGGTGAGTGTGGCTTTGTACTAAGATTTTGTGATCTAATGACATTATTGAAAGATTTGCGCCAATGCATCCAAGTTCTCCTGATGACATCCATGCTTGTGTCCTCCTGTGCAATGTGCAACCACATAAGCATATGGAGGGAGTCAGGGGAGAATCTGGCTGCAGCCCTGCACCTCTGTGCAGTGCTTGTCAGTGTTTGTAGCACCTCACTGACAGCACAAATTTCAAAATAAAATGAACATGGTCCTTGTGGAAATAAGCTAAGCAACTGCCACCTAGGCAATTAAATGTTATCACACAGTACCAGGTGGTGTGTTTCAGGGGCTAAAGCCTGTGAGTTCTAAACAACATGGTCTTGCGAAGGAGACATAGGGGAGGGAAAGCAAGACCACTACTGTGCTGAATCTGAGCATTCTGAGACTGTTGACACAAACCAAACCTATGAAAGGGAGGTGAGAACTGCTGTAAGACAGATATAAATTTAGGCACCAAGTCCGTAAAACCTATAAGGCAATACGGGAAATAGATAGATTGTGTGAGCTCCTGCACGTAGGCACCAGAATTATGTGCAGGAGCTCACACAATCTATCTATTTCCCGTATTGGACCCCCACAGACAGGGTTAGCGGAGACCTGGGAGAAACATCCGACAGAGGGACCTCGGGCTAGGAGTTCGAAACTAGCAACCGGAGCGGAGTCTGATCAACTCCTGAGACCGGGTAATATAATACTCAGTAGAAATACAGCTTTTGCATTACATGTGTGTAACTTTAAGGTAATGATAATAAACTAGCTTGCCTTAACTTACAATCATTTGTGTCTTTGTTCTGACCAATCCATGAACCTTATAAGTTAGTTGCAAACCTACTTGTTAGACCCAGTCGAACATTTAGCGAAATAGTCAACAGTCCTTTTAAGGAAAATTGCTGATGATGCATCATGAAATGATGTCACCAAACCCGCTTCCTCTAATTGGCCCAGGAAACACGCTGGGCGGGCTTAACAAGTCCAATCAAGGGAAGTGGGATAGAGCCAGCAAGGGGGGGCAGCAAACTGCTGCCGACATTGCTGGCACCGGGCTCGCCGAGGTAAGTAAAATGGCCAAAGTCTCTGGGCCCCACAACTTTATGACTGAGGTACCAATGTTGACACCAAATCTATGAGCGGGGATTTCCTGGAAACTTGAGCCATTGGAGTAGCATATCTACATTATTGAGTGCGTTTTCCAGGCATAAGTGAAGCACGTCCCTATTCACGCTATGCCATAATTTCCTGGGACTTTTGCAACGCTCCGCCCAAGCTGTGAAGAGTTAATTAACATAGCCCTGCCGCTATCCAAAACAATGGTGATTGCGAATTTCCTGGATTTATGCTAATTTTTTCACTATGGATGCTCAAACTGAAAAATAATGACGCAATGGACTTTTGGTCACCTAGTAAAAACATGATTTAGGGCTCTTACAGGATTCTCAGCCTAAGAAGCTTTGGAGTTTCATGTCTGCAGTCTGGAATTGATCTGTCAAATTTCTTTTCTGCTTTGCTGTTACTGAGCTCTTCTGTTTTGCCACTTCTGTCATCCTGAGACCTGTGAGTGTCTGAAAGCAATATATATTTTCTGAACCCCCAACCCCTCTCAACATGTTCAGAGGGTCAACAAATTACAATGAAATTTCTATCAGGCATTGCCCTAGCCTGCACCATCATGGACAGTGGGGAAAAGGAGCAGAGGCAGGAGCATGGTAAGTAAGGCACCATGGTTGAAGACTGCACCAATGATCTACAACAATCCCCAGAAAATGTACATGGATTTAAATGTGGATTAATGTAACATCTTGCATATTAGAGCAACAAACTATGCAAACAAGAAATAAGGGATGTGTGCAATAAAGGTACAGCAGTAATCATGGGCAACTTTAATCGACATATTGATTGGGCTAACCTAACTGGTATCAATGTGGTGGAGGAGGATTTCCTGGAGTGTATTAGGGATGGTTTTCTAAACCAATATGTCGAGGAACCAACCAGGGAGCTGGCCATCCTAGACTGGGTGATGTGTAATGAGAAGGGACTAATTAGCAATCTTATTGTGCGAGGCCCCTTGAGGAAAAGTGAGCATAATATGGTAGAATTCCTTATTAAGATGGAGAGAAACAAAGTTAATTCAGAAACTAGGGTCCTGAACTGAAGGAAAGGTAACTTCAACGGTATGAGGTGTGAATTGGCTAGAATAGACTAGCAAAGGATACTCAAAGGGTTGACGGTGGATAAGCAATGGCAAACATTTAAAGATCACATGGATGAACTTCAGCAATTGTACATCCCTGTCTGGAGTAAAAATAAAACTGGGAAGGTGGCTCAACCATGGCTAACAAAGGAAATTAAGGATAGTGTTAAATCCAAGGAAGAGGCATATAAATTGGCTAGAAAAAGCAACAAACCTGAGGACTGGGAGAAATTTAGAATTCAACAGAGGAGGACTAAGGGTTTAATTAGGAGGGGGGAAATAGAGTATGAGAGGAAGCTTGCAGGGAATATAAAAACTGACTGCAAAAGCTTCTATAAATATGTGAAGAGAAAAAGATTGGTAAAGACAAACGTAGGTCCCTTGCAGTTGGATTCAGGTGAATTTATAATGGGGAACAAAGAAATGGCAGACCAATTGAACCAATACTTCGGTTCTGTCTTCACAAAGGAAGATACAAATAACCTTCCGAAGGTACTAGGGGACAATGGGTCTAGTGAGAAGGAGGAACTGAAGGATATCCTTATTAGGCGGGAAATTGTGTTAGGGAAATTGATGGGATTGAAGTCAGATAAATCCCTGGGGCCTGATAGCCTGCTTCCCAAAGTACTCAAGGAAGTGGCCCTAGAAATAGTGGATGCATTGGTGATCATTTTCCAACAGTCTATCAACTCTGGATCAGTTCCTATGGACTGGAGGGTAGCGAATGTAACACCATTTTTTAAAAAAGGAGGGAGAGAAAAAACAGGTATTTATAGACCGGTTAGCCTGACATCAGTAGTGGGGAAAATGTTGGAAACAATCATTAAGGATGAAATAGCAGCCCATTTGGAAAGCAGTGACAGGATCGGACCAAGTCAGCATGGATTACGAAAGGGAAATCATGCTTGACGAATCTTCTGGAATTTTTTGAGGACAAGGGAGAACCAGGAGATGTGGTGTATTTAGACTTTCAAAATGCTTTTGACAAGGTCCCGCACAAGAGATTGGTGTGCAAAATCAAAGCACATGGTATTGGGGGTAATATACTGACATGGATAGGGAACTGGTTGGCAGACAGGAAGCAGAGAGTCGGGATAAACAGGTCCTTTTCAGAATGGCAGGCAGTGACTAGTGGAGTGTCACAGGGCTCAGTGCTAGGACCCCAGCTCTTTGCAATATACATTAACGATTTAGATGAAGGAATACAGTGTAATATCTCCAAGTTTGTGGATGACACTAAACTGGCTGGCGGTGTGAGCTGTGAGGAGGATGCTAAGAGGCTGCAGGGTGCCTTGGACAGGTTCGGTGAGTGGGCAAATACATGGCAGATGCAGTATAATGTGGATAAATGTGAGGTTATTCATTTTGGGGGTAGAAACACGAAGGCAGAATATTATCTGAATGGCGGCAGATTAGGAAAAGGGGAGGTGCAACGAGACCTGGGTGTCATGGTTCATCAGTCACTGAAAGTGGGCATGCAGGTACAGCAGGCGGCAAAGAAGGCAAATGGTATGTTGGCCTTCATAGCTAGGGGATTTGAAAATAGAAGCAGCGAGGTCTTAATGCAGCTGTACAGGGCCTTAGTGAGGCCTCACCTGGAATATTGTGTTCAGCTTTGGTCTCCTAGTCTGAGGAAGGACGTTCTTGCTATTGAGGGAGTGCAGCGAAGGTTCACCAGACTGATTTCAGAGATGGCTGGGCTGTCATATGAGGAGAGACTGGATCAACTGGGCCGTTATTCACTGGCGTTTAGAAGGATGAGAGAGGATCTCATAGAAACGTATAAGATTCTGATGGGACTGGACAGGATAGATGCGGGAAGAATGTTCCCGATGTTGGGGAAATCCAGAACCAGGGGATATAGTCTTAGGATAAGGGATAGGCCATTTAGGACTGAGATGAGTAGAAAATTCTTCACTCAGAGAGTTGTTAACTTGTGGAATTCCCTGCTGCAGAGAGTTGTTGATGCCAGTTCACTGGATATATTCAAGAGGGAATTAGATATGACCCTTACGGTTAAGGGGATCAAGGGGTATGGAGAGAAAGCAGGAAAGGGGTACTGAAGGAATGATCAGCCTTGATCTTATTGAATGGTGGTGCAGGCTCGAAGGGCCGAATGGCCTACTCCTGCACCTATTTTCTATGTTTCTATGTTTCTATGTGTACAAATTGAAGGATGTCCGTTCGCAAAGGGGAAAAGGAAAAGGATTTGGGCATGATTATTAATCATTCAGTGAAAATACTCAGTCCAATGAAAGCTTTTTAGCAAAAAAGATACTTGTGAATTAGGATTCCTCTTGGGGCATGGGATTAGAATTTAGAACAAGTTTTTGCATCAACTTTCTCTCGGAAGATGCATGTCTCATACTAAAGCACCCTTCCAAGGGCATCAGCTGTCCACTGGTACTCAATCCTCTTAATCAATTCTTAATGCATGCCTTTGGACTGTGAGGTCAGCAGGATATTTTACTGTGGGAAATAATGCATCTGAGGCTGAGTTTATCCTCGTGTGAAGTCCACAAACATGCACATTCCAACAGAATACATTGGATAATAATCACTTCCCATAGCTGAAGACTGAGGCCAAAGTTATTGAAATTTGCTCATGTAACAAAGATCTGGGATGTGATTAAAGTGCTATAATTAATTGGTGTTAGAATCTACCACAATAAAAGAACATTAACTCGCTGATCAATCAAGGAATGAAAATGATTCATTCTAAACTTGAAGGTGAATTGGCAGCCAAAGTCAACTCTAATGCAATGAGGTGGGTTCAGAAACAAATGACAAAGTAGATTTCAAGTTCTAAATAGAAATTTATAGAACTGAACATTGTTTGGTTGGGGAAAAATTGATAGGGGACATAATCAAGGGGGTAGAATTTCTATGGTGGTACTCCTGATCTCTGCTATAATTTAAGTGGAATATCAGCAGAAACCTCAGAGAAACAGTTAAACAGCCTACACTGTTTCTCTGGGGTTTCTGCCAATCCTTTGTCGAAGTTATGGAAGGAGCTTGAGAAAGTTCCACCCTAAGGTCTTTAAAGAGTATAGGATAAAATAGATTATGGTAGTCTATTTAGAACTATTTCAAAAAACGATTAGTAATTACAATTTTTTCCTATATGGGAAATATATAAACAACTAGCAAAAATAATTAATACTGTTGAATAATTCCTTTTTTAAAAACTAAACCTCCCCAATGCCTCAGTGAGTTTATCTAATGAGTAGTTAAGCCATACAGATCAGAAAGATTTCAGAGTCAATCCCTGTCTCTCAATTGGACTGGCAGTCGAATGCTGCAGTTAGCCACAGCATTTTTGGGGTTATGGAGTGGAAGGTTGACCAGGATTCCCTCTGCTCTGGTATTTCACCCAAACGGCCATTATTGAAACATCAGCCTCAATTGTGAATGTTAACCACCCATTCGACTATGATATCTATCACAGTTGAGCCTTATCCTGTTCTCACTCAACACGGACATATGTAGTTCCAAAACAGGCCATTATCCAGTGAGTATGCAGAAGGACATCATTTTTATTTTGAGGCAAATGAACTTGCAATAAATGATAAAAAGAGAACAATTTTGCTTAACATCTGCAACCTTCCAACATATGCATTGATTACAAATTTGATCACTGCTGCCCAGCCTAAACATTAAACATAGTAAAAATAATCATCATCCAGACGAATGTTTTTGTCAGAAGGTTAAATGCCAACAACACAGAATCAGGCCATTTAGCTAAAAAGAAAGAAAGACTTGCATTTATATAGCACTTTTAACAATCTCAGGATGTCTCAAAGCACTTTACAACCAATGAAGTACTTTTGAATTGTAGTCACTGCTGTAATGTAAAACATGCAGCAGCCAAATTGCGCACAGCATGGTCCCACAAAGAGCAATGAGTTAAAGACCAGATAATCTCTATGTGATGTTGTGTGATGAAAGAAGAGACATGTTTTCCTCTACATTCCATAGCAGGAAAGGGCACTGCAAATTTGTCATACCTGTCAAGATGGAAAGTATGTAATAAATGTGAATTAGAATAAGACACTGGGGCTATGGTAACTATTATGTCATCAAACGTATATGAGGGAAAGTTTTGGAAATATTGCGCTGCAAAATAAACATTTCACGGAAAAGTTATTCTGGACACCCATTGCTTGTCCTTGGGAAAATAAACGTCCAAGTAAATATATGAAAAATCAGACAAAACAATTGTCTGTAATTGTAGTTAAGGAAAAGGCCATAATTGGTGTATAGCCTGAGGGTAATCATCATCATCATCACCATAGGCAGTCCCTCAGAATCAAGGAACACTTGCTTCCACTCTTAAAGTGAGTTCTTTGGTGGCTGAACAGTCCAATACGAGAGCCACGGACGTTGTCACAGGGAGATCAGATAGTCGTTGAAGGAAAGGGTGGGTGGGACAGGTTTGCCACATGCTTTTTCCGCTGCCTGCGCTTGATTTCTGCATGCTCTCGCCGATGAGACTCGAGGTGCTCAGCTCCCTCCCGGACGCACTTCCTCCACTTAGGGCTGTCTTTGGCCAGGGACTCCCAGGTGTCAGTGGCGATGTTGCATTTTATCAGGGAGGCTTTGAAGGTGTCCTTGTAACATTTCCGCTGCCCACCTTTGGCTCGTTTGCCGTGAAGGAGTTCCGAGTAGAGCGCTTGCTTTGGGTGTCTCGTGTCTGGCATATGAACTATGTGGCCTGCCCAGCGGAGCTGATCAAGTGTGGTCAGTGCTTCAATGCTGGGGATGTTGGCCTAGCTGAGGACGCTAATGTTGGTGAATCTGTCCTCCCAGGGGATTTGTAGGATCTTGCGGAGACATCGTTGGTGATATTTCTCCAGCGACTTGGTGTCTACTGTACATGGTCCATGTCTCTGAGCCATACAGGAGGGCTGGTATTACTACAGCCCTGTAGACCATGAGCTTGGTGGCAGTTTTGAGGGCCTGGTCTTCAAACCCTCTTTTCCTCAGGTGGCCGAAGGCTGCACTGGCACACTGGAGGCGGTGTTGGATCTCGTCGTCAATGCCTGCTCTTGTTGACAGGAGGCTCCTGAGATATGGGAAGTGGTCCACATTGTCCAGGGCCGCACCGTGGATCTTAATGTCTGGGGGGGCAGTGCTGTGCAACAAGGACAGGCTGGTGGAAGACCTTTGTCTTACGGATGCTTAGCGTAAGGCCCATGCTTTCGTACGCCTCAGTAAATACATCAACTACGTCCTGGAGTTCAGCCTCTGTATGTGTGCAGACACAGGCGTCGTCCACGTACTATAGCTCGACCACAGAGGTTGGGGTGGTCTTGGACCTGGCCTGGAGACGGCGAAGGTTGAACAGGTTCCCACTGATTCTGTAGTTTAGTTCCACTCCAGTGGGGAGCTTGTTGACTGTGAGGTGGAGCATGGCAGCGAGGAAGATAGAGAAGAGGGTTGGGGCAATGAAGCAGCCCTGTTTGACCCCGGTCTGGACGTGGATTGGGTCTGTGATGGATCCGTTGATAAGGATCACGGCCTGCATGTCATCGTGGAGAAGGCGGAGGATGGTAAAGAACTTTTGGAGGCATCTGAAACGGAGGAGGTCGCTCCATAGGCCCTCACGGTTGACAGTGTCAAAGGCCTTTGTAAGGTCGAAGGTCATGTATAAGGGCTGGCGCTGTTCCCTGCATTTTTCCTGTAGCTGTCACGCTGCAAAAATCATGTCATTGTGCCCCGTAGGGGACGGAATCTGCACTTTGACTCCGGGAGGAGCTCCTCGGCCACAGGGAGAAGGTAGTTGAGGAGAACTCAAGCGACGACTTTCCCAGTGGCTGATAGCAGAGAGATTCCTCTGTACTTGCCGAAGTCGGATTTCTCCCCTTTTTTAAAGATGGTCACAATCACTGCATCTCTGAGATCTCCCAGCATGCTCTCCTCCCTCCAGATGAGAGATTTGAGGTGATGTATTCGCGCCAATAGTGCCTCTCCGCCATACTTCAATGCTTCAGCAGGGATTCCATCCACACAGTAGCCTTGTTGTTTTTAAGCTGCCTTATGGCTTTTTCTACCTCGTGCAGTGTTGAGGTCTTACTGAGGTGGTGGTGGGTAGCATGCTAAGGGATGGGGTTGAGAATACTCTCGTCAAAGGCAGAGTCTCGATTGAGTAGATCTTCGAAGTGCTTCTTCCAGCGAGCCCTGATTGTCTCGGTGTCCTTGATGAGTGTTTCCCCGTTCTTGGCCAGCAGCCAGGTGGGGCCTTGGGTGTTTGGACCGTAGGTGGCCTTGACTGCGATGAAGAATCCTTGCACATCATGGCTGTTGGTCAACTGCTGCATCTCCTGTGCTTTCTCCAGCCACCACCTGTTCTTTAGGTCCCGGGTTTTTTGTTGGACCTCAGCCTTGAGCTGTCTGTAATGCTGCTTTGCTGATCCCACATTGGGTTGTTGTTTAAGGCTCAGAAATGCCTTGCGCTTGCGATCTATTAGCTCCTGATCATTCTCATCAAACCAGTGCTGGTGTTTCCTTGTTGAGTGACCGAGCGTCTCTTTGCAGGCACTGGTTACGGAGGCCTGATGGCAGACCAACCGCTGTGGGCATTCTGTGTCTCAGGGTCATCAAGGCACGCCAGGTTAGCTGTGAGGCGCTGACCGTATATATTGTGTTCCTAACACAGATGAGACTACACACAGGGAGTTATAAAGTAACAGTGACCTCAGTCTTTATTAAGACACTCCAGAGTGAGGAACAGGCCTTAGGGGCTAGCTTATATATAGTGCTCCCAAGGGATGCTGGGATCCCTTGGGACTTCAGGGGATGCGCTCCCTGGTGGTGGAACTTGGAAGTGCATGCTTTAAAGATACACAACATCACTCCCCCGCAAAGTCAAAGTGAAAACTATTTACAAAGTGAGGCGGTCGGGAGCCTTTCTTTCCCTGGTGGACCGCCTCGGTACAAATGTCTGTTCTGGTGTGTTGGCTGTGCCCTCACTGGGCTGGCATGTTGTTGGCCCTGCAGGGCTGCTGGGTGAGCCTGGCCTTGCTGGGCTGTTGGGCGTGATGGGTTCAATTTCCTGGTCCGGGGTGGTGTCGTTGATCCTTTGGGTGTGTGTTGTGGGCTCGAAAGAGGTGGTGTCTGCTGTGGGTTGTTCAGGGCAGTCTGTGAACCGCAGCCTCGTTTGGTCCAGGTGCTTTCTGCAAATTTGCCCATTGTCTAGTTTGACTACAAACACCCTATTCCCTTCATTAGCTATCACAGTGCCTGCGATCTACTTGTAATTATGTCCATAGTTTAGCACATACAAAGGGTCATTCAGATCAATTTCCTGTGACACAGTGACGTGACCATCATTTACATTTTGTTGCTGCTGCCTGCTCGCTACCTGATCATGCAGGTTGGGGTGAACCAGTGAGAGTCTGATTTTAGGTGTCCTTTTCATGAGTAGCTCAGCCGGGGGCACCCCTGTGAGCGAGTGGGGTCTCGTGCGGTAGCTGAGCAGTACTCAGGACAGGCGGGTTTGGAGTGAACCTTCTGTGACTCGTTTAAGGCTTTGTTTGATTGTTTGTACTGCCCGCTCTGCCTGCCCATTGGAGGTTGGTTTAAACAGGGCTGAGGTGACATATTTGATCCCATTGCGGGTCATGAATTCCTTAAATTTGGCACTGGTGAAACATGGCCCATTGTCACTGACCAGTATGTCAGGCAGGCCGTGGATGGAAAACGTAGCCCTCAAACTTTCAATGGTGGTAGTGGCAGTGCTTCCCGACATTATTTCACATTCAATCCATTTTGAAAAAGCATCCACCACCACCAGGAACATTTTACCGAGAAACGGGCCCATATAGTTGACATGGATCCTCGACCATGGTCTGGAGGGCCAGGACCACAAACTTAGTGGTACCTCTCTGGGCGCATTGCTCAACTGAGCACACATGCTGCATTGCTGTACACAGGACTCTAAGTCACAGTCGATACCGGGCCACCACACGTGGGATCTGGCTATCGCTTTCATCATTACTATACCCGGGTGGTGCTATGGAGATCCGAGATGAACGTCTCCCTGTCCTTTTTGGGTAGCACTACACGTTACCTCAAAAGTAGTAATCTCGGGATTGCTACCAGTGCCACATGCTAGTCAGAGTAGGAATCGCAGGATAGCGCAGATGAATACATGGCTTGAGCAGTGGTGCAGCAGGGAGGGATTCAAATTCTTGGGGCATTGGAACCGGTTCTGGGGGAGGTGGGACCAGTACAAACCGGACGGTCTGCACCTGGGCAGGTCCGGAACCAATATCCAAGGGGGAGTGTTTGCTAGTGCTGTTGGGGAGGAGTTAAACTAATATTGCAGGGGGATGGGAACCTATACAGGGAGACAGAGGGAGACAAAAATGAGGCAAAAGCAAAAGACAGAAAGGAGATGAGGAAAAGTGGAGGGCAGAGAAACCCAAGGCAAAGAACAAAAAGGGCCACTGTACAGCAAAATTCTAGAAGGACAAAGGGTGTTAAAAAAGCAAGCCTGAAGGCTTTGTGTCTTAATGCAAGGAGTATCCGCAATAAGATGGATGAATTAACTGTGCAAATAGATGTTAACAAATATGATGTGATTGGGATTACGGAGACGTGGCTCCAGGATGATCAGGGCTCGGAACTCAACATCCAGGGGTATTCAACATTCAGGAAGGATAGAATAAAAGGAAAAGGAGGTGGGGTAGCATTGCTGGTTAAAGAGGAGATTAATGCAATAGTTAGGAAAGACATTAGCTTGGATGATGTGGAATCTATATGGGTAGAGCTGCAGAACACTAAAGGGCAAAAATCGTTAGTGGGAGTTGTGTACAGACCTCCAAACAGTAGTAGTGATGTTGGGGAGGGCATCAAACAGGAAATTAGGAGTGCATGCAATAAAGGTGCAGCAGTTATAATGGGTGACTTTAATATGCACATAGATTGGGCTAGCCAAACTGGAAGCAATACGGTGGAGGAGGATTTCCTGGAATGCATAAGGGATGGTTTTCTAGACCAATATGTCGAGGAACCAACTAGGGGGGAGGCCATCTTAGACTGGGTGTTGTGTAATGAGAGAGGATTAATTAGCAATCTCATTGTGCGAGGCCCCTTGGGGAAGAGTGACCATAATATGGTGGAATTCTGCATTAGGATGGAGAATGAAACAGTTAATTCAGAGACCATGGTCCAGAACTTAAAGAAGGGTAACTTTGAAGGTATGAGGCATGAATTGGCTAAGATAGATTGGCTAATGATACTTAAGGGGTTGACTGTGGATGGGCAATGGCAGACATTTAGAGACCGCATGGATGAATTACAACAATTGTACATTCCTGTCTGGCGTAAAAATAAAAAAGGGAAGGTGGCTCAACCGTGGCTATCTAGGGAAATCAGGGATAGTATTAAAGCCAAGGAAATGGCATACAAATTGGCCAGAAATAGCAGCGAACCTGGGGACTGGGAGAAATTTAGAACTCAGCAGAGGAGGACAAAGGGTTTGATTAGGACAGGGAAAATGGAGTACGAGAAGAAGCTTGCAGGGAACATTAAGGCGGATTGCAAAAGTTTCTATAGGTATGTAAAGAGAAAAAGGTTAGTAAAGACAAACGTAGGTTCCCTGCAGTCAGAATCAGGGGAAGTCATAACGGGGAACAAAGAAATGGCAGACCAATTGAACAAGTACTTTGGTTCAGTATTCACTAAGGAGGACACAAACAACCTTCCGGATATAAAAGTGGTCAGAGGGTCTATTAAGGAGGAGGAACTGAGGGAAATCTTTATTAGTCGGGAAATTGTGTTGGGGAAATTGATGGGATTGAAGGCCGATAAATCCCCAGGGCCTGATGGACTGCATCCCAGAGTACTTAAGGAGGTGGCCTTGGAAATAGCGGATGCATTGACAGTCATTTTCCAACATTCCATTGACTCTGGATCAGTTCCTATCGAGTGGAGGGTAGCCAATGTAACCCCACTTTTTAAAAAAGGAGGGAGAGAGAAAGCAGGGAATTATAGACCGGTCAGCCTGACCTCAGTAGTGGGTAAAATGATGGAATCAATTATTAAGGATGTCATAGCAGCGCATTTGGAAAATGGTGACATGATAGGTCCAAGTCAGCATGGATTTGTGAAAGGGAGATCATGCTTGACAAATCTTCTGGAATTTTTTGAGGATGTTTCCAATAAAGTGGACAAAGGAGTACCAGTTGATGTGGTATATTTGGACTTTCAGAAGGCTTTCGACAAGGTCCCACACAGGAGATTAATGTGCAAAGTTAAAGCACATGGGATTGGGGGTAGTGTGCTGACGTGGATTGAGAACTGGTTGTCAGACAGGAAGCAAAGAGTAGGAGTAAATGGGTACTTTTCGGAATGACAGGCAGTGACTAGTGGGGTACCGCAGGGTTCTGTGCTGGGGCCCCAGCTGTTTACATTGTACATTAATGATTTAGACGAGGGGATTAAATGTAGTATCTCCAAATTTGCGGATGACACTAAGTTGGGTGGCAGTGTGAGCTGCGAGGAGGATGCTATGAGGCTACAGAGTGACTTGGATAGGTTAGGTGAGTGGGCAAATGCGTGGCAGATGAAGTATAATGTGGATAAATGTGAGGTTATCCACTTTGGTGGTAAAAACAGAGAGACAGACTATTATCTGAATGGTGACAGATTAGGAAAAGGGAAGGTGCAACGAGACCTGGGTGTCATGATACATCAGTCATTGAAGGTTGGCATGCAGGTACAGCAGGCGGTTAAGAAAGCAAATGGCATGTTGGCCTTCATAGCGAGGGGATTTGAGTACAGGGGCAGGGAGGTGTTGCTACAGTTGTACAGGGCCTTGGTGAGGCCACACCTGGAGTATTGTGTACAGTTTTGGTCTCCTAACTTGAGGAAGGACATTCTTGCTATTGAGGGAGTGCAGCGAAGATTCACCAGACTGATTCCCGGGATGGTGGGACTGACCTATCAAGAAAGACTGGATCAACTGGGCTTGTATTCACTGGAGTTCAGAAGAGTGAGAGGGGACCTCATAGAAACGTTTAAAATTCTGACGGGTTTGGACAGGTTGGATGCAGGAAGAATGTTCCCAATGTTGGGGAAGTCCAGAACCAGGGGTCACAGTCTAAGGATAAGGGGTAAGCCATTTAGGACCGAGATAAGGAGAAACTTCTTCACCCAGAGAGTGGTGAACCTGTGGAATTCTCTACCACAGGAAGTAGTTGAGGCCAATTCACTAAATATATTCAAAAGGGAGTTAGATGAAGTCCTTACTACTCGGGGGATCAAGGGGTATGGCGTGAAAGCAGGAAGTGGGTACTGAAGTTTCATGTTCAGCCATGAACTCATTGAATGGCGGTGCAGGCTAGAAGGGCTGAATGGCCTGCTCCTGCACCTATTTTCTATGTTTCTATGTTTCTATGTTTACCCCACAACAGGCAGTCTACCTGAATGGACAGCTCATCCTTTCGCCGCTGGAACGGCTTGATTAGCTCTTTCATTTCTACGGGGATGCTGGCCCAGCTCCCATGCAGTAGACAGTTTTTTACTGGGGACAGCAGAGGATCTTGGCTGGTCCAAGTCCTAATCTGGCGCGCCGTGACAGGTGATTTATCATTTTCAAACGCTTCCATGACCATCAACAAGTCTGCGGGCTGCGCCACCATCAACAAGTTTGCAGGCTGCGCCATTTCCACCTCAGTGGTGGGCAATGGTAGCCGACTGAGAGCATCTGCACAGTTCTCGGTGTCTGGCCTGTGGTGGATGGTATAGTTATACGCTGATAGCATGTGTGCCCACCTTTGTATGCAGGCTGAGGCATTAGTATTTATCCCCTTGTTTTCAGCAAACAGGGATATGAGGGGCTTGCGATCGGTTTCCAGCTCAAATTTGAGGCCAAACAGGTACTGATGCATTTTCTTTACACCGAACACAATGCCTCTTTCTCAATCATGCTGTTGGCCCTCTCGGCCTTAGACAAGCTCCTGGAGGCATAGGCGACTTCCCAGCAACTTTAGCTTGTTGTAATACGCACCCGATTCCGTACGATGATGCGTCACATGCTAGCACAAGTATTTTACACGGGTTATACAATACAAGCAGCTTGTTGGAGCATAAAATGTTTCTGGCTTTCGCAAAAGCAATTACTTGTTTTTTTCCCCATACCCAGTACTCACCTTTACACAATAACACATGTAGGGGCTCTAAGAGGGTGCTCAACCCCGGTGGGAAGTTACCAAAATAGTTGAGGAGTCCCAGGAACGACTGCAGCTCCGTGACGTTCTGTGGCCTGGGCGCATTCCTGATAGCTCCTGTTTTGGCGTCTGTGGGCTGAATGCTGTCCACCGTGACCTTTCTCCCCAAAAACTCCACTTCTGTTGCCATGAAGACGCATTTCGACTTCTTCAGCCGCAGACCTACGCGATCCAGTCGCTGGAGGACCTCCTCCAGGTTTTGTAGGTGCTCGACGGTGTCCTGACCCGTGAACAATATGTCATCCTGAAAAACCACCGTGCGTGGTACCGACTTGAGTAGGCTCTCCATGTTTCTCTTAAAGATCGCTGCAGCCGACCGAATTCCAAATGGGCATCTGTTGTAGATGAACAGTCCCTTGTGCGTGTTGATGCAGGTGAGGCCCTTCAAAGACTCCTCCAGCTCCTGCGTCATGTAGGCCGAAGTCAGGTTGAGCTTGGTGAACATCTTGCCTCCTGCCATCATCGCAAATAGGTCGGCTGCCTTAGGTAGCGGGTATTGGTCCTGTAGCGAGAAACGATTGATAGTTACTTTATAATCGGCGCAAATCCTGACCGTGCCATCACTTTTGAGTACGGGAACAATCGGGCTGGCCCACTCGCTGAATTCCACTGGGGAGATAATGCCCTCGCATTGCAGCCTGTCCAGCTCGATTTCCACTCCCTCCCTCATCATGTGAGGTACCGCTCGCATCTTGTGATGAATGGGTCATGCCTCTGGGACCAAGTGAATCCGCACCTTCGCCCTGGAAAAGTTTCCAATGCCTGGCTCAAAAAGGGAAGGAAATTTGTTAAGAACCTGGATAGATGAGGCCTCATCGACATGTGATAGCGCTCGGATGTCATCCCAGTTCCAGCAGATTTTGCCCAGCCAGCTCTTTCCAAACAGTTTGGGGCCATCGCCCGGGACAATCCAGAGTGGCAGTTCGTGCACCGTGCCCTCATAGGTGACCTTGACCATGGTGCTGCCCAGGACAGTGATGAGCTTTTTGGTGTATGTTCTCAGTTTCATGTGGATGGGGCTCAGTGCTGGTCTGAGTGCCTTGTTGAACCACAGTCTCTCAAACATCTTTTTACTCATGATGGATTGGCTAGCGCCAGTGTCCAGTTCCATGGCTATGGGTAAGCCATTCAATTTTACATTTAGCATTATAGGTGGGCATTTCCTCGAAAATGTGTGCACCCCGTGTACTTCAGCATCTGCCCCCTCTCTGAGGCTCGAAATTGCTTTGATCCACCATGGACCGATCTTCCTCTGCCACGTGTTGGTTAGCAGGTTTTGCAGAGCTTGCAGCTCATCTGCAAGCTCGTTGGAGGTGCCCCATTGTTACACAGCTATTGCAAACATACCCTTTGAAGCGGCATGAATCGGCTGAATGGAAGCATCCACAATGCCAACAAGGTTAGAATTGCCTTGCATTCATCCCTTTGTTGGGGACTCAGTTATCTGGGTCACCTGAGGCCTGCTGGCAGTTGCAGACTCATGGTTTCTGCCCTGTACATTTCTGCTCGCAAACACAGTTCCAGTTAATTTATGAACATTGCTAGCACTTGTGTGCTGAGAGATTCGTTTGGTATTATCACTGGTGGACATAAACGCCTGTGCTATCGCAATGGCCTTACTGAGTGTCGGTGTCTCTATAGTCAAAAGTTTTCGTAGGATGGTCTCGTATAAAAAAGTCTCTGAGCATCTGCTCCAGGTAGCCATCAAACTCACATTGTCCTGTCTTAGCTCGGCGACGTAGCTCGCCACTTCCTGACCTTCAGATCGCTGGCACGTGTCGAACCGATACCTCGCCATCAGCATGTTCTCCCTCAGGTTAAGATGCTCCCAAACCAGTGTACACAGCTCCTCATACGACTTATCTGTGGGTTCCACCGGAGCCAGAAGATTCTTCATGAGCTGTTTGTCAGTGCCCTGCAGACCATGAGGAGGACCGCTCTCCTTTTTGCAGCGCTTCCTTCTCCGTCCAGCTCGTTGGCTACAAAGTACTGGTCTAGCCGTTCGACATAGGCTTCCCAGTCCTCACCTTCCGAGAACTTCTCCAGGATGCCCACAGTTTACTGCATCTTTGCATTGGATTCATATACTCCTCACCAGTTGTTGTGTTCCTAACACAGATGAGGCTGCACACAGGGAGTTTAAAGTAACAGTGACCTCAGTCTTTATTAAGACACTCCAGAGTGACGAACAGACCTTAGGGGCCGGCTTATATACAGTGCTCCCAAGGGATGCTGGGATCCCTTGGGACTTCAGGGGATGCACTCCCTGGTGGCGGAACATGGGAGTGCATGCTTTACAGATACACAACAGTATAAGGCTCTCTTACCTGGGTTCTTAAGTGCTCCGGCATTGACTTTTTTGCGGCATTGCTTCTGCTGCCCCCTCCGCTTTGGGGCTATGTTGATGTCAATGATGGATTGGATTATGCGGTGGTCCGTCCAGCAGTCGTCAGTTCCTGTCATGGGCGCGGTTGATGTGCACATCCTTGCAATCCCTGGCTCGGACGATGACATCGTCGAGCAGGTGACAGTGTTTGGAGCGAGGGTGTTGCCACGATGCCTTTTATTTGTTCCTCTGGCGGAACAAGGTGTTGGTGATGACAAGTTCATGCTCTCGACATTTTGTCAGGAGTAGGTTACCGCTGGAGTTGGCTTTTCCTACCCCCTCTCTGCCAATCACACCTCCCCAGAGGTCTGTGTCCTTGCCGACCTTGGCGTTGAAGTCACCGAGGAGGATCAGTTTGTCAACCGCGGGGATGCAGAACAAGAATTTTTTGAGGTTGGAGTAAAAACCCTCTTTGGACTCATCTGTTGCATCGAGTGTCGGGGCATACACACTGATGACTGTGGCGCACTGGTTCCGGAATAAGGTGAGTTGAAGAATCATGAGGCGTTCGTTAGCCCCACATGGGGAGTCTTTGAGGCGGTCGACCAGCTCGTTTTTGATGGCGAAGCCGACTCCGTGGAAGCGGCATTCTGCCTCTGATTTCCCTTTCCAGAAGAAGGTGTAACCTCCACCTTGTTCCTTGAGCTGGCCTTCCCCTGCCCGCCGGGTCTCGCTTAGGGCGGCGATGTTCATATCAAAGTGTCTAAGTTCCCGGGCAACTATGGCAGTGCTGCGTTCCGGCCTGTCACTGTTGGAGTTGTCCATGAGGGTCCTGACGTTCCAGGTCCCGAACTTCATGTTAGAAGAGTGGAAGATGCCTGTGTGTGAGTTCTTTTAACGTGGGGTGGTCGTTGCACACCGGCTACCACATGGGCTTAGCTGAGCAAGGTCTTGATCTGTGATGTATGTAGCACTTAAATCACTGACTCCACACAGTCTGGTGTTGTAGTAACTGCTCTGACCTTAGTCCTTTATTGTGTAACTCCAGAGTGCCTCTCAGGTATGGTGGGCAGCCTTTTATACTCTGTCTTGTAGGTACTTTCAGGTCTCCCACCACAGCGCCCTCTGTGGCATACCATTGTACTTATACATTTAATGCACCTGGACAATACATAACATGATCCAGTGGCAAGGGGATCCAAGATGACTGCAGACCAGGCACTGCTATATAAGCCTAGTTGCCAACGGTGAGATGTTGGCGCAGACTAGGCACTGGGTAGAGCCCTTGATGGTCGGTGGTCCGAGGCTTGGTTGGGGCAGGCATTGGGAGGGTCAGGATGCGAGGGCAGGGGGGGTCACAGCCAGGGTACTCACCACATAAGCAAGATGGTCGCCGGTGTGGCAGCTCCCTAGGGAGCTCCCCTTTTAAACAATTCTCACCTTCTGCTATCGGCAACATTCCACCCCCAACCTCCCCCCTCCCGCTGTCTAAACTTCCCTTAGCCTAATAGATCCGAATAGGGGGTCCTAAACTCTTACCCTAGTCCCATCCCTGAGAGTTCCACGAGTCCGGGCCATTCGGGCCTACCTCAGGCTTCCCACCACATCAGCCATCGGCGAAGGTGGCTGGGCCTCCTACTTGACTGGACCTATGGAGACGGCGACCTGAGCGTAAACTGGGTCAATATTAACAATTTGACCACTGAAAGATCTGGGGGCGTACTCATTACTCAGTGGAAACTTGGTAGAGCAAAGGGTATCCAGGCACACTTTAATGTGAAGGAAGGTGTGAAACCGTTTTTTTTATGCTCAGAGTTCCAATGCTCTAAAGGAAAAGATATCAGCGGACTTACATTGCATGAAGCGAAAGGGCATAATTGAGAAAATCAACTACTGCGACTGGGCAAGCCTGAACAGAATGGTTTGGAGACCATGCCAGAAAGTGAAAGCATCAAGACTAGCACCAAATGCAGCAGTGGTATGTGTCTTCATAGAAGAACCATGGAGGTTGCTCAAATCAATGAGCAGGAGATAGAGGTACAGAGGGATCTGGGGTCCTTGTGCATGAAACACAAAAAGTTAGTATGCAGGTACAGCAAGTAATTAGGAAAGCAAATAGAATGTTGGCCTTTATTGCAAGGGGTATAGAGTATAAAAGTAGGGAAGTTCTACTACAACTGTACAGGGCATTGGTGAAACCACACCTGGAGTACTGCGTACAGTTTTGGTCTCCTTATTTAAGGAGGGATATACTTGCATTGGAGGCAGTTCAGAGAAGGCTCACAAGGTTGATTCCTGAGATGAAGGGGTTGTCTTATGAAGAAATGTTGAGCAGGTTGGGTGTCTACTCATTGGAGTTTAGAATAATGAGAGATGATCTTATTGAAACATATAAGATTCTGAGAGGGCTTGACAATGTAGATACAGAGAGGATGTTTCTCCTCATGGAGGAATCTAGAACCAGGGGTCGCCCATTTAAAACGGAAATGAGGAGGAATATCTTCTCTCAAAGGGTCATGAATCTTTGGAATTCTCTACCCCAGAGAGCTGTGGAGGCTGGGTCATTGAATATATTTAAGGTGGAGATAGACAGATTTTTGAATGATAAGGGAGCCAAGGGTTATGGGGAGCGGGCGGGGTAGTGGCGATGAAGCCAAGATCAAATCAGCCATGATCTTATTGAATGGCGGAGCAAGCTCGAAGGGCCAAATGGCCTACTCCTGCTCCTATTTCTTATGTTGTAAACGATATGACCAGGAATTACGCCTTGGTTTTCAGTTCATACCAGTCAGTATTCAGAAGCCAGATGATTTGTGCTTTTTTCCCCCTCTATTAACATTCCTTTCAACACTCAGCTAGCTGCCAGGGAGAGGAAGGAATTATCGGATCAGTGTTCACAAGTGATTGTTCTAAATCCCTTGAGCTGCATTTTTGATTGTCGATAGCCTCAGTTAGTGCCAATAGGGAGTGTTAATGCGAGCATGAGAGCTTAGTGACCGGGTGTGCAGCTTTTAGCGCTCTGCCAGAAAATTCGTTACAGGTTTAGCGGGGGAGGCAAACCGTTAGCGCCTGGCTGCTGACAGCCATTCAGATCATGACACCAGAGGCTGAAGGAAACAGTTAACCAAACACTTTATTTTGCAAACATGCCTTAAACAACCCCAAAAACCCCACACTCTCTAATAAAACAAAATGGAGCACCCGTCCCTTCAAAAAACACAACAGATGCTGAAACTTTCCAACATATGTACAAACGTCCCATGGGGACACATTTACTCAGTGGGTCTTACACTGGCATTTCCTACTCCTCTGCCTCACCTGCCCCCACTCCTCACCTACTGCTCCTCCACAATGGGTCCTGAGTGCCGGCAGCAAGGCCGCTTGAGAAACATAGAAACATAGAAAGTAGGTACAGGAATAGGCCATTCGGCCCTTCGAGCCTGCACCACCATTCAATATGATCATGGCTGATCATGCAACTTCAGTACCCCATTCCTGCTTTCTCTCCATACCCCTTGATCCCTTTAGCCATAAGGGCCACATCTAACTCCCTTTTGAATATATCTAACGAACTGGCCTCAACAACTTTCTGTGGTAGAGAATTCCACAGGTTCACAATTCTCTGAGTGAAGAAGTTTCTCTTCATCTCAGCCCTAAATGGCTTACCCCTTATCCTTAGACTGTGATCCCTGGTTCTGGACTTCCCCAACATCGGGAACATTCTTCCTGCATCTAACCTGTCCAATCCCGTCAGAATTTTATATGTTTCTATGAGTTCCCCTCTCATTCTTCTAAATTCCAGTGAATATAAGCCTAGTCGATCCAGTCTTTCTTCATATGTCAGTCCTACCATCCCGGGAACCAGTCTGGTGAACCTTCGCTGAACTCCCTCAATAGCAAGAATATCCTTCCTCAGATTAGGAGATCAAAACTGTACACAATATTGAAGGTGTGGCCTCACCAAGGCCCTGTACAACTGCAGTAAGACCTCCCTGATCCTATACTCAAATCCTCTCGCTATGAAGGCCAACATGCCATTTGCCTTCTTCACCGCCTGCTGTACCTGCATGCCAACTTTCAATGACTGATGTATCATGACACCCAGGTCTCGTTGCACTTCCCCTTTTCCTAATCTGTCACCATTCAGATAATACTCTGCCTTTCTGTTTTTGCCACCTAGTGCATAACCTTACATTTATCTACATTATACTGCATCTGCCATGCATTTGCCCACTCACCTAAGGTGTGCTGAGGGAGACAGGACGGAAGGCCGAGCAGGACGCCATGGACCAGCTCTGGTCCTGAAAGGCTTGGCGGCTGACAGCACTGCCTGAGAATCAGTGGCAGCAGTCTCGGATGGATGTGGTGCAGACCGTGGCGGATGCAAAGGCAGAATGGCAGTGGTGGAACCCGGAATGATGTCCTCCTGAGAGAGGACATCAGGTTCCTTCTCGACCGACTGGCTGCCACTTCCCTGGGGTGGAGCCTCAGCATCTGGAGCAATCTGGTGCAGTGCAGATTGCTGGCCTACTTCAGCACTGTTAGCTCCCCGTTGGACTGATGGGGACCCAGACACGATGGCAGCATTCAGAGCTTGCATGGCATCAATTTTCCCCTGCATCGGAGCACACAGTGCATTGATGCCACCACACATTGATGACATGGCAGAATGTAGGAATTGCGTGACCTCGGCCTGACATTTAATGGCTACTGCCACGTGAGCCTTGGCCATGCCATGTCTTGGACCCCACGGTCACTTGTGGCCTCCATCATCCATTGCAATCTACCAAGGATGGGCTCGATGGGCCCCGGAGTCGCAGATGCAAAGGTTGAGGCGGGCTCCGCCACATTCAAAGCAAGTGCATCCCCGCTCTACAGGATCCTCGCCAATGCACCCATTAGCTCACGGTGCATCTGCATTGACTCCCTGGACATAGCCTCCAAGTCCAGATCTTCCTGTCTGTGAGCAAGACTCATGGGCCAACTTATCCTCCAGGGAGCTGGCCCCCGAGCTTCCCTTCATGCTGGGTATTGCTGCAGGCCACGAATTTAATAAATTATATAGGGTAAATACTTGATTAGCACTAAACTAATTAATTAAATAATATAATAGTGAAACAGGAGATGTGTTGCTGCTGCAATATGTGGGAGCTTCTGGACGTTTTGGTCCAGGGCGATTACATCTGCAGTAAGTGTCTGCGGCTCGACGAACTTCGGCTCCGAGTTGAGGAGCTGGAGTCCGAGCTGCAGACTTTGCGAGACATCAGGGAGGGAGAAAGTTACCTGGACCTTTTGCTCCAGAAGGCAGCCACACCCTCTAGATTAAATATTTCAGGGACAGGAGGGTGTGACTACGAGTGAGGCAGGATTCAGGAGGTAGCATTGCAGGAGCCTCAGTCCCTGCACTTGTCCAATTGTTTTGAGGTTCTTGCAACCCTTGAGGACAAATGTGGACGAGCAGACTGACCAAAGTACCTGGTGCAGAAAATCATTCAAGTGGGGGGAGTAAAGAGGCAGGTGGTTGTAGTAGGGGACAGTATAGTTAGGGGGATAGATAGGGTTCTCTGCAGCCGAAGGCTGTGTTGCCTACCTGGTGTCAGGGTAAAGGACATCTCCTCTGGGCTGGTGAAGAACTTGGAGTGGGAGGAGGAGGATCCAGTTGTCATGGTACACATAGGTACCAATGACATAGGTAGCACTAAGAAAGAGGCTCTGCTGAGAGAGTTTGAACAGCTAGGGACTTAATTGAAAAGCAGAACCACAAAGGTAATAACCTCTGCATTATTATCTGAGCCACGAGCAAATTGGCATAAAGTCAATAGAATCAGGGAGATGAATGCGTGGCTCAGAGGTTGGTGTGGGAGAAGTGGGTTTCGATTCGTGGGGCACTGGCACCAATACTTCGGAAGGAGAGAGCTGTTCCGTGGGGATGGACTGCACCTGAACTATGCTGGGACCAGAGTTCTAGCGAACCAACTAACTAGCGAGGTAGATAGGCTTTTAAACTAAATAATGGGGGTGGGTGGGGGGGGGGGGGGTGGTCACAGTAGAGAGCAATCTAGAATGCTAAAGAGAAAATAAAAGGAAGCAATGCAGGAAAGTGATTGTGGTAAGGATAACTAGATTATGTCAGGAAGGGACAGAGCCTACAAACAAAAGAGTGCACTAACAAATAGGGTCCAGGTAAGATAAAATAGCAATAAAACAAATAGGGCTATAGTACAAAATAATGTTAAGATGTCTAATAATGTTAAAAAGACAAATTTAAAAGCATTGTATCTGAATGCACGAAGCATCTGTAATAAGGTAGACGAATTAACAGCGCAAATAGATGTAAACAGATACGATATAGTTGCAATTATGGAGACATGGTTGCAGGGTTACCAGGGTTGGGAACTGAATATCTAAGGAAATTCGATATTTAGGAAGGACAGGCAAAAAGGAAGAGGGGGTGGTGTGGCATTGTTAGTAAAGGATGAAATCAGAGCAATAGCGAGAAAGGATATTGGCTCAAAAAATCAAGATGTAGAATCAGTCTGGGTGGAGCTAAGGAGCACCAAGGGGCAGAAAACATTGGTGGGAGTTGTCTATAGGCCTCCAAACAGTAGTGGTAGCGTAGGGGACGGCATCAAACAGGAAATTAGAGATGCATGTAGCAAGGGTACTACAGTAATCATCGGTGACTTTAATCTACATATAGACTGGCCAAACCAAATTAGTAATAATACTGTGGCAGATGAATTCCTGGAGTGTGTATGAGATGGTTTTTTAGACCAGTATGTTGCGGAGCCTACTAGGGAACAGGTTATCCTATATTGGGTATTGTGTAATGAGAAGGGGTTAATTAACAGTCTTGTTGTGTGGGGTCCTTTAGGGAAGAGTGATCATAACATGATTGAATTTCTTATTAAGATGGAAAGTGAAGTAGTCCAATCCGAAACTAGGGTCCTAAATCTAAACAAAGGAAACTACGAAGGTATGAGGAATGAATTGGCTATGATAGATTGGGAAGATTCTTTAAAAGGCATGACAGTGGATAGGCAATGGCTAACATTTAAGGAATGAATGCATGAATTGCAACAGTTATACATTCCTTTCTGGTGTAAAAACACAAAAGGAAAAGTGGCCCAACCATGCCTAACAAAATAAATTAAAGATAGTATTAGATCCAAAGAGGAGTTACACAAAGTTGCCAGAAAAAGTAGCAAGCCTGAGGATTGGGAACAGTTTAGAATTCAATAAAAAAAAAGGACCAAGAGATTGATTAAGAGGGGAAAAAGAGAGTATGAGAGTAAACTTGCAAGGAACATAAAAACTGACTGCAAAAGTTTCTGCAAGTACGTAAAAAGAAAAAGATTAGTGAAGACAAATATAGATCCTTTACAGACAGAAACTAGAGAATTTGTAATGGGGAACAAGGAAATGGCAGAACAATTAAATGAATACTTTGGTTTTGTCTTCACGGAGGAAGACACAAATAACGTCCCAGAAATGCTAGGGAACCAAGGGTCTAGTGAGCAAGAGGAATTAAAAGAAATGATAATTAGTAAGAAAATAGTACTGGAGAAATTAATGGGACTGAAGGCAGATAAATCCCCAGGGCCTGATTACCTGCATCCCAGAGTATTAAAAGAGGTAGCCATGGAAATAGTGGATGCATTGGTTGTCATCTTCCAAAATTTTATAGATTATGGAACAGTTCCTGCAGATTGGAGGGTGGCAAATGTAACTCCACTATTTAAAAAAGGAGGGAGAGAGAAAACCGGGAACTACAGACTGGTTAGCCTAACATCAGTAGTAGGGAAAATGCTGGAATTTATTAGAAAGGATGTGATAACGGCACACTTAGATAATATCAACAGGATTAAACAAAGTCACCATGGATTTATGAAAGGAAAATCATGTTTGACAAACCTACTGGAGTTTTTTGAGGATATAACTGATAGAATGGATAAGGGAGAATCAGTGGATGTAGTGTATTTGGATTTTCAGAAGGCCTTTGATGAACTCCCACATAAGAGGTTAGCATGCAAAATTAAAGCACATAGGATTGGGGGTAATGTATTGGCATGGATTGAAAATTGGTTAACTGACAGGAAACAGAGAGTAGGAATAAACGGGTCTTTTGCAGGGTGGCGGCCATTGACTAGTGGGGTACCACAGGGATCAGTGCTTGGACCCCAGCTATTTACAATATATATAAATGATTTGGATGAGAGAACCAAATGCAATATGTTCAAGTTTGCTGACGACACAATTGTGAGTTGTGAGGAGGATGCAAAGATGCTGCTAGGTGATTTAGATAGGTTGAGTGAGTGGGCAAACACATGGCAGATGCAGTATAACTTTGGTAGGAAAAACATAAGGACAAAGTATTATTTAAATGGTTGAGAAGTGTCGATGTACATAGGGACCTGGGTGTTCTTGTACACTAGTCATTGAAAGCAAACATGCAGGTGCAGCAAGCAGTTAGGAAGGCAAATGGTATGTTGGCCTTCATTACAAGAGGATTTGAGTACAGGAGCAAGGATGTCTTACTACAGCTATACAGGGCCTTGGTGAGACCGCACCTGGAGTATTGTGTGCAGTTTTGGTCTCCTTACCTAAGAAAGGATATACTTGCCAAAGAGGGAGTGCAGCGAAGGTTCACCAGACTGATTCCTGGGATGGCAGGACTGTCGTATGAGGAGAGATTGGGTCGACTAGGCCTGTATTCACTAGAGTTTAGAAGAATGAGAGGGGATCTCATTGAAATGTATAAAATTCTGACTGAGTTGGATAGATTGGATATGGGGAGGATGTTTTCCCTGGATGGAAAGTCTAGAACAAGGGGTCACAGTTTCAGGATACGGGGTAGGAAATTTAGGACCAGATGAGGAGAAATGTTTTCATTCAGAGGGTGGTGAACCTGTGGAATTCTCTACCACAGAAGGCTGTGGAGGCCAAGTCACTGAATATATTTAAGAGGGAGATAGATAGATTTCTGGAAACATAAGGCATCAAGGGGTATGGGGAAAAAGCGGGAATATTGTGTTGAGATAGAGGATCAGCCATGATCATATAGAATGGCAGTGAAGACTCGAAGGCCGAATGGCCTACTACTGTGACTATTTTCTATGTTTCTATGTTCAACCAACCCCAGGAAGACGGCCTCTTCCACTGAGGTGGTCTCCCCACTCGCTGGCAATGAGGACGTGTCGCGCTGTGCCGGCACACTGCTCTATACCTCCTCATCATCTTCTCCATTATATGAAGATGTCCACCTCTCCGCCCTCCACCACCGCAACTGGAGCGCCCACCTTGGTGAGGTCCTGGAGGTAGGCCTCACCGCCACCCCTACGATGCAGCTCGTGCATATTGTGCATGGGTTTGACCTGTAATGACAAAAACAAAAAGTTGTTAGTGGTTGTGTAGGTTCTGGTGTGCCACATGTGTCTGCAATAGGGTACTCGTGAAGTGTGCATATCGGCATTTCAGCCTGCGTGGCATCGCACAGTGGATGTGTGAACGGTGGGTCTGGGGCACAAGCAACTACCAGTAAATATGAGGCTTAGGCCTGTTACCGCATATGAAGAATTGAAAGGTGCTGCTGGTAGACTCCGGCTGAGTAAGGAGCTAGAAGGTGAGAGGCATAGGGCATGTCTGCTGAGGCGATGGAGAGGTCTCAGGCTGGCTTCAGCAAGGAGGAGCATGGCCTGGTAGACATCGAAGGGGTAGGCACTGCAAAGTCTTTACATTGTATGAGACAGTGAGGTTCACATGAAGGCATTGGAAGGTGAGTGGAAAGGGTAATCACCCTGACGACCCTACTAAGGTTGTTGAATTTATTGTGGCATTGCATCACTGTTTTGGCCACCGTGTTCCACCTCCCTCCACAACCTTGCCAAACCCTATGCGGTGGCCTTCATCCCCCTCCAGGCTGGAGGGCATTCCAGCGACTCTCAACTGCCTCCAGCAACGCATCAAGGGCGGTGGATGAGAAGCGGGGACCTAGCTGGCATTCTCCTTGCTCCTCCATTTCACCCTCTGAAGACCCTGTGGAGCTGGAGCTTACCTTGCCTTACCTTTAAGTCTCGGATTTTCCCGGGGCCTGAATTGGAGTTTGACGCATGCGCAATGGCAGAACTTTCGTTAGCGCACCTTCAAGTCATGTGTATAACGGATGATTTTGCGCCACCTTCAGCTCTTCACCCAATTCTGACAAATTTCTCGGCAGGAGGCGCAAACTTTTTCAAGGTGCTAAAATTACAGCTCCGCCTGGGTTACTGCCTCAACTGAGACGCGACCGAATTCCTCTCCCAAGTCTGTCTTCATGCATTTCTGTTCAAATAATCAGTGCAGGTGCCAATGTAGTTACTGAAACAACAGTATGCACAATGAAGCGTTACATATTTTAAATTGTTCACAATGTCCTAAGGATTTTGAAATTTGGTTGAGAATGAGCAACACTCCAGGTAGGTCACAATGGAACAGATACATGTGAAACCCTGTCTAATCAATACGCTGAATGATTTTTTCAGTTGCCTGCCCCAATTACAGAACGTCACACTTCATATAGTACAAAAGAGTCTTGTCAAGGGGATCAACAGACAGCAAAACTTGATTGGCTCCAGATGCCAAGATCCCATACATCATATCTGCAGGTACACCCACACCTACCTAACGGCTGTGGGAGACTGTTTTAACAAGTAAACAAAGAAACAGGTACAGAGCTATGCTACCTGCCATAAAAGCACCTGTTGCTAACATACACCATAGGACTGATAGTGCCTGTGACTATTTATGCAAATTGTATTTTTAATGCTATTAGCATATTATCATTTTGGCAAGACTAGCACCAGTTCTTAACCACTTTGCCTATTTACTACAGATGTAGAATGGTACTGTTAACAACATTAAGATCATGATTTTGTATCACAACACTGAAATGCATTCCATATTATCTAGGATTGATATGGTGGATTATATGTTCTTTAAATAATCTAACTAGATCAATTATTTACAAGAAGATTCTATCAAAACTTTTCAGCAATGTGCTGCTAAATTCCATGAGGTATTTGTGTTTAGCAAAAATGTAATGATTTAAAATCCAACTATCACTGGAATTATTTTTGCTGTCGATAAATGGATTTTTCAAAAACAACAAAAATCACCTGCAGGATGCCTTATGATGTTTTTTTTCCTTCACTAAAAGCAGAATACTAAATTGCATCAACAGAAAAAAGATGAGCAGAATAGTTGTAACATTTGTTAACCAGAGCTAATCTTAAACTAGCTTTAATATACCAAGTGAGCAGAATCAGCAATATCAATAGTGTCACTGTGAAAGAATCATCCCGCTGAAGACTGTTCAGATAACAGTGTTTTGTGGTCACCTATTGTTAACTTTAGACCTTATATCACATTCAATTTGTTAACAACAAAATACATTAAACCTCTATACTTCTATACTTCTATCTTCATTCCTATCTGCGATTAGTAATAATGCTGTGAGTCAGGAATATGCATAATTATGCATCCAATAGGAATAATTTTCTTTCACCAGTATGATCCACTGGATAGAAAGTTTATATATTTTTTCAAATGTGTATGGTTATTCACATAGAGAAAAAAGAAAGACTTGCATTTATATAGCACCTTTCACAACCTCAGGACATCCCAAAGTGCTTGACAGCCAATTAAATACTTTTTGAAGTGTAGTCACTGTTGTAATGTGGGAAACTATGGGGCCAAAATTAGTGAGGGCCCCTGCCCACCCAAGTGCTGCCCAAAGGACTGCTGATGACCACCGAGGTACCTGACAGTACTTTGGGCAGAATTTTCATTGAAAAGGTCCTTCAAAGGTCGACGGACGGCAAAAGAGGGACTTATGCATCCAATTTGGGTGGCAGCCGGCGGGAGCTCCCAATCTCGGTGGCAAAGGTACTTGCCGCCCAAGTGCTGCCGAGGATGGAGTCGGGCCCACAGAGGGTCAAAGTCCTGAAAAGGAAAAGCATAAAAAAAAAGACCATCGGAAGATCTTCAGGGGACCCCATTCAGGTAAATCCCTGTAAAGAAAAAAATTATAAAATATTTTCTCACCTTTTTTTCAGATCTTCACACTCACGGTCGGGGACAGACCAGCCTCCAGCCAGCGGTCCACCCCTGTTCTGGTGCCGACTCCCACCCGCAACAATATGACATCTTGGCCGGTGGGAATCCACTTGCACCACTCGGCCGTCCGCTTAAGTCAGTGTGCAGTTCCCGGCAGTTCTCCCCTCCCGCCCACTCCAGCCCAAATTGAAAGTGGCACTGGGCGCAACTCAAGACGGAATGTCGGTGGCAGTGGGTGGTAGTGGGCAGTAAGGCCATTAATTTTGGGCCCTATAATCCTCATAAGGTGAAAAAGACCTGTGATCAAGTTGCTCATGTGCAAATTTTTTTTTACAAATTCAGCCCAACATGAATTCAGACAGTAACATGGATGGTAAAATAATAAAAGAATCAATTAACTACATTGGACAGTCAGAATTAACAGAAATAAAATGCTCAGACAGCTACTCAGTTGTGACAGCGGCTGAGGAAAGTAGCTAAGAGCAAGAGTCCAATCTGATTCAGAGTCTGATATTCTCAAGTTTGCGATGATGATGGTCAAATTACTGTGAACAATTTTGAATTTTAGGAGCAAAGAATTGCCAAACATTTTAAGCTAGTAATTATGGACAATTAATGTAAATTACTTGGAAGCAAAGACCAGGTTGTCAAGACTAATTGGTAATGGGAAGTGATTGTAATGCTGCATGGCCTATACAGATTATTTTAAGTACTGTTTTGTTTTTTTGAAATGAGCAACCCACAAATACTTTGGTGAAAGAGAATAGATGTTTAATGCATGTTCAACCCTTCCCCTTTCCATCCCACTCCAAAACGATCTTTTCGCAGCCAGCTCAGGTTCCAGTATCTGATGCTGGTGGAAACAAGTGATGGATTAATTCACTAATGAAATCAGGTACAGTTTGATTGAATAATCAGTGCATATTTTTCACTGATAAATACATGTTAATTACTGCAATGGACTGAGTTGTTTTATTAACTGATGATTGACAAGTCTAATTCTATAGGCCTAAAAATTGGCCTCCTCAGTACCTCCCGTTATTGTCTCGGGTGGGGGCAATAACGCTGTGCTAACGACTAACTGACCAGGTGTGGCGAGATGTACGGCTCCCGCTAACTTCGGCGGGAGGTTTGCAGAGGCAGTAAGACGTTGCATAGAAACATAGAAACATAGAAAATAGGTGCAGGAGGAGGCCATTCTGCCCTTCGAGCCTGCACCACCATTCAGTATGATCATGGCTGATCATGCACTTCAGTACCCCATTCCTGCTTTCTCTCCATACCCCTTGATCCCTTTAGCCGTAAGGGCCACATCTAACTCCCTTTTGAACATAGTTAACGAACTGGCCTCAACAACTTTCTGTGGTAGAGAATTCCACATGTTCACAACTCTCTGGGTGAAGAAGTTTCTCCTCATCTCGGTCCTAAATGGCTTACCCTTTATCCTAAAACTGTGTCCCCTGGTTCTGGACTTCCCCAACATCTGGAACATTCTTCCCGCATCTAACCTGTCCAATCCCATCAGAATTTTATATGTTTGTATGAGATCCCCTTTCATTCTTCTAAATTCCAGTGAATATAAGCCTAATCGATCCAGTCTTTCTTCATATGTAAGTCCTGACATCCCGGGAATCAGTCTGGTGAACCTTCGCTGCACTCCCTCAATAGCAAGAATGTCCTTCCTCAAGTTAGAAGACCAAAACTGTACACAATATTCAAGGTGTGGCCTCACCAAGGTCCTGCACAACTGTAGTAAGACCTCCCCACTCCTATACTCAAAATCCTCTCGCTATGAAGGCTAGCATGCCATTTACCCTCTTTACCGCCTGCTGTGCCTGTATGCCAACTTTCAATGAATGATGTACCATGACACCCATGTCTCGTTGCACCTCCCCTTTTACTAAACTGTCACCATTCAGATAATAATCTGCCTTCATGTTTTTACCACCAAAGTGGATAACCTCACATTTATCTACATTATACCGCATCTGCCATGTATTTGCCCACTTACCTAACTTGTCCAAGTCACCCTGCAGCCTCTTAGCATCCTCCTCACAGCTCAGACTGCCACACAGCTTACTGTCATCTGCAATCTTGGAGATATTATATTCAAGAAGTATTACGAGCGCTGCCACCGCAAGCTCCTGCAAATCCACTGGGAGGATAGATGCACCAACGTCAGTGTTCTCGCTCAGGTCAATATCCCCAGCATCGAAGCTCTGACCACACTCGACCAGCTCCGTTGGGCAGGCCACATCGTCTGCATGTCCGACACGAGACTCCCAAAGCAAGCACTGTACTTGGAACTCCTACGCGGCAAGCAAACTCCAGGTGAGCAGAGAAAATAAGAACAAAAGAAATAGGAGCAGGAGTAGGCCATACGGCCCCTCGAGCCTGCTCCACCATTCAACACGATCGTGGCCAGTCCGATCATGGACTTGGTTCCACTTCCCTGCCCGCTCCTCATAACGCTCTATTCCCTTTAGGGTTATCAAGTATACCTGCAAAGCCTCCTTGATAAAGCACACCATCCCCACCAGCACCTAGAAATCCCTGGCCCAAGACCGCCCTAAGTTGCATCCCGATCTCTTTCGCTGCAGTGCACATTGCCGTGCACATCGCCCCAGTAGCACCTGGGACCCGAACTTCGGTTCGCCCCCTGCTGCATCGCCAGTCCAAAACACCATCAGCTGCAGGAGGCGCTGATTGGGAAGCCGGGCGCTTCTGGGGTGATAGTTAAAAGGCCGGTGGCCAAGGTAAGTACAAAAATTTCTGCAATAGTGTTTTTCAAATTTCTTCATTTCTCCTCAGCTGCGATCAATCATTTGCAGCCCGCTCTGCTGCAGTACATTGGACTTATTGAGCCGGATTGTGACTGCCTACAAGAACCAGCTCTATGGTCCCAATGCAGAACCTGGAGTGATGGCCATTCCTTTTATGGGAGCGCAGGAGCCTCAGAACACGGTAGCACTGCATGAGCCATTGTGCAGCGCTACACAACTATCTCCCCGCCGGCGTCCTTTAGCGCTCCAGGAAGGAAGATGTTATGTAGTTAACCTTTTATAACTTGCATTACACCTGACTACCAGAGGGCCCCCTGTTGGTGTCCCAAGGGATCTCAGCATCCCTTGGGAGCACAGTATATAATCAGGCCACCCTCGAGGTACCTGCACTATGGAACCTTAATAAAGGAACAAAGGTCACACTTGCTCATTACACAAAGTACTCAGTCTCACCATTTATTGTGAGTATAACAATTGGCGACGAGGTAACGAACAACCGCGCAAAAATGCAAAGAACAGTCGGCATCCTGAAGAAGTTCTCAGAAGGGGACGATTGGGAGGTCTTCGTGGAGAGACTCGACCAATACTTTGTGGCCAATGAGCTGGAAGGGGACGAGAACGCCACCAAACGAAGGGCGATCCTCCTAGCTGTCTGTGGGGCAACAACCTATGGCCACATGAAGAATCTCCTGGCCCTGGCAAAACCAACAGAAAAATCCTACAAAGAATATTTATGCTAGTCCAGGAGCACCTAAATACTAAGGAAAGCGTTTTGATGGCGAGATATCAGTTCTACACATGTCAATGATCGGAGGGCCGGGAAGTGGCCAGCTACGTTGCTGAACTAAGGCGCTCACAGGACATTGTAAGTTTGAGGGATTCCTAGAACAAATGCTCAGAGACTTTTTTGTACTGGGCATCAGACATGAGACAATCCTTCGCAAACAGTTGACTGTAGAAACTCCGAATCTGAGTAAAGCCATAACAATAGCCCTGCATTTATGTCCACCAGCGACAACACCAAGCAGATTTCGCAGAAAAAAGACGTTTTGGTCAGTACAGTTTGAGCAGAAATGTACGCGGCAGTATGTAAACGCCGGCTGCTGTAGCCCGACCTCAATTGACCCAGAGTCCGCCATCATCTGTTAATATGAGGCAGTTAACACCCTGTTGGCGCTGCGGAGGTGATCATCGGCCCCATCAATGCCGCTTTAAGCACTATGCGTGCGGTGGCTGCGGAACAATGGGACACCTCCAACGAATGTGCAGACGAGCTGCAAACCCTTTGTAAGAGAACAATTTGGCATTCGGGGTACCAGTGGGACAAGGGTTAAAGTGCTGGTTCCTGCACCGACCCATAAGGAGGTAAAAGGCCTCTCTTCGGCCTTGTACCAAGGCTCCAGAAGTTATTAATTCAATAATATTCCGACAGGATACGAAGTGAGAACCTAAACAGACATCGATAAGACCTTGCGAAGAGGCTCGAGGCAGACTCACGGGCATCAAGGAGAATCAACAAATTCTGACCTAATGAAGTCATTCTATTCACGGCCTAAGGTGGTCACAAGGGTCTTGGCCTGTCAATCCAATGTAGCACTGATAAGGTAGTCCAATTAGAAAAGTAGCACTTATAAGGTAGTCCAATTAGAGATCTAGGGAGGTCTTACCAGGGAACGGAGGGGTTTTTGAAATATATAAAAGTTGTATGATTGTGCTGTTCGGAGAGCATCTCCACTCACAGGCAGCTGTGATGAGAGGTGTTCCCGGACGTTCGTAATAAAAGATCATTTATACCTTGCCATTCATCTCTGTCTGCTAACTCCGGGGGCTATTACACGGGTTGGGGCGAGCGTCGACCCTCTATATCAGGGGGCCCGCTCGTGGGAGGAGAAGCCTTCCCGTTTTCCCTTACATTTGGCGCTGTGAGCAGCGTATGGACTTCGCGAACGGAACAATGACCCAGCTGTTGGGGTATGTTTTAATTTACCACCTTCAAGTTAGAGCTGTGGCATTGCAAACCGCAAGGGAAGGACATCTGTACAAAGAACCATTTGTAACAGGTCCAGGAGGGACGGAGACAGAGGACAGGGATGATCTAGGGGTGGAAAGGGGTCAAAAGGTGCATCCTAAAACGTGCGCGTGGAGGTAGCACGGCAGTGCGAGGGTACGACGTAAGGGAAGATATAGAGGAAGGTCTATTGACCTGAAGCCGTACGGGCGCATGGTGCAGGGACGAGACATATTGACCCAAAGCGTGGCAGTACAAGTGTACGGCACGAAGGGAAGACATATAGATATAAATAATGTCCTGCATACCTAACACAAATTAAAGGGAGTGCCCAAGACCCTCATAGCCCCGAAGGAGATGGGTAACATGGCTATTAAAAAGACGAATAAAACCAATCATTAATTGTAACTTGCGTAACTACGAAATGCCATAAAAAAGCTGATAGTGACTATCTTAAGTGACATATGGATCCAAAAAAAAATAGAGCCGGCCAAAGAATTAATAAGCTTTGTTGAATAAAAAGAGACTTTTGTGAATGTCTGTCGTTGAGTGAGAGTCCTTGTGTGATTTTTTGACTGTGGAATGAATTTTTCCTGTGTCTGAAAACCTGTTTGGAAAAATGGGGGAGTTGTCTGTTTGTTTTAGTTCCATCCACTTTTTCAGACAGGGTGAAAGTTTTTTTAACCCTTTGTAGTGTTGTCCTGTATGTCGGAAGTTTTAAGACATTTTAAGTTAGAAACGCAGGTGTGGATTTATTCGGATGTTAAGTTACGGAGCTAGGAAATGCACAGATAGGTTTGTTGAGCAAAAGATAAAAAATACATGGTCCCGGTGGTTTTAAAAAAAAATAGAATTTATTTGACATGCTCACTTACTTGTCGACAGAAAACACGGCATTACAAAATTTGAATTGGGATTTTGAGATATTAAGAGAAGGCACAGCAAAATACTGAGATGGATTCAAACTAAAAAAAATAATAAATTAAATCTGATCTCTTAAAAAAAAAAGGAGGAATAAAACTTAAAGGTTTGGAAACAATCTAGAAATACCTTCAAAGATCAGGTCAAACTCCTGGGCGAGTGGCGAGCTATCTGCGAAGGTGTAAAAGGGACTTTTGAAAAAAAAATATTAAAACGGCAAGCTTTAGCAGTTTAGAAAAAAAGGACATTGTAACGGCCTTGAAACTGGAACATTTGAGATAACGAAAAGCAGCCCTCAAAGCCTACATGCTAGACTCCATTCTAGTTATGAAAAAAAAAGATAAAGACGCAACTTTGAAAGAAAACAAATTGAACGAATTTGAAAGAAAAAGTGTCTTCAATTATCTGATGATTTTAAATTAACAAATTTATGGAGACACGAGCCCTCCGTGTAAAATACAAAACCTAATTTGAAGAAAGGAGATCTGAAAAAAAAGGACATAACATACTAAATAGGTGCTGAAAAAGGGGTGTTCGCAATGGAAAAAGACATAACTTACTAAATATTAGTTGATATCGGCTGTGAAAAAGATATTGGTTTAATTGGAAAAAAAAGAATTTGAAGAGGTAAAAGACACTCTCCATTGATAATGATTTTAAGTTACGAGAAAGTTTCACTCCAGTTTGAAAGATTTCCAAAATGGACATTGTTTATCAAGAAAAGTCCCGAACAGTCTAAACAAGCAGGAGGGTTTTGAAAATAACAAGGAGAAAAGATCTAAGCTATGCGAACTCAGCACAGAAAGAAAAAAACTGGGAATTAAAAAATCTTAACTGAATTTTAAAATTGGATTTCAGTAAACAAAATAGCTATTAAAAATATGTGGTCTCGTTTTAAATCAATTAAAAAAAAATTCTTTGGCAATTACTCGAATTAGAAGTTAAGAAAAAATTGGAGTTTAATCTAAAATGCTGTCTTTCCTGATGAGAAGACTTTTATTATGACGGTTTTACTAATGATTTCTGCTGTTTTAACGGATTCCTAATTTCTAAGCAAGTTTTGAAGGTACAAAGACTTGGAAAAAATTTCAGATGATTACGCAAAGTCACGTAATGACATCAGGCCTTCTTACAAACCTGTAAGGGAGTTAACCCTTTCCATTGACAGCTGTTTTATATTGGACATTATTAATTTGGATTTCTGAATAAAAAAGACTCATCTGACAGATAGAGGAAATGGTGTGATAGTCGGAATAAAAATAAAACAGAACTAGACTATGTAATAATACTCGCCTGATACAAATAAAAGAAAGATACTCAAACAAAACAAATTCAAGAGTTAAAAACTAAGATAAATAAGCTGGAAGAGATTTTTTTTTAAACGGGACCAGGCGGATAGTGCAGTGCGCAGCCATAGCACCATCACCAATGGCAATAGAGCCAATGTACCCCATGGTGGGTAAGTGTAGTCCACAAACCCAACCTAACCCTTACATCCGATTTCACAGAGTGACCTCGACATGCATGGATAAAATATGAGTAAACCAGAACCTAACACCTGGTGACGACCAGGCTATCTGTTTAAAATTTGCAGATAAAACACTCACCGAGATGAGACCGCAGCAGCTACCTCGACTCTGGAGACTCAGGATACTGGGAACCTTAAGGCCCACGCAAGCACTGGATAATACAGATGGACTACGAGAGATGTAGCACACGCAAGAAAGACACAACTACATGAACTAGCTTTGTTTAATTTAACTGTCGAAATATGCATCTCAGCAGCCAAGGACTGGAGCAAGGACAGAACTTATTTTAACACATGGCTATGTATAGTGTATTAAGTAAGGTTGTAATGCAGCAGGCTGCCGATGCCATGGGCGCCAGTAGATTCCGAGGACAGGAGCAAGTTCATAGGACCAAAAGGGGAAGGGCGCAGAAATCCAACTGGATGGAATTTCAGTTCGAGAAGCTCATGCCTGGGCAGACGAAGCTGCAAACAAGCAGCCAAATCCACCCCACAAGAGAAACAGAAGGGTGGGAACAGAATGGAGCACAAAGGGAGGTGGACTATGAAGACCAAGGGAGGTCTCTGGAATATAAGGTGTATGTCCCGAAGTGTGACACGGTAATAACATGAAAAAGCCGGTATTGATCGTGCGCAGCGCAAACAAGAAGGAATACAACCTAAAAAGGGGGGGTGGCGGATGGAGTGTGGAGGAAAGATAAGCCCGTCCATAAAGACTGGAGCCAAAGGGGGGCTAGTAATAAAAGAATCTAAAGAAAGGATAACATTTGGGGTGTGTCAGCGACTACTCATTCTTCCTAACTTCTGTGGGAATGAAACTATAAGTCTATACCAGAACCTGACACAACGGATCCTCGAAGGTCCGGAATCCACTACCCTGAGATTTAATGTCAGAAAGGGAACAGGACAAGGTCGAACAAAAAGGAGAATACTGGAAACATTAAGCACGGGTTATGCGGCAGGGGTTACGATGATGAACACCATAGACCTGTATGCAATAGACGACCGGGTTAACAACGTAACACAAATCTTGAGGGGTTTACTGGGGAGGGACATGGATAACCAAGCCCTACAAGCACGGTTGGGAGATGGCACGGAAGGGGAACTGTTACAGGTAGCCCATACATTACAGAAGCATGCCAAGACAATAAATTTGATCCACGCAATGGGGAACGACATAAGTAAATGATTACAAGCTGAGATAGTTTGCTCCGGGTATGGGGCCTGGATATTAAGTGAAGTACAACATAACTTGGAGCAACTCCAGCATGGGGACATACCAGATTGGATCCCGAACAGCATACTTAACAATGAATAACACGTGCGAGGTACGAAGGAATAGTCACGCATGGGTGCCAAAATTAGTACGAAAGGCATTGACATAACCGATTGCTATAAAAATAATCAAGTGATTTTATGTCGAGGTACGCCACGAATGACGAATGATGATTGCAGATTCCACCAAACAAACGGATGCATGCTGAGTATCACTCCTCTCGAACACGATTCCGAAACAATCGCTGCTCCACAAGGGAATGGAGATTGGTGCGTGAGCACAGGAGCAGCCAACCCGATGATTAAGACCAGGGGAGGAGTCACTCCCTGTGTCATCACCAACCCTAACTTCTGTTTCAGGCCATGGGAAAAATAGACATAAATGGATACCACATACATCCCGAGACAACGGAAATCATCCACGGAATGGTCACGGATACCCTCTGAGAACGGTTCAAGGAGGCAGTATGGGAACCGGAAGAAAAACAGATACCCGAATTAAGTGAGGAATGATTGGTGCAATATCCAGCTGATAGAAGAAATAGACAAACCTACAAAGAGACACTAACACGATGCTGGCCAACCAGCCTTGGTACTCAAAACTGTGGAACATTGGACTTAATATTCAGATCCACCCATGGATAAGAATTATATCACATGCACTTGTAGTAATACAAGGCCTGGTCCTGATGGTACTGGTAGGGTTAACCTGTGCACGAATTAAACAGGCCAAACGATACGTCAGGGCACACACTATGATTAAGGCCATGAGGGATGAAAATTTAAGCAGTCCTACAGGAAGGACTTACCTTATATAACTCTGCTGGAAAAGTCTCAGGAGATCCCGAAGCTTGGGAGATGGCCACCCTGGTGAATGGACCTATCTGGAACTTGCCTACAGGGAGATAGTTATCGGGAAATATGGCCAGCTTGGCGTATAGCCAAGGGCCAAAAGGGGTGAAATGTAAGAGAAAAATTTGGCATTAGGGGTACCAGCGGAACAAGGGTTAAAGTGCTGGTTCCTGCACCGACCCATAAGGAGGTAAAAGGCCTCTCTTTGGCTTTGTACCAAGGCTCCAGAAGTTATTAATTCAATAATATTCCGACAGGATACGATGTGAGAACCTAAGCAGACATTGATAAGACCTTGCGAAGAGGCTTGAGGCAGACTCACGGGCATCAAGGAGAATCAACAAATTCTGACCTAATGAAGTCATTCTAGTCACGGCCTAAGGTGGTCACGAGGGTCTTGGCCTGTCAATCCAAAGTAGCACTGATAAGGTAGTCCAATTAGAGAGGTAGCACTGATAAGGTAGTCCAATTAGAGATCTAGGGAGGTCTTACCAGGGAACGGAGGGGTTTTTGAAATGTATAAAAGTTGTATGATTGTGCTGTTCGGAGAGCATCTCCACTCACAGGCAGCTGTGATGAGAGGTGTTCCCGGATGTTCGCAATAAAAGATATACCTTGCCATTCGTCTCTGTCTGCTAACTCCGGGGGCTGTTACGCGGGTTGGGGCGAGCGTCGACCCTCTATATCAGGGGGCCCGCTCGTGGGAGGAGAAGCCTTCCTATTTTCCCCTTACACCCTTCAAACCACTACGTTGCAGAGGAAGATTGATCCACAGTGGATCAGACTGAGTTGGAAACTCATACGGAGGAGGCAGAAGTGTACGGGGTGCAGACGTTCACGACGAAATGCCCACCAATAATGTTGAAAGTTGAACTGAACGGCATTCCAGTATCTATGGAGCTGTACACGGGGGTAAGTCAGTCCATAATGATTAAAAAGGCCTTCAACAGACTGTGGGGAAAGAAGGCACACAGGCCCAAGCTCAGCCCCATTCACCCTAAACTAAGGACTTACACCAAGGACTTAAACCAAGTCTCCTATGATGGAGCAGTACACGAATTCCCGCTGTGGATTGTGCCAGGGGATGGCCTCACGTTGTTTGGCAGAAGCTGGCTGGGGAAAATCCGCTGGAACTGGGACAACATCCAAGCGCATTGGTCCGTCGATGACGCCGCATGTACCCAGGTTCTCAGCAAGTTCCCATTGTTATTCAAGCCAGGTATTGGAAGCTTCTCAGGGGCGAAAGTACAGATCCATATGGTTCCCAGTACGCGAGCCATCCACCACAAGGCTCAGGCGGTACCATACATGAGGCGTGATAAAGTGGAAATTGAGCTGGACAGGCTGTAACGTGAAGGCATCATCACGCTGGTGGAATTCAACGACTGGGCCAGTCCTATTGTCCCCGTACTCAAGGAGGATGGTACAGTTAGAATTTGCGGGGACTATAAAGTAATGATTAACCGTTTTTCGCTGCAGGACCAGTACCCGCTACCCAACCTACTTGCGACCCTGGCTGGAGTGAAGACGTTCACCAAGCTGGACCTGACCTCGGCCTACATGACACAGGAGCTGAAGGAGTCTTCGAAAGGCCTCACCTGCATCACCACGCACAAAGGTCTGTTTATCTACAACCGGTGCCCGTTCGGGATTCGGTCGGCCGTGACGATCTTCTAGTGGAACATGGAGAGACTGCTAAAGTCAGTTCCTTGCACAGTGGTCTTCCAGGGCAATATATTGGTTACAGGTCGGGACACCATGGAGCACTTGAAGAATCTGGAGGAGGTTCTTAGTCAGTTGGATCGTGTGGGGCTCAAGTTGAAATGCTCGAAGTGTGTTTTCCTGGCACAGGACGTCGAATTCTTAGAAAGGAGAATCACAGCAGACAGCATCAGACACATCGATGCCAAGAAGGAGGCCATCAAGAACGCGCCCCGACCACAGAACGTGACGGAGCTGCAATCGTTCCTGGGACTCCTTAACTATTTCGGTAATTTCCTACCTGGGATAAGCACCCTGCTAGAACCCCTACATGAGCTACTGTGCAAGGGAGACGACTGGGTATGGGGGAATTCACAAGAGGCTGCCTTTAAGAAAGCCAGAAATTTATTGTGTTCGAACAAACTGCTTGTCCTGTATAATCCATGTAAACGGTTGGTGTTAGGTTGCGAAGTGTCGTCATACAGGGTCGGGTGTGTGTTACAACAAGTTAATAATTCGGGGATTTTGCGAATGCATCCAGGAGTTTGTTCAAGGCCGAAAGGGCCTACAGCATGGTTGAAAAAGAGGCTCTGGTGTGAGTTTACGGGGTAAAAAGAATGCACCAGTACTTACTTGGCCTCAAGTTCGAGCTTGAAACTGACCACAAGCCACTCATATCACTGTTCTCTGAGAGCAAATGGATTAATACCAATGCCTCTGCCCACATCCAAAGATGGGCGCTCATGCTGCCAGCATACAACTATGGAATCCGCCACAGACTGGGCACAGAGAACTGCGCAGATGCTCTCAGTCGGCTACCATTGCCCACCACCGGGGGTGGAAATGGCACAGCCAGCGGACTTGCTCATGGTCATGGAGGCATTTGAGAACAAGAAGTCTCCCGTTATGGCCCGCCAGATCAGGACCTGGACCAGCCAGGATCCTTTACTGTCCTTGGTAAAAAACTGTGTCCTCCATGGGAGCTGGTCCAGTGTCCCAGTGGAGATACAGGAAGCGATTAAGCCATTCCACAGACACAAATACGAGTTGTCCCTGCAGGTGGACTGTCTTTTGTGGGGCAATCGCGTGGTATTACCCAAGAAAGGCAGAGACACATTTATTTGCGAACTGCACAACACCCACCCAGGCATCATAATGATGAAAGCCATAGCCAGATCTCACGTGTGGTGGCCTGGCACCGACTCAGATTTAGAGATATGCGTGCGCCAGTGCAACACTTGCTCTCAGTTGAGCAATGCACCCAAAGAGGCACTGCTAAGTTTGTGGTCGTGGACATCCAAACTGTGGTCGAGGATCCAAGTAGACTATGTGGGCCCATTCCTAGGCAAAATGTTTTTGGTTGTCGTGGATGCTTACTCAAAATGGATTGAACGTGCAATAATGTCTGTAAGCACATCCATGGCCACCATTGAAAGCCTACGAGCCATGTTTGCCATGCATGGCTTGCCTGATGTCCTAGTCAGCGACAATGGGCTGTGCTTCACCAGTGCTGAATTCAAGGAATTCATGACCCGCAACGGGATCAAACATGTCACATCTGCCCCATGCAAGCCCGCATCCAATGGCCAGGCAGAACGGGCAGTTCAGACCATCAAGCAAAGCTTGAAACGTGTGTCGGAAGGCTCCCTGCAGACCCAGTTGTCCCAAATGCTGCTCAGCTACCGCACCAGACCCTACTCACCGGGATTCCCCCAGCTGAGCTGCTCATGAAAAGGGCGCTAAAAACAAGGCTCTCTCTTGTTCACCCTGATCTCCATGATCACGTGGATGGCAAGCGGCATCAATTAAGTATGTAACATGACTGTGCAAATTTGTCACGCGATATTGAGATCAATGATCCTGTGTTTGTGCTCAAATATGGACATGGTCTCAAATGGCTCGCTGACACAATCACAGCCAAAGAGGGGAGTAGGGTGTTTCAGGTCAAACTGACCAATGGACAAACGCACAGAAAACATTTGGACCAAATCAAATTGCAGTTCACCAACAGCTACAAACAACCCGAAGAGGACACCACCAACTTTGACCTTCCAACACACACACAAGTGGCAACTGACATCATAGTTGACCACGAACTCATCATCCCCAGCAGCCTGGCAAGTGAATAACCGACCAACCCACCCACACTAGCATTTGTACCAAGACGATCGATAAGGGAGCGCCAAGCCCCAGATCGTCTCACCTTGTAAATAAGTGTACTGTTGATTTCATGGGGGAGTGATGTTATGTATTTAACCCTTTGTAACTTGCATTACACCTGACCACCAGTGGGTGTACCTGCTGGAGTCCCAAGGGATCCCAGCATCCCTTGGGAGCACAGTATATAAGCAGACCACCCACGAGGTACCTGCACTCTGGCACCTTAATAAAGGAGCTAAGGTCACACTTGCTCATGACACACAATACTCAGTCTCACCATCTATTGTGAGTATAACAGAAGTTTTTCTGCACTCTGTCGAGCACCATTTTAAATGTTTTCCATTGCTGCTCTACATTGTTTGTTGCTAATATTGTTGCCCATTTTATTTTCCCAAGTTCTAGTCTCAGCCCTTCAAAATCAGCTTTTCTCCAATCTATTACACTGGTTTTCGTCCTTCTCATTTATCATCTTAAAGCGTATTATATTATGGTCACTATTGCCTTGATGTTCCCCTACTTTTACTTCTCTTATCTGCTCTGGTTCATTCCCCATTACTGGATCCAATAGTGAATCCTCCCTTGTCTGGATTTTTACATATTAAGGAGTCCGGTACACATTAAACAAACTCTATTCCCTTATCCGATATACCTTCCTCTTCTATCCAATTAATATCAGAGTAGTTGAAATCCGCCATGATTATTATTCTATGTTTTTTATTCATTTTCCTAATTGGTATATATAGTTCTTCCTCTACCTCTCTTCCACTATTAGGTGGTCTGCAGACTACACCTATTAGTGTGATTGATCCTTTATTATCTTTTATCTCTATCCATATAGATTCTATTTTTGTCTTGTTGATAGCTGCGTCAGTTTTTTCTACTGCCATTATGTTATCCCTAATAAGAACAGCTATTCCACCTCCACTGTTTCCCTCTCTATCTTTTCTAAATATGTTATACCCCACCATGTTTAATTCCAAGTCCTGATTTGTCTGTAGCCATGTCTCAGTAATCCCTTCTATGTCTTGTTCCTCGCAACGCATGGTTACCTCCCGCTCCCCTGTTTTATTACGGACACTGTGTACATTGCTGTACAGACAGTTTAATTCATTTTTAATAGGATTTCCTCTAACTTTATGTTTAACCACCTTTTTAGACTCCTGTTCTATAACTCTATTTATTCCCTTGCCATCAATATTCTCCCTTACGTTATTCTTTCCTATGTTCTCTTTTCCTATTTTGTTGATATTCAGGCTGATTATGTTTCTTGTAGATCCCTCCCCCCATCTTACTCGTTTAAATCCTTTGCCAACTCTCTATTTAGCCTTTCCGCTAGGACACAGGCCCCATCCCGGTTTAGATGTAGCCCGTCCCATCGATGTAGCTCCTTCCTATCGCAAAACTGGTGCCAGTGTCCCATGAAAAGGATCCCTTATTTCTCACACCAGCCCTTTAGCCACATGTTAATTTTCCTGATCTGTCAGCTTCTATGCCAATTTGCACATGGCTCAGGCAATAATCCAGAGATTATTACCCTCGAGGTCCTGCTTTTTAATTTAGAGCCTTACTCTTGATACTCTTTCAACAGGACCTCCTCCCTGTTCCTACCTATGTTGTTTGTTCCAGCATGGACCACGACAACTGGATTAATCCCCTCCCTTTCCAAGGTCCTCTCTAGTCACTGTGAGATATCCCTTACCCTGGCACCGGGTAGGCAACACACCCTTCGGGATTCTCGTTCTTGACTGCCCCTTGGATGGCCTTCTGAGCCATTATGCCTTGGTCTGCATTGTGGCTGTCCTCCCTCCAGTCTTTCTCCTTGTCCTCACAGGTAGAGATTACATTGTACCTGTTGGACAAGACTAGTGTCTGTGGGACCTCCTTCTCAACCTCTCCTAAATCCACGGTACCTAACAGTCACACCCGTTCTTTCCTGAGCCTGTGCTTTCCTCTGGGGTGTGACTGTATTCTGGATAAAACTGTCCATGAAATCCTCCCCCTATCTTATGTGTCAGAGTGTCTCCAACTCGCACTCCAGCTCAATGATTTTGAGCCAGGGAGATTCGAGAATATTACCTGAATGGCGGCAGATTAGGAAAAGGGGAGGTGCAACGAGACCTGGGTGTCATGGTTCATCAGTCATTGAAAGTGGGCATGCAGGTACAGCAGACGGTAAAGAAGGCAAATGGTATGTTGGCCTTCATAGCTAGGGGATTTGAGTATAGGAGCAAGGAGGTCTTACTGCAGTTGTACAGGGCCTTAGTGAGGCCTCACCTGGAATATTGTGTTCAGTTTTGGTCTCCTAATCTGAGGAAGGACGTTCTTGCTATTGAGGGAGTGCAGCGAAGGTTCACCAGACTGATTCCAGGGATGGCTGGACTGTCATACGAGGAGAGACTGGATCAACTGGGCCTTTATTCATTGGAGTTTAGAAGGATGAGAGGGGATCTCATAGAAACGTATAAGATTCTGACGGGACTGGACAGATTAGATGCGGGAAGAATGTTCCCGATGTTGGGGAAGTCCAGAACCAGGGGACATAGCCTTAGGATAAGGGGTAGACCATTTAGGACTGAGATGAGGAGAAACTTCTTCAGTCAGAGAGTTGTTAACCTGTGGAATTCCTGCCGCAGAGAGTTGCTGATGCCAGTTCATTGGATATATTAAAGGGGATCAAGGGGTATGGAGAAAAAGCAGGAAAGGGTTACTGAAGGAATGATCAGCCATGATCTTATTGAATGGCGGTGCAGGCTCGAAGGGCCGAATGGCCTACTCCTGTACCTATTTTTTATGTTTCTATGTTTCTATGAGATAGAGACAACTCCCATAGTGTTTTATCGGGAGAGTCTCGCTGTCAACAAACTGCAGTCCAGACACACAACCTGCTCTGCTATATCTTAGTCTAGTCTTATTTTATTTATTTAATTAGTTCATCCCGGGATGGCAGGACTGACATATGAAGAAAGATTGGATCGACTAGGCTTATATTCACTGGAATTTAGAAGAATGAGAAGGGATCTATAGAAACATATAAAATTCTGATGGGATTGGACAGGTTAGATGCAGGAAGAATGTTCCCGATGTTGGGGAAGTCCAGAACCAGGGGTCACAGTCTAAGGATAAGGGGTGAGCCATTTAGGACCGAGATGAGGAGAAACTTCTTCACTCAGAAAATTGTGAACCTGTGGAATTCTCTACCACAGTAAGTTGTTGAGGCCAGTTCATTAGATATATTCAAAAGGGGGTTAGATGCGGCCCTTACGGCTAAAAGGATGAAGGGGTATGGAGAGAAAGCAGGAATGGGGTACTGAAGTTGCATGATCAGCCATGATCATATTGAATGGTGGTGCAGGCTCGAAGGGCCGACTGGCCTACTCCTGCACCTATTTTCTATGTTTCTATGTTATTCAATGATTATTTATAGTTATATTGAATAGTTTAACTAGTTGGAGTGAACTTGCAAGTGGTGGTGATCCCTGCTCCTGCTGCCCTTCTCCTTCTAAGTAGTTGCTGTCGAAGAAGTCTTGGCGAGCCTTGGTCAAGTACCTCAGCCCAGGATATCACTGCAGCAGTTTCTCAGGCCAGTGTAATTGGGTGGATGTCAAGGTTCCACGATTCCTGCTCAGCTGAAGGGGTTTAGGTCAGATGGGGAGGTGTGGGTACCGGATAAGAAGTTTTCTCTAACATAATCGCTAATTAGTTGGACTCGCTATCATTCATATCATAAGCATGTATTTTTCATGGCACATCTTCCTCAGTTCATGCAGGGTGGGGAGATGGGGAATATTACTCGGGGGAGGGGGGGCAGGATAGGGACATCGGTGACTATTTGATCAGTGGGGTTGCGGTGAGAAAGGGGGTAGGAGGGAAATATTTACTCAGCATTTTGGAGGGGGAAGTAATCTCCCCCATTCTAAGAGTGATTAAAAGGCAAATGAGGAAAGCTACTACAACTTGTAGTTATATATAGCACGTTTAACATAGCAAAAAATCCCAAGGCACTTCACAGGAATGTAATCAGACCAAAATTGACACCAATTCCAAAAAGGAGATATTAGGAGAGGTGACTAAAGGCTTGTTCAAAGTGATATGTTTTAAGGAGGGTCTTCAAGGACGAGGTGGACAAATTTAGGAAGGAAACTCCAGAGATTCTGAACGAGGCAAGAGATGACACGGCCACTAATGGTGGGATGGGCAAGAGTCCAGATTTGGAGCAACGCAGAGTTCCCGGAGGGTTGTAGGAAGTTACAGAGGTAAGAATGGGTGAAGCCATGGAGGAATTGGAACATGAAGATGAGGATTTTAAATATAGATCAGTGAGCACAGAGGTCATGGGTGAACAGGACTTGGTGCGAGTTAGTATATGGGAAGCAGAGTTTTGGATGAGCTTATGTTTACGGCAGATGGGAGATGGGAGACCAGCCAGGAGAGCATTGGAATACTTGTGCCCGGAGGTAACAAAATCATGGATGCGGGTTGCAGCTGAGGTAGAGACAGATACATGTGATATTACAGAGGAGGAAGTAGGATGTTTTAGTGATGAATAGGATATGAGGTCAGAAACTCAGCTCAGGATCAAATAACGTGTCAAGGTTACAAACAGTCTGGTTCAGCTTCAGCCAGTAGCTAGAGGTGGTGATGGAATTGGTGGCTAGTGAACAGAGTTTGTGGTAGGGACCAAAGACAATAGCCCAAATTTTGCTGCCAAAATAATGGCAAATTTAATATGCTTGTTGTCATGCTTCAGGTTTTCTCTACCTATTGGGGTTACATTGAGGGGTGGTAAGGCCAATTCTGTGGCGGGAGCAGGACTTCCACGCTGGGGGTTAAAATTCCCTGCCCCAGAAGGTTACCACCCCCAAGATGGGAGCCTGTGCGGGGAGGCAGAGGGAAGATGAGGGGAAACGGGGGTGGGGAATGGAGGGGAGAGTGGTGGAGGTGGGGGGCAGAGAAACCCAGGGCGGGGGACAGGAGGGGCCACATTGCAGTGAAGGTCTGGGGGGGCGAAGTGTGTTGAAGGGGCGGGCCTGGGGGCTCTGTGCCTCGGTGCGGGGAGTGTTCGGAGTGGGGTGGACGGGTTGACTGTGCAGATGGCGGTTGGTGGATGTGGTGTGGTTGGCATCGCGGGGGCGTGGCTCCGGGGTAGCCGGGGCTGGGGGCTCGACATCCGGGGGTGTTCAGCATTTGGAAAGGATTCTGACGGGACGGGGCGGGTTGGGTGCAGGGGGAGTGTTTCCGGTGTTGGGTGGATCCGGAGCCGGGTGGGGGCACGCTCTTGGGATGGGGGGTGGGCTGTTTGGGGCTGGGATTGGGAGAGACTTCTTCACATGGGGAGTTGTTGGCCTGTGGGGTTCCCTGCCGCAGAGAGTTGTTGATACCAGTTCATTGGATGTGTTCGGGAGGGAGTTGGATGTGGTCCTTGCAGCTGGGGTTGTCGGGGAGGGGGGGTGTGGAGGGGGCGTGGGTGGGAGGTGCTGGGGTGGGTGATCAGCCATGATCTTGTTGAATGGCGGTGCAGGCTCGAAGGGCCGAATGGCCTACTCCTGCACCTATTTTCTATGTTTCTATGTTAGCCTCCCTCACCAAAATCATTCTCATATTTTTCCATAATGGTTTTTATCAGTAGTTGCCATACCCTCCTTAAAGCTGACATTGTTTTGCCACCCTCAAGCCATTTTCAACCATTTCACACATTCACAGCTGAATTCTCAAATTTTTTATGATTCACCGTGGTAAAATAGCTGATCAGATGTTTCAACATCAAAATTATAAAGGTGTTGTGATTAGCAGTTATTTTTCCATTGCGGTTTATGAAATTGCATTTTCCGGTCCGCACTTAGGAAAGATGTCAATCACAAGATTTTGTTAGCAGGTCATATAAATGATAAAAAAAAACATTATTTTTCACGAGTGTTAAATTAGCTTGTTCAAGGCTAGAAAGCCTTCAGTCACATGGAGAGCTATTACCAGAATCACTCATGCTATCAAGGTTCTCATATCGGCTGAAACCCACCAACACAAGTTGAGAAATTATTAGAAATGGAAGTACTGTCTCATATGACTCTAGCCCAAACTATCTCTTTCTTGATGTAGAGGGATTGAAAGGTGCTTGTATTACATTAGGTACACCAGTCTTAAAATGAGGGCAACACATTAGTGCATTTAGTTGTTTCCTCTCCTGATGCTTTGCCCTCCAGCTTGAGGATTCACGATTTCTAAATTTGAATACCTGGGATTAAATTCAACATTATGCTTGGTTCCCAAGGAGGAAAGTGTACGTTCCGAATGGTCAACTTCCCTTTGTGATGGTATGAGTGGAAGTCGGTTTGTTATTACTTTACCATCTTGGGTTTGATGATACCTGAACATTCCCCACATCCCACATCACAATAAACATTACTGAGAAGTTCTGGCAGAATTTAAACCATGCAAAGGCTTAGTTCAATGTAAGGCCTTGTACAGCACATGTTATGCAAGATGAGTTCAGCAAAGGAGAGTATTTTGGTGGAAGACTCAAATAGATAATTAAAAACATATTTTATTGTTACATCAACTTAAGAAATGTAGTGGCAGTTAAAAATCAATCTGTACAATGGGCAACAATTGAGTCATCATAAAATACTACAGTTTTTAATACTGCCAATAACATCAATTACACAGCTGATCATTGAAACAGATCAAGTTCTGCTGACATCTGGTTTCCCTTTATTAACACTTAAAAAAAAACAATCTTATCCTTTTGCACTATATAGCTATTTTTGTCAAAGACTTGGCACATTCACAATAGCTATTCAAAAACACGATCCTTAGCATATTGCCTTGTGTGACCACAAAATACATGAAAAGTTAGGTTTGCTGAATTCATTCCAAGAAATTATGCAAATGTCAGTTCTGATTTCACCAGACTGAAAAACTCCAGTGACAATAAAAGTAGTATTTGCGTTATCAAAATGAACAGAATGGTTTTGTTGAGCAATTTAAATTTCTTTACTTTAGAAATAGTCCTTCAATAATAACATCAGTCTCTGTTTTAGATTGATACTTCACCTTTATCAGCAAAAATTTCAAGGCATCCCAGAACACATTAAATATCTACAAAAGCTTGCAAAATTTAAACAACCCAATCTATATCTATGTACACTTTGTATAAACTTTTTGAATACATAAACTTACATCTTTACAAAGCCTGTTAACAGCAGGTAAAAAATAATACACAACAGGACGACAGTTTCACACAATACTACAAAAAGCTTAGAAATCTTGAGGCTTATCAAATTTCACAATTTTCTAAAATGCAATGCCATAGACCCACTGCTGCTGTAAGATAATTTACATACAAATGAATGAATGAGAGTCCAGCTGTAACCCTACTATTGGATTATCAATGATATTGTAGCTTTTTGAATACATGGGACAGACTGTAAAGGTGCATGACATTTTCTTCATATTTTGTTCCAGTTATGAATTGTGACATAGCAGGTTTGTGAGGTACACTCATCTTGTAGGAATTGAATCAGACCAAATTTGTTTCACTCAAGATCTCCGATATTCAATGGAGAGAACTGACCTTTAACCTTATAACTTAGGCTAGATCTGAATCAAAGTCCCAGTTGTGAAAATGTCCAGCTGTAAATCTGTGTGAGAATTATTTTCTCTGCATTTATAAAAACACTTCAATCAAACTGGTTAACACTGTATTACCAGAGACAATACTTCATGGGGAATGATGTTCAGCCCTGATAGACCAAAAACATAAATGAATCAATTATTAAATAGCAAAAAGCAGCTTTGCTGTTGCTTCATTTAAATAATTTGCAATAGAAATGCATTCCGTACTATTGAGAGATTTTCGAAGGTGATTTTTATATTGACCAGCCTGAATTCTGGCCTAACAAAGCCTATTTCAGTTTGAAGCCCTAGATTGGAAATGCCATAAGATTTGGAACTTACATTACCAATCACTCTAAAGTTATAGCTGTCAATAAAATACAGCAGGCTTTACCTGTGAGCATGGAGGCACAATACTAGCCAGACCTTTTTTTATTATGTTCAAAGATTTTCTTATTAGTTTTTCTCAGTAAACAAATACACCTCATACTGTGCCTGCCTCACAGTCAAAACACATGAAGCTTGTCAAATGGCTCCTTAGGCAAGATCAATAAAAGATGCATATTTATTCCAAATTTACATCAGTTCTAGCCTGCAGTGCAATTTTTCTTACTCATATATGCGCTTGGCTAAAAGCCCCCACTCCCTTTCATGCCTGTTCTAAAATTTAAATAACCTGACCCCAACGCAAGCGTATGTAGCAGACTGTTGTTTCACATCTTTGATATAGGAATAAGTCATGGAAAAATTTTATTACAATCCGAGTGGGGGTTTTGGTTAAGTATTTTAGGTAGGCATTTATTGGCAACTGTTCTACTTCACTGCATTGCTTTAACTTACTGCAGTCGGTCACTTACTTCAGGGCTCTGCACAAATATACATTCCATTATTACACTGTAACCAGTAAGAAAGTGAACTGACAGAACTAAAATGATGCAAGATGGATTGTTAAACACGTGTTCTCCTGGAAGGACTGAATAGACAACTGACATCTTATCAGTGTGTTACTGGACTGTAGCAATATACATGCAGTTGACTATCCAGTGATTTACTTCATCATCATTTTAAGAAAGTGCCATTACTAGTTACTTCGTTCCTTAGACATTACATTTTGGAATTACCTACACAGACTGCAATTGTTTGATTAGTAGTTTATAGTATCAGAAGATCACTTAAACCTACACTATCAAATTAATTTCCACAGGAACAATACTTCAGAATTTCATCAATGATAATAAATGAAATTTTTTCTGCACTTCCAGCTCCGATGTTGACTCAACTTGAAACCATATCATGGCTATCATGAAAGGCTTCATTTATTAAAAAGGCATTTATTTGTAGCCATATTAGTAGAAGGAGTCTGTTGTGGGTATAATATAATGAAATTAGTACCCAATTAGCAGAAAATAACTCATTCTAATTTATTTTGTTCATCAATTCGTGTGGATGTAAATACGCCATGAAATGGTCTTCAACTTCGTGTCACTGTACCATTTTATTCCGAGTGTTGCTTGACTGTTCATTAATTTTTTCGTTCTGAAGTGGCCGATATAGCAGTCATCACACTTGTGTCTGGTATTGAGATTCTACAAAAGAGATATGAATATTATCAAAATTCAGCTCATCGCCACTTTCGTAGTCACTCATCACTACTTCAGAGTCATCGAAACCACAGCTCGTTGACATATCTGATGATGATGCATTTGTCGATGTGAGCATGGGCATTGACATATTGCCAATAATCACTTTCTCCAAGTCTTGGTTTGAACCTGCATGAAATGCACTATAGTCTGTCTCACCCTGGGCACCAACAGTCTCACCCTCTGCTGGCAATTGATGAGGTGGCAGATACTGGCTGGGGTGGAAGAGCGGTCTTCTTCGGCCATTGGAGCTTAAAGTGTTCAATGTGGATGCTGCCTGGGGTGGTGGGATGACCTCATATTGATCCTGGTAATCCTCTGGCAATGGAGGAGGAAGTTGGTCCTGGCTCAGGAATTCTTCATCTTGAGGAGGTGGGAAGTCATTATCTATGTCATATCCACCGAGGTAGTAGTCAGTATCGAGTGCTCTTGCATTTTCATGATGGACAGGGGCAGTATCAGCTGTTTCATAATGCGGTACTTCTTCAATGTTAGGTAGTCGAGTGCTTGGCATCCAGTCTGAGGTATCCCAATGATATGCTGCAATAGAAAGAAAAAGCTACAGTAACATTTGTTATTACAAACAGCTTGAGAATAGGCTATCAATGGAATTATTCCTTTGTGCTGCTATTCAAAGATGTTTAAACATTGTGTGTAAGTGCTGCTAATATGAAATGCTAATATGATGGAATTTGATTGATCATTTTGATTGTTCCCATTGGATAACAGTTGAGACATATATATTATATATAGATCCTGTACTTAAACTAGAAAATTTGTGCTTTCAATTAAACTGTGCATACACTTAATCACAGATCTAGTTATCAAAAGTAGTTTTCTGATTTGTTACTTAGTATGTATAATGTTTTTGAATGTCCAGGTAGTATACCTTTTAGTACTAAAAGGATACTTCTGCATTGCAACTTTTCTAGATTTATCCTACAATTGTCTTTCTCTTTCTATTAAAACTTTGTCAATTAACACAAGCTCTGTGGCCATTGTATAATTTGTACGGGATTTATATAATTTTTAAATTGCACAAATAAGTGATTAAAAATCAGTGCTTGAGTTGCACTGAAACATGATTTATTGTCCATCAAATATTGAACACGAAGTTGTTTTTTTTTAAACTTCTGAGCAGCCTATCCCCAGAACTATGGGCTAGAATTTCCCTAACCTGTTTTTCTGGCGCCCTCACTCGAGGTGCGTCGCTTTTGTCCGCTTCCAAGCGCGCCGAAAAAAGACCTTCATATTCTGGCCGCTCCCCAGCCTCTACTCGGTCATGACGCAGCATGGCCCAATGGATTGGGGACGGAGCCAGGTCCCGGCGCTGAAAACAGTGCCGGGTCCTCTGCACATGCGCACTAGAGTCTGAGCGCACGTGTAGTAGCTCCTGGCAGGCCGTTTCTGCAAACGCGCGCTGCAGGCTGTGTGGGAGGGGCCTGGCCAAATGGGCTCCCTCATCAGCAGCCAGAGTGTGCTCTGCAGGCTGTGTCATCTGATTGTTTTCTTCCCTTCATGTCAAAAGATGATTTGATTCCTTTCAGCCTTGGATTAGGGGATTAACAGATTGGAAACACTTTAACAAAATCAAGATGGAACTTTGGCATGGAAGGGGCCTGTGATGATGGTTCTTGAATCCACCAGTGGTGATGCTTCTGACCTGATTGTAAAACTCCTGAAGAGCGACCAGATGAACTGGGGATTCATGCGGGTGTTTGATGCCATGCCGGACATCAGTCTAGACATGCTTCGCAGGAGGGTAATTCCACCTCCACCTTCTCCTCTCCCCACCTCCCTCCTCTCCCCCCTCCCCCCTCCTCTCCTCTACCCCCTCCCTCTCCTCCCCTCTCCTCTCTCCCCCCCTCCTCCTCCCCTCCCCCCCCTTGCCGCTGAATGGGCTCCCTCATCGGCGGCCTGCTGCGTTCCCTAAGGTAAGACTTCTTTTTGTTATTTGTTATTTACTGATTGATTTTGGTGCTTTAGAGGCAGGGTTCCCTCTGTTTTTTTATTTTTTATTTATTGATTGCTTATTACTTTGGTCTTGGTACTTTAGGGGCAGAGTTCCTTATATTTTATTTGTTAATTAATTGCTTATTACTTTTTGTTTGGCACTTGGTTGTGCTTTAAATGTAGTTACTTGCGCCGATTCCTTAACTGTAAGTAAGGTCTTTCTGTGCGGACAAAAGTGGACACATACGCTGCCCTAAGTTAGTTTAGTACAACTTTTTTCTGGCCAAATTGGCATAAATGGTGTAAGTGGCTGGGAACGCCCCCTTTTGAAAAAAAAACTGACTTAACAAAAAACCTAACTAACTCACTTACACTGGCGCAAATTAAATGGCCATATTTGCAACTGAAAAGATACACCAGAAAAAACGGTGCAACTCATGGAGAAATTTGGGCCCATTATGTATATGTATTTGTGGCTTTATGTATAAGAAAGACATTGACTGGGCGAACACATCACAGCACATTTCAGAATGAAGTAGGATGTCAAATTCATGCAAAGGCCAACCAAAAATCAGCATGCATTTTGAAAGCCAATCACTTCTTATTGTAAAAGCGGCATATTGATAAAATAAGGCTGAACCAGCAAATTGTTGAATGATGCTTTTCAGTTAAACAATGTAGTTACACATTTCTAATGACAGTTGTGATAACTGATGTTTAAGTACATAGTACGTTTCATGTCTTTCAATATTAAAGTCACCACTTTTGTGTTTAAACAGCTGCACACTGGTTTAAATTAATTACTAAGGTTGAAATTCATTATTGTAACAAAATGAGTTCAGCCTGAAGGTCAACATAAACAATATGGTATTCAAGTGCAAATCCATGCCCTTGCAGATTATTTTATATGCTAAAAATGACTGTAACGCTCACAGTTCCTGTTGCATGCATGCATACATAGAGGGGAATTAGGTTACAAAAACGTGAGACAAACTGCTACTTAAAAAAAGGAACTGGGGTAGCATTATCAAGCAGATTGGAAGTGTTCAGGAGTCACCTCGATTGTAGTTCTGCCCCTCCTCCATAAGGGACACTGTTAGGTGGAAAGTGAAAATAAGTGAATGTTTTGTTAAGAACATACCTCAAGCTCATCAGTTAAAATAGAGCATGTAGACACTGTAGTAGCTTTAAATGCAGCACAATAAAAACATTGTTCATACATTTAGCCCAACAACAAGAAGGACGGTGCTCCTATTCCTACCTGCATTTGAGAATTTTTTAAAAAGTTAAATAATAGATCCCTTACAAATTTGGCCTGTATTTGCCATTTTAAAGGTAAACCTACTGTAGTATGAAAATATTTAACACAGATTTGTACTTTTTATTAAGCACATTTTTTATTGATTCTCATCAATAGGTCAATAATAACTTCATCAGATGATGCATTAATGAACTGTACAGCATCAGAATCCAGTATTCCAATTGATAGGAATTAGAGCAAATGAAGGATACCGTATTGGTGTCATTGCAACATGACTGCTCCATATGAACAGAAAAATATCTCTAACTCATTAGTGCCATAAATATAAGGACCAGGGAAATTGGCACTAATAAGCTGCACTTGGGTTTCAGCACAAATGCCTTCTATAGTACTTTGTGGTGTGTCACTACTAAATAGCTAATTTGGTTGATGCTTAATTTTCCTCAAGTTTAAAGTGGAATTTGTTTTTTCTTTGTTGAATCAAATTTGATGGAATACAGAAATCAGAAATGGTCATGTTTGCTGTCGGTTTTTAAACAGTGATGGCACCATGATTTTCAACTACACCATTGTTTGGAAAACAATTAGCTTAAACACTTCTGTGTTCCCAAAACTGTAAAACATATTTCCATATTAGCAATGTTAGAGTGAAGCAAGGATGTCTCTAAACTGTTCATTCTGAAAAACATGACTTAAAACTTAAATTGCTAGAAATATTATACAGTATGATATTTGAATTTGATCAGTGCAAGTTCACATCATTTGTATTTTTTTTTAACTGTATCATGTAATCAGCATCCCTTCAGTCATCTCACTGCATTGACATTCAGACTACATCCTATTTAATTCTGTCAATTTTCATTTATAGAAACGTGACTCTTATGTTCAGTTAAAAAGATCTTGCTGTAGTTTTCTTAATTCCCTATAATTGTTTCTCTAACATAAGATTATTTATCAGGTAGGAAACTGCCCCAAAAATCCTTTCCCTGGGTTTTTCATATTGTTGTATGAGAAAGCTGTTCCAGCATTCTTCCACTGTAATTTCAGCAAGAGTATGTTGGAACAGCTGAAAATGAGGTTAAGATCCAGATACATCAGGGCCTGGTCTAGTACTGTCGGTTTTGGGATGATCTGATGGAACCGTGCCTTGGCCCACCTCAAAAATAGCTATTGATGCAAGAGGGCAGAAGTCGGGGACTCCTATTGTCAGAATTCCTGTGACCCAGGCCTTCATTGGGACCCGGTGTATGGTCAGTGCAAGTGTGCTTGGTGAGACCAGGTGCACCAGCTGGCCCACTGGCATATGTGGAAACTATCTGGAGATAGGATCATTAAAAACAAATTAAACCAGGCTCCTTACAAATGGGTTGCTGTACTTTGTTTCTGTGGAAGAGGGCCCAGATAACCACTCTCCCCCACCCAGGCCATATATGCCAGACTTTCCAGCTTACCCCAATGTCAGGTGCCTCAGATGTGCCCCTAGTGTCATCGGTGTCCACCAAAGTGTAGCCAATTGAAAGGATTTTAATCTGACCCCATAAACTTTAATGGCGTCAGTGGCAGAGGTTTGGAGCGTGTGCATCTGGCACATATGCTGAGATGCACTGCTAGGTGTCTCTAATTTTCAAACAAAAGGAAACATTTTTGACAGGCTTCAAAGATGTGTATTACAAAACAATAATGTTCTAAAAAATCTATTGACTATGAACATTTTTCAAAAGCAATTGTTTCAAATCTTCAGTGCAGTTAAATTGTCTGAAACTGAAGCTAGTAATTTTAAGGCAATAGTTTCAATATGATTTATTGATAAGGAATTGCATTGCATATCATCAGATTCTATTTTCAGGGGTTTCTTTAATGATGGAACCACTATTATTCAATTTTGCTCCAAAAGTAAAATAAAAATAAAAAAGAGTAGGGGAGTGAGACTAATTATATAGCTCTTGCAAAGGAGCTGGCACAGGCATGATGGGATGAAAGAATGGCATCCTTTTGTTCTAAATGATTGTATGAAAAATCCTGAAATAACTTTGTTGATATTAGCATATAAATGATTAACGTATTCACATGAAATTCTTTTCACTGTATTTTAACAGAGGCATTAATAAATGGGCTAATGCTGCCAGTGAAATAGCAGACAAAGCAATCTCACGAACAAGGATCAACAGCATATTTATATAATGCTTTTAACGTAGTAAATCTCCCCAAGGCACTTCACAAGCCTTATCAAACAAAATTTATCACTGGGCCACATAAGGAGGTATTAGGACAGGTGATTAAAAGCTTGGTCAAAGAGGTAGTTTTAAGGAGCATCTTAAAGGAGGAGAGAGAGATAGAGAGACAAAGAAGTTTAGAGAGGGAATTCAAGAGTTTAGAACCTAGGCAGTTGAAGTCATGGGCGCCAGTGGTGGACCGAAGAAAATCAAGGATGCATAAGAGGCCAGAATTGGAGGAGCGCAGAAATCTGAGAGGGTTGTAGAGCTGGAGGAGGTTACAGAGAAGGAGGGGTGAGGCCATGAACGGACTTGAAAACAAGGATGGTCATTTTTAAATCTAGGCATTGCCGGACTGGCAGCCAATGTAGGTCAACGGCATAGGGTGATGGGCGAATGGGACTTGATGCGAGTTAAGATATGGGCAGCAGAATTTTGGGTGTGCTCACGTTTACAGAGGGTGCAAGGTGGGAGATCAGCCAGGAAACATTGGAATAGTCGAGTCTAGATGTAAGGAAGGCATGGATTTTAGCAGCTGATGAGCTGAGATGTGTCGGACATGCTGGAGAGATGTATGTTGGACATCTTGGGGAGTTAAGGGTTAACAGTCAAACTTCTTTGGGCTAGACTTTCCCGAGAGCCCCTCAATGTCCGATTGCCCGCCCAGAAAAACTGCTAACGTTTTGCAAGTAACGCTGGTGAGAATTTCCATAATTAAGTTAAAAATAATCGCCCGGCGAGAAAATGGATCTTGCACCAGTACAGTATTTTCGGCGGTTTCTCGGCAGTTAAAGGCAAAACTAAGTGAAACGGGCGGTTCTTAACATTTTTTAAAAAATTTACTCCGAGGCTGCGGTTGGGCCTAGTGAGGGAGGAAAATGTAAAAAAATTAAAAATTTTCACTAAAAAAAAAGTTAAAAAACATTCCTATGACAATTTTAAAGCTAATTGCCGTTTTACAATTAAAAAAAAATAAAGAGCCTTTAACTTACCTTTCTTTGCAGAGTACTCATCTACCACCCTGTTTCAGCTGCTTTCACAGGGCGGTTCCCTCAGCGATCTGGACGGGTTTCCATTGAGGCCAAACTTACGCCCTGGCGATTTTCTCGGCGGTGCACGTCAGCGGTTTGCTTCCGGCGGGCGTTTTGAGATTTGGGTGGTACCATTCAAAAAGTAAGGGGGAAACTTTCGCTGGGCGGTTTCTCTCTCAAAAACAACTGTACCACCGAGAAAACTACCGAAAACCCGTCGAAAATGAAGATGAAAGTTTAGTCCTTTGTATCTTAAAGGGTTTCTAAGATATAACAGGATTACTTTAAAGTGTTGTGAGGAGAATGCATGGCTTGTTTTCTAAGATGTTAAGTGCTTGTGTAAGGGAATAAGTGTTAGTAATGACATCAGTGAGTCCATTTGCTAAAGATAACAGTAGATAAAGGAAGTTTTGTTTAAGGGAGATGTTTCTGAGGCAAACAATTGCAAGTGTTTTGATAGATAGTCTGTTCCCACAGGATTTGGGAAATAGAAACATCATTTTGAAATTTTCTTTTGATGTTGTCAAAATATGGTATATAAAGGATCATGGATTTCAACATGTTGTCACAGTGTACTTGAAAGATACAGAAACAGAATATCCACTCTGTATACAGTTAAAGACCGATCACCTTTCTGTGTATCATTAAAGTCTGTTCCGTATACTCCACAATGAAGTCTCGTACTTACTCGAAACGTGTTGTTGTGAACCAGAGGAGAAAGGAGGTTGCTTGACAAGGGTGGGTGGAGGTGGATGATGTTACGGAGGTGGAAGTAGGCGATGGAGAGGATATGGGGTCAGAAGCTCAGCTAAGGCTCAAACAGGTTGCAAACAGAGATGCTTCAGCCTCAGACAGTGGCCAGGGAGAGGGATGGAGTCGGTGTCTAGTTAACGGAGTTCGTGGCTGGGACCGAAGACAATGGCTTCAATCTTCCAAATATTTATGCTAACACTACACAGTATAATTTCGAAACTGTATAAATTCAGTAAATAGATCAGTAATACTATTGGTTCATTGGAATAATCACAAATTTTAGATTAACTCAGTTAACTACCACTTACATTGCAGTTAATATTTTAACTAAAAAGTTAGATTTTTCTCAATTTAAATTACGATTTACACAAAGCAACAAAAAGGGCTTTTTAAAGTGAGGTATGCTGTTTGACTGTACCATGTAAACACCATATTCTCACAAGTAAAGAGAGGACAGCAAGTAGCAAGTTAAATACCTTCATTCTCAATTGTGTCAACCGCATCGTTAACCAGCCGTATAACAGTCACTATTGAAGCTTTTAGGGTAGGGTAAGAAAAGGGGAAGATAAGAAAAGGAGCAGTGGATAGCAGTGTAAAGTTAGTAAGCAGTTTCAGATTGATTTGTTAGCATTTATTTGATGTAAAGCTCCAAAAACCCAAAAGGCAAATCCAATAATATTGCAGAAGAACATCTGAATTAATAATCTGCTTTTTGACCATTTCTACTGCAAAAATTCAATAAAGTTCATGGTGAAATGAAAATACAATATTTTTCTTACTTTTACATAGTAGGACTGATTTTACATATGGACGCTCTCAGTGGGGAGCCTTTCCTGCTGGAAGTGGCAGCCATGTTCCCCACAATACTTCATTGATTCATTTCAATGGACAGATGTCATGGGCAGTGTGCCCTTGATTTGTTGATACACGCTTCTGGTAGGGAGGCTCCCTACTGGAAGTAAACATTCATAAAATTGGCCCTATTATGTTCAGCTATTTTATTTCTGAAGAAAAGTTTGAAAATGCATTGTGCCTTGCAATAAATATTCTTCATGCAAACTCATACTATTGACATCAAAAATTACATACCCGCTCCTCCACTGCACCGCCTTGATAATTACCATCTTATCAATAAACTGAAGTTCACATTTAGAAATTGGAACTTGTGGCTCAAATTTTTAAAAAGCATCTATTTTTGCATTCGCATCAATTGAGAGAAAGTTAGGCGCAACAATTTATGCACAGATTTTTTTTCCTTCATTCATGGGGAGTGAGACTAGCTGAAATGTTGTTGCAGAGAACTGGTATTTGTTTAATGGGCTGAATGGCCTCCTTCTGTGCTGTAACCATTCTATGAAGGCGTACTTAACATGCCAAATTGATGTATTGTTCCTAAATTTTCGTGAGAGCAGAATAATTTCATTTGGTTTTCAGCACCATCTTAAGTATTTGAAAATGACCTGAATTTTAAAGATAAAAAGGTTTTACGAAATGGCTTGTCTAATTATAGTGCAGCAACATAAAAAACTCAAGTTCTTCCATTGTGATCAGCGGTATGGGCTGATTAAAATTAAGGATTTAGTGTAAGTGTGCAGCACATGTTATTCTGAATGAGTTGTGGCTTGTGGAGAGTGGAGACTGATCAGAAGAACATAAAAGAAATATGAGCCTTGAGGTGATAAAGGTGTGGATTAGTGTTTTCAACAGCAGCTGGGAGAGTTTGGGGTGGGGAAAGTGAAGTTGGTCACGAGTTGGAGATGGAGGAAAGGAAGCTAACCGTGGACCAAGTAGTAAGCAATTATTATGATAAACGCCAGCGAAATGGTGCACTGAACTAAATTGCAAAGCATGCATGCTCACTTTTTTTTCATAACTAGCTTACACATAGAAGCCAGTGGAAAATCCGACATATGTAAAAATGGGCAGAGACCTAAGTCCAATCATTTCCCCACCGCCTGTCCCAATACTGCCAGAAAGTGATGTAATGGCAGTAGAAAATCCTGCCTATGCTGTAAATAAATTAGTTTATCAATGGACTAAACAACAATATTATTACACGCAGGATTTAAAATTATTTTACATCGCATTGTTGCCAGAACAATTTAACTCTTTACATTTTGATCTGGTTACCAAGACAATTATGGTCTTGCATTGGTGGCAACAACAAAGTATACTTTTCTTCTGTAGAATGGCACAATAATATATCATAGCTTTTATGCTGTTATTAAAACAAAACATTTGTACCCATGGTGCAAGTTATAATGACACCAATGTTGAAGAATATTGAGTCTGTAGGAGTAGAAATTTTTCAAAATATCAAAAGCTAAAAATCCCCATTTAAAGCTAATAATGAGAATTGATATTACTTATGCCTAAAATCTTTGTATATTCATGCCTGTTTGGATTGCACTCTATTGTTTTTTATAATTCATTCCCTTCCCTCTTTTGTGAGGAGGTAGGGTGTGCATTCCATAAATATGAGCACAATTCTAATTATGATATGACAGAATTATTTTTTGAGAAAATTTGCAATGTCATAGCAGGAAAGCAACAGGCAGATGTGTCTGACTTCATTCTTTTATCTTTTGTTGATGGTAGCTGGACAACAATGAAGATGTTCCAAAAGGAATGTCAATCATAATCATGTATTCAAACTCATAAGACTAACTTATTACATCTACTAATGGTTTATGTTCAAATTGCATAGACATGTTGCCAAGCAAGGACTATTTTCCAGTGAGAAGGAGTTTCAAAGCTACAAACTGTAATGCACCAGTGTGTCTATATTAAGACACTGAAGAGCAGAAGCATAATGGAGATATTGAGTTGAAATAAATCTTCGCCCCACAGATGTTTATAAACGTGTTGCAGCTGTACCTTGGGATCAAATTACTAACACATTTGTGCATTGAGATTTCATAAATAAATTCATTAAATATATATGCATACTTTTAAGCAATACATTATGCATCACTATGTAGTTTCCTGGGTCACTATCACAGATACTACAAAAAAGGAACTGAATTTTCTTGGTTGACATACATCAATCCAATAACTCTCGGTTTAAAGCTAGCGGAAATGCTTTCACAGCTAAATTCCTTTTGCGGCATTGCCCCAGACAAAAATAAAATAAAATGTCTCTCTGTTCTTATTACTATGTCTCTGTTTCTTTCGCTTTCCATTTCTTCCGAACTTCTCTAACTGCCAGCTTTACTGCCACTGGACTCATTTGAAGTCAACTTAAAATAGAGTTATGCACATTTTGGAGTCATCTGTCCAACTTCAATCTAATCCTGCTTCATTTGCATTGAGTGCCCAGCCACAACACCATGGGGTAAAAATTGATTTTTGCCCCGTTGCGACCGGTACCACTTGGGAGGCGATAAACAGCGCCAGGCGCTAAAGTTTTGCTCTCCCCACAAATTCAGTTTAGCGGAAGGAAGTGGAGCGTTGTTGCACTCTGGGCCATTGCACTCTGGGCCATGCAGCACAGCCACGTCAGAGGGGCCCTTCCCTCCCTTAAAGGGAAGGGCCCACGCTGCAGGTTCTCAAAGCAAGAATCACCTACTTGGACCAAGGGAGTGGGGCTGACACACGATCGTTCAGCCTGGCACTCAAGCAGAGTGCAGGGCTGTACAATCATGGCCAGGACCCGGTGAAGAAAACAGATCAGAACATCAGAAAGCAAGATAAGTATTTTTGGGTACTTATGTCGGCGATCTCCCCTTTAATCATTGCCCTGGTAGTGTCCGGTCATCCCATCAATGCCTCCTGCAGCTATCGGTGTTTTTGTCCGGCACTGCAGAGGGCAAAAATTAATTTCGGGGCCGGGGTGCTAACTTGGAGATGCGCACGGTGATGATGTCACGATCTCCGGGTGAAAGAGATCTTGTCACAACGCTGCACTGCCACTGCAAACCTCCTGCCGAATATGGCGGGAGTCGATGTTATCACTGCAGCAGGGAGATAATGCATTTGCGCCCCGTTTGTGCCCCCCACTGGGTTTCGCTTTAGAAAATATGGTTACCCAAGGAAAGAACCAGTGGGCTGCATACCCATGTTGTAAATAATTGAAAAACTAGTTGCTATATATTAGTGACAACATAAACATAGCAAGAAAATCTCCAGAAAAATCATAAAAGCATTGTGAAAGAACATTTACGATTTTACTAGAAATGCTGAACGGGTCGTCAGGTCCGGATTTGGGAACATTTTACGGATTCTGGACGACCTTGCCACCGATCGGTCCAGAGTCCGGATTCCAGAACATTTCGGATGCTGCACCTGTACTTGTTCTTAACTCCAAATCTGTGGTCCCAGCACTGATTCTTGTGGAACACCACTTTTGACCTTCCTCCAATCTGAATAATTACTCTTTACCCCTTTTCTCTGCTTTCTATTATTTAGGCAATATGCTATCCATTCAGCTATTTATCCCCTGACTCCACATGTCTTAACTTTTGTCATGAGCTTATCGTCTGCTCCTTACCTCTCAGCCACATCTCAACTTGTATAAAGTGCCAGCTACAGCAACAGCTGATAGGCCATTACCCAAACACACTACACCACACTCACTGACTCGCTTTCCTTTCTCTTGCAAGCCATGTTGGTGCATAACCGACGCCAGCAGCTAACAGGTGGGGTCAGAACCTGACCCAGCTGGAGGAGACAGTGCTAGAAATCATTAGAGGGGCTGTCACTGAAACCGTGGCAATCGACGCGGCTAAAAGCATTGCTGATGACAATATGCTCATACCTAATCCTCCTTCTCACATCCCACTTCTCCTTATCCCACAATCTCGTCTCGCTTACAAGCTGCTAATGGTGTAAGCATGCACATCTTGCTTCCCACCCCCCTGTCACACCACAACCCTACTCTTCTGCCTTTCTTCTTTCAGATACCCAAGAACTCCAACCAGTCCAGCCAGTGTGGGAAGAACAAGAGGAGAGTGATGGAGAAGAGCCAAGATCACTCGATCTGACACTTGCAGGCACTAGCTCAGAAAATGGCACTGCGTGTACTTTAGACAGTAGTATAGAGGCAGGATCTGCTGAGTCACGGAGCATGAGTGGCCTGCAGCCAGGGAAGGGTGAAAGGGTAACACAGGTGCCAGTTCCATGGAGGACGAGGTCGCACATGAGTTCTGCTGCAGAGGGCCCAGATGAAGACTTCAATGGGGCGGCCTTCAGAAGGAGGTTGATAGACATGCACAATTAAATGCTTGGTGCATTGGCAGGCCTGCCAGAGAGCCTGTTGTCACTGTCAAGGAGCATGGAGGAGTCCAGCATCAACCTTGCACAGGTCTTTGAACATAAGAACATAAGAACATAAGAATTAGGAACAGGAGTAGGTCATCTAGCCCCTCAAGCCTGCTCCGCCATTCAACAAGATCATGGCTGATCTGGCCGTGGACTCAGCTCCACTTACCCGCCCGCTCCCCATAACCCTTAATTCCCTTATTGGTTAAAAATCTATCTATCTGTGATTTGAATACATTCAAATGAGCTAGCCTCAACTGCTTCCTTGGGCAGAGAATTCCACAGATTCACAACCCTCTGGGAGAAGAAATTCCTTCTCAACTCGGTTTTAAATTGGCTCTCCCATATTTTGAGGCTGTGCCCCCTAGTTCTAGTCTCCCCGACCAGTGGAAACAACCTCTCTGCCTCTATCTTTGCATAGAGCTTGGAGCCCATGATTTCCAAGATGGAAATGATGGCAACTGCATTAGAGCCCTTGTGAATCCAACCATGATGCAGGGCTGATGGGCGATGTCTCAGCTTCCATTGCAGCACAAGCAAAAGCTGCAGTGGAAGCTCAGACTTCTGCCACACAAACTCAGACTGTTGCCATCGTGGCTGCATTTATCATTGTGGAAAGCAACAGATTACTAGGATTGCTGAGGTGCTGCCCCGGGGGAGTGCCAGTGGCTCTGTGGAGCATGAGCCTACTGTCCTCTCTCAGGGTGACACCATTTGTACTTTCACCACTGCCACTCCACCAGTGCCCTTGCAGTTTCTTGTCTGTCAGCCAGACAGCCCACACTACTGCCATCCATGACAAGGTGGTGCAGTTTACAGCCAGGCCTTCTAGGCCCAGAGCTTTTCGAGGTCATCCTGCAAGGGCATCTGCAGTCATATACGGTGGTTTTCATTTCAGCATTGTAACCAAGAGGACGCTGTGATGTTCCATTTCAGAGAGATGGTAAGGTGGGGTAAGTGTTGAACAATGGGGATCTGGGGTTTCATTCAGGAGAACAGGAGTCTGATGATGCGCTCATGGACAGCCAGTCCAGAACAGGCATTTGCAGGCTACCTCCTCCTTCCTCCTGAGGTGGTCGCAGAACTTGTGCTGGCAAGGGCTGTGCCCTCTTGATGACCACGTTGTGGAGGATTCAGCAAACCACCACGAATTGGGACTCCCACTCTGGTGAGTACTGGAGGGCCCCACCTGAGCAGTCAAGGCAGCAGAACCGTTGCTTCAGGTTCCTCGTGGCAGCATGGAGGGAGAGAGAAAACATGGAATTATAGACCGGTCAGCCTGACATCGGTAGTGGGTAAAATGATGGAATCAATTATTAAGGATGTCATAGCAGTGCATTTGGAAAGAGGTGACATGATAGGTCCAAGTCAGCATGGATTTGTGAAAGGGAAATCATGCTTGACAAATCTTCTGAAATTTTTTGAGGATGTTTCCAGTAGAGTGGATAAGGGAGAACCAGTTGATGTGGTATATTTGGACTTTCAGAAGGCGTTCGACAAGGTCCCACACAAGAGATTGATGTGCAAAGTTAGAGCACATGGGATTGGGGGTAGTGTACTGACATGGATTGAGAACTGGTTGTCAGACAGGAAGCAAAGAGTAGGAGTAAATGGGTACTTTTCAGAATGGCAGGCAGTGACTAGTGGGGTACCGCAAGGTTCTGTGCTGGGGCCCCAGCTGTTTACACTGTACATTAATGATTTAGATGAGGGGATTAAATGTAGTATCTCCAAATTTGCGGATGACACTAAGTTGGGTGGCAGTGTGAGCTGCGAGGAGGATGCTGTGAGGCTGCAGAGTGACTTGGATAGGTTAGGTGAGTGGGCAAATGCATGGCAGATGAAGTATAATGTGGATAAATGTGAAGTTATCCACTTTGGTGGTAAAAACAGAGAGACAGACTATTATCTGAATGGTGACAGATTAGGAAAAGGGGAGGTGCAAAGAGACCTGGGTGTCATGGTACATCAGTCATTGAAGGTTGGCATGCAGGTGCAGCAGGCGGTTAAGAAAGCAAATGGCATGTTGGCCTTCATAGCAAGGGGATTTGAGTACAGGGGCAGGGAGGTGTTGCTACAGTTGTACAGGGCCTTGGTGAGGCCACACCTGGAGTATTGTGTACAGTTTTGGTCTCCTAACCTGAGGAAGGACATTCTTGCTATTGAGGGAGTGCAGCGAAGGTTCACCAGACTGATTCACGGGATGGCGGGACTGACCTATCAAGAAAGACTGGATCAACTGGGCTTGTATTCACTGGAGTTCAGAAGAATGAGAGGGGACCTCATAGAAACATTTAAAATTCTGATGGGGTTAGACAGGTTAGATGCAGGAAGAATGTTCCCAATGTTGGGGAAGTCCAGAACCAGAGGTCACAGTCTAAGGATAAGGGGTAAGCCATTTAGGACCGAGATGCGGAGGAACTTCTTCACCCAGAGAGTGGTGAACCTGTGGAATTCTCTACCACAGAAAGTTGTTGAGGCCAATTCACTAAATATATTCAAAAAGGAGTTAGATGAGGTCCTTACTACTAGGGGGATCAAGGGGTATGGCGAGAAAGCAGGAATGGGGTACTGAAGTTGAATGTTCAGCCATGAACTCATTGAATGGCGGTGCAGGCTAGAAGGGCCGAATGGCCTACTCCTGCACCTATTTTCTATGTTTCTATGCCTGTCATTATATGACTGCTGGCCACGAGTGGTGGGGTTGCAGAGGGGAGTCATCGGCCAGGTGTAGAGCAGATAGCCATTGTCAACTAGCAGCCACCCTCGGGTTCAACGTGGTGGCCTGAAGATTGCTGGCACAGCGGACTGGCTCAGGATGAATGCATCATGATTGCTGCTAGGATATCGACCTTCACCACATGATGTGCTGGACGTGGTCAGACACCTACCTCACATTAATGAGTGGTATACTTTGTGGTAATGGAACATCCCACCATTGATAAGTGGCACCTGCCAAGCTACGTGTGTGCAGTCGATGGTGCCCTGCTTTATAGGGAAGCCGATATCCAGGCAAAGCCTTGTTCATGCTCCATTTTGGATAATGGGCATAATGTAATAATCAGAAAACAAATGTTGCTCACTAATCAAAAAAATTGTCTGGCTCAAGTTTCCTTCAGGAAAATGTCTCCATTACTCCACTGGCAGCCCAGAGACCTTTCACTAGATAGTTACTGGGTGATTGACTTATCTCTTCAGAAGGCAGCCCGTCTGTTATGTACTTTATTTCGTGCTGGAAATAGTAATAAAATATTGAGTTTGAACAGAAATCCTTCACAAAATGTTGGACACTGGAATCTTACTAAAATCCTGATAGAACGCCTGGAAGCTTGACAAGCTTCAAACAACTGCCTTCTGTCTGAATGAATGGCCTCCCAGTTCTGGTCCCCGCACCTATCCCTGGCCGAACTTGGCATAATTCAATGATGTACAATGATATAAAATACATTTAATGCCTAGCTGTATGGCATTGAAACAATACAGAGGCGCTGTCGCAAATAAACACCAATCCATTTCCTACGTCGGAAACGATTCACAGGGCTCAATTTTACCCAGTGATTTGCACCGTTTTTTTGGCGCACGGCGCTTTTTTTGGCCTAAGTTAAAAAGATACAAGTTTCCCCAATCAATGTGTGCCAGCGTAACTTGGTTAGTTATGACTTTTTTAGCTTAGGTTTTTTTTTGGAATCATAGGGGGCGTAATCTGCCACCTGCACCAATTCTGGCCATTTAGGCAAGTTTGGCCAGCTCCGATTTACTCCAATTCTTCTCAGGCCGGCGTAACTGGCCTCTGTAGAAAAACCTTCTGGTGAGTTAAGAAAATCGGCGTAGGTAAGTAAATCAGCACAGCAGGTGCCCGGACAGCAGCAGTAGGAGAGGTGGGAGAGAGGGAGGGGAAAGCCTTTCGGTATAATTAGGATTGGGGACCGGGAGGAAGGACTCCTTTCGGCCTGGGATTGGTGTGGGGACCGGGACTGGGAGGCCATTCGGCCAGGGATAGGAGTGGGGACCGCGAGGCCGTTCAGCCTGGGAAGGTGTGGGGACTGGGAGGCCATTCGGCCAGGGATAGGAACGGGGACCAGGATTTAATGGAGGTAAGTTTCTGCAATGTATTTTAATGTGCTTGTGCAGGTTGCTGTGAGCTGGCTGTATGTTTCACTTTCCAGCCTCAGCCCGCATTGCGTCCCTGGTTACCCTGGCAACCTGATCTTTTTGGCGCAGATCTTGGGCTACGCCCCCCAAACTAAACGACAGGCTAGGTGGCACCAAAATGAAGAATTCAAACGGGGAAACTTGAATGATTTTTTTGGGGCGTACTTGGGCCCCCAAAAAACAGGCATAACTCTTCAAGTATACCAAAAAACAGCTCTGGGGGAAATTGAGCCCACAGTCTTGGTGTTTTCAATGATAGGAGAAGTACAAAAAATGCAACAGCAGTCAATAAGAGCCTGTTTTGTTGCATTGGTGTTGTGCTGATGACCATCCTATCAATAGCTTGAATCAAATGGTCGAACTCTCGCCTTGGAGTGAGAAATTTGTGAGTTCAATCTCTACTCCGGGACTAAAACACATAATTTAAGCTAACAGACAGTAATGAGACAGATTTGCATTGTCAGAGGTGCTATCCTTCAGATAAGCTGTTAATATGACGTGCCATATGCCTGGTCTGGTGGCTCAAGTGGATGTTGAAGATTTCATATTTAAAAAACAGAAAATGCTGGAAATCTCAGTGGGTCAGGCAGCATCTGTGGAGAGAAACAGAATTAACGTTTCAGGTCGATGACCCTTTGTCAGAACTGACAAAAGTTCAAAATATAACAGATTCTTAAGGAAGTGGAGGGGCAGAGAAGGGGGGAGGGGAGGAAATAACAAAAGGGAAGGTCTGTGATAGGGTGGAAGGCAGGAGAGATTTGAGAGACAAAGGGGATGATGGGCCAAATTGAGATGGTAATGGCAGAAGATAGAAAACAAAAGATGAGTCTAGACCTGAAATGTTAACTCTGTTTCTCTCCACAGATGATGCCTGACCCGTTGAGATTTCCAGCATTTTGTGTTTTTATTTCAGATTCCAGCATCCGCAGTATTTTGCTTTTGTGTTGAAGATTTCATGATGATATTCAAAGAAAAGCAGGTTGTTTCCGACGTATCCTAACAATATTCGTCTATCAACCAACACCATCCAAAACAAATAAACTGGCCATTCATCTCACTGCTGTTTGTGGGATGTTGCTGTGTGCGAAGTGGCTGTCACCTTTATGTACACAATAAAAATCACTGCGTTTAAAAATATTTAAATTGCACGTGAAGTGCTTTGAGACCATTCTGAGATGTGGCACTATGTAAATCCAAGGGAAAAGGTTAAGAGGGAGAATCATCAGTAAGGCACAATGCTGTTAGGCTCATTGATTTGTGTCAGGGCTTCACTGGTAAGGTTTAGGAACTGATCACCTTCCTGGAAACAGTGCATGGTGTATGTAAAGTGAGGGAAGGGAGAAAGCCCCAGATCACAAGCAAATCCCTGTGACCGCTGCGTGCAGTGTAGAAACAGCTCTTCAGATGGCATTAGTGATGTACTGGGATCTCAGATGAAATATTTATTGTACTCTTACTCAAGTTAAGTTTATTTTATCACAAGAATAAATGCACTGGGAAGAAATCATGTAAAATATATTTACATTTCTTGACGATCATGGACCAGAGCAACATAAAACAATGTTATCATTTCTGAATCTTACTCAATACTTGAACTGAATTGTTTATTTGGTACATCTGATCTTCCTGGTCAATAATAGTCAGTAATTATAACTGCAGTCTGAATTCAGATTGTAGCAGCAAACAATACTGTGCTGCAGAGACAGCAGAAACACATGCATCACATTGGTCACAAAGCGCCACCATGTGGCAAGTTTCTAATAAACAGTGATGATAATACTAGACTAATAATGCAGAGAACACGAGTTCAAATCCTACCATGCCAGTTTGAATATTTGAATTTAGTATTAAAAAAAAATCTAGAAACGAAAGGATGGTATCGGCAAAAAGTGACCATGAAGCTGTTGGATTGTTGTAAAAACTCACTGGTTCACTAGTGTCCTTTAGGGAAAGAAACCTGCTATCCTTATCCAGTCTGACCTATATGTGACTCCAGCCCCACACCAATGTGGTTGACTCTTAACTGCCCTCTGAAGTGACCTAAGCTAGTCACTCAATTGTATTAAATAGAAGGCGGCCCACCACCACCTTCTCAGGGCAACTAGGAACGGGCAACAAATTTTGGCCTTGCCAGTGATGGCCACACTCTGAGAATAAGTAAAAATAAAGATTTTTTTTTTTAAATTGGAAACCCGTCGCCAAATTGCCTCTAACACGCCCAATTCCAATTTTAATGGAGGTGGTTTAGAGGGCAGGCAACTAAACTGCTATCCCGAGGCAGGTCCTGAATTTAAATATTTTAATGAGGCTATGCGCCTCATCTTTTAGCTCTGTTTTAAATTTAACGCTGGCCGGCTGGGTTTCTTCAGCCTCGGGAAACCCGATAGCTAAAGGGAGTTGGAATGGCTGGATAGAACAGGTAAATGTAACAAGCAAGTGCCTTTTTAGCACTGCTTGTGGGCCGTCTTTCGGATGAGACGTTAAACCGAGGCCCCGTCTGCTCTTTCAGGTGGATGTAAAAGATCACATGGCACTATTTTGAAGAAGTGCAAGGGTGTCCTGGCCAATATTTATCCCACAATCAACAGAACAAAAATAGATGATCTTGTCATTATCACATTGCTGTTTGTGGGAGCTTGCTTGTGTGCAAATTGGATGCCGCGATTCCTTCATTACAACTGTGACTACACTCCAAAGGTACTTCACTGGTTGTAAAGCGCTTTGAGACAAGCGGTGGTTGTGAAAGGTGCAATATAAATCTAAGCCTTTCTTTCTGTCTTTCTTTCAGGGGGAACAGGAGTTCTTCTCCCCAGCCCACCAAACTTACCTGTTTCCCTCCTCGATGTCAGCTCCCACCTTGATGTTCTACCCTCGCACATCCACTCCCAATCCCGGTGGCTGTTCCCTACCAATGTCCGCTCCCACCGCCCCCTCTCCCCGAAGTCTGATCCCCGGTTGCAGCCTATCCACCCGACAGCCTACCAGCCTCTCAATCTGGATAGCTGCGTCCAGGAAACAGTGAAATTCAGGACGGACTTCCGGGAAACCTGTATTTCTGGGTCTCTAAATCACTCCACCCCCAATCCCCCACCTTACCTGCCTCGCAATTATCAGGGCCAATATATAAGACATCAAGTCAGTTACGCTGAGCCTCCCACAATATTATACTATTACACTATTATACTATTACACATGCCTTATTACAGTAAAGCGTGTGGTCTTGGAAATTGAGCTGTATGGTGAGTTTGCACACTGGCCTTTCATTTCTAGGTCTGGACTTTGAATCCAGCCCAGAAAGATAGAATGGATTTGCATTCTGTCATGATTCTACGTAAAATGAATTTGGTCAATCAACACTCAGTTCCAGTGGCCGCAAATTTACAGTCCAAAGATACTCATTAACTGGCACCTGTAGGCAAGTGCAGAACGTATTATAAAACACTCTTATGCAGTTAGGAATGTTGTTCTGAGGTTTTAGATTTAGTAATTCCGTGCTCCCTGCTGGGATATTGACACCTTTAAATTGACCTTGTATTGCTGTGGTAAAATAGTCTGCACTTAGCTTGTGCTGTACCTGATATTGGTGTCGAAAGTGAAAATGTGTTCCATTTCCAAGCACTGACATATCTTACCTCAAATATTTGAAAGTCGGATATTTACCAATAACAAATCAATCTATAAAAGTGTGCTTGACTGGGAATGAATACTACTTCATGCAATCAATGCATTTTGTTTGGTCAGCAGTGATGATACGATAAGGAGTCATATTTTCTCACTGTACACAATACAAAACACGTTTTATTCTGTATCATAACCTGATAGAGGGAAAAACTTTTGAAATAGGCATTAAAATTAATAAAGTAGGTTATAATGCTGTCTTACCATTATCATCACATGAGTCAGACTGGAAGGAATTGAGTGACTGGACCTCAGAATTGCTACCTTTTGTACTTCCAGCAAAGCCTGCTGCATCCTCAACAATGTCCACTTTTCCTAAAGCCAGAAGATTCAAGAGAGTTAACATAGCTCATTCATTTTATTTGTTCTACTCTGCAATTCTTTACTGAAAGGTATTCATATAAGAACAAATGGGGGCAGGATTTAACAATACTGGTTTTGCTAAAAAGCATAATTGGTACAATGTGTACAGCCAACTTTATTCAGCAGTAGCTCAAACAAAGCAACATATTTTAATCCCCAATAAAACAAGAAAAATATTGCAGATGCTAGAAATCTGACATAAAATCTGAAAATGCTGGAAATACTCAGCAGGTCAGGCAGCATTTATGAAGCGAAAAAACATAGGGCTAACGTCTCAGGTTGATGACCTTTCTTCTGATGAAAAGTCATTGACCTGAAACGTTGATATTCCAAAACTGAAATTAAAGTTATCCACAGTAAGAGAGTACTGGAGGATCTTTTAAGTCCAGGTGATGACTTTTTAATATACGGAAGTACATGGGGAAAGGCAGGTATGGGATGCTGATGAAGTAATGTTTTAGTGTTGCCTTAGATGCTCTAAGCTAACAAAGTGGGGACTGTAAGGAAAGGGTTAATCAGACTGCTAGTGGAATACTACTATTGACTTTTCTTTATACTGTAGTACCATTAGAATTTAGCCTTTATTTGTTAACCAGGAAAGCATGATTAAATTTTAAAGTAGTGACAACTCAAGGTTTGAAATGAGACTGACCCTATGGCACTTGTAGGTTTCAATATGAGATAATCATCTACAGTAAAACCTGTACAAATGGACACCCCTCAAAAAACGGATACTTGTTTACAGTGCCAAATAACTTACATTAGAATCATCATCCATCATAGGCAGTTCCAGGAAATTAAGGAAGACTTGCTTCCACTCTTAAACTGAGTTTTCAGGTGGCTGTGCAGTCCAATGCGGGAATTACAATCTCTAACAGGTGGGGCAGACAGTGGTTGAAGGAAAGGATGGGTGGGGAGCCGGTTTTGCCGCACGTTCCTGCTGTCTGCGCTTGGTTTCTGCATGAGGCATTATAATAGATACAAGCTGGACTTTGAAACTACAGACACACGCAAATGATGAACTATGGATAGCCTTCAGTGCACTCAGTCCGTTTGCAACTGGAAGCACATGGCACGTGGGTAAGTCCGAGGCGGCAACGGATAAAAAAAATAGCTTTTGTGTAATGGAGATTTCTTTACCCAGCATCCATAGCGGAAGAGAAACTGCTCTCCCTCTCTGGGATTGAATGCTTGCATAGGTCTATCCCAGGGATAATGGGTTTCTCCATGCTATGGATGTTGTGTAAAGAGCTCCACATTCCACAAAAGCCGGAAACTGCACCGAAATGAGGCAGGCATTTCCCGGGTGCTGCTTCTAAATTATTTACAAGCTGATCATTGCATTAAATTTACCGTCGCAGTGTGCCTCACCCCGCTCCGTGACATCACTTGCCCACAGGGAGCTGCAACTAGAGCACAGTCGATGGGGGCTGGAGAGTCGGGAATCGTGGATTTTGACATTTAGGAGGGGGTTTGTTATTGGCTGGTCTCAGCAGTCACCATCTCAAAACAGTGCCAAGATAATATTCATTCTCATTATTCTCTTCAGAGCCAGGAGCAGCAGCAATAACATGGAGTGGGAACAGCATGGAGTGAGGAGCAGCCAGTAAAGTGAAGGACCAAGGAGGAAGGGAGGAGGAAGGTTCTTAAACTGAGGGCTGTTATATTGTGGAATCCTTCACCACATGTCGCTATTGAGGTACAGACTAATATTTAATATAAAAGGGAAAGGGATAAATATCTGACAAGAAGGATTCTAAAAGGATCTGGGGTTTAAAGGAGAGAGTACCAGCACTAGCGCTGAAGGCCTCCTCCTGTGTTCTCGGTTTTCCTTCTTTGCCTGCTCATGGGGTGTCTCCTGGCTCTGGAACTTCTTGAACAACAGCGCAGACTGCCAAAGTAGCAGATCCCAGAAGCAGGACATCTCTCCCTCAATGGAAAAAGACCACAGGATGGCAAACGAACAGAAAATAGAACTGTAATCACTGCTGGCAAGGTTGCAGACTTAGGCTTGATCCCAGGTGAGAGCAAAAAAGTAAGTAATGCTGCAGGAGAGACAGCCAATCCTGGGATATTTAGCCCATCCGATTTACTGTACATATAATAACCATTTTGAAAATAGGGACACTTGTAAATGAAGCAAGTCCTTTAATTTACTGTACTTACTAAGGGAACGTAATTAAAGATGTAGCATTGCATACTGGTTCCTAAGTTTCAGAGAGCTGTAATCCATGATATAATGAGTGTAAGGAAAAGTTAATCTTGCAGAAAGAAAACATCTGGGTAAATATTGGCTTTTTAATTGAGGTTTCTGTAGCCGAATAGTACAGAATTAAAGGTTGCACTTTGTGGAATAGCAATATGTAACAAGAGCAAAATTATTGACAAGATAACAGAATAAAGGAGATATACCGATTTTGTTAGCCCAATGGATAAAGAGCTTTTTACATAAGGAATCTAGTTTAATATCTAAAGTGAGTCGGTTCTTTAACCAGAGGTGAATGAACTTTGGTAATTAATTGTAAGTATCGGATTGTCAGTTTTTGCAGAAACAATAATCTGCAGGTGTGAAATAAATGAGACCTGACAGTCTCAGAACTCAGAACAACAGTGATGTCAGACTCAAGAGACATTGAATTCATTTGCTTTTTGCTCCTAATTGAAGGAAGAAGCATGGAAATGAGCTTCAACATAAGCAAGAAGCAAATGAATTAGGATAGGATACAAAGGAAAGGAAACACAAGGAAAAATTGTTACAACAAAGACAGGATATCTTTATCATCTCAAAACAAGGACAAGATAATATTCATTACCATCTCTGTCTGGATCCCAGGTGTTCTTTCTCAACGAATCACAGTCAGGGACAGATCGTATAACTGATGGGAGATTTGGGGCCACACTGCACACGACAACACCTCTACGTGTAGTCAGTAATCGAGGAGAATCAGGGTGGAAGGTGCTCATTTCTTGGTGTTCTACCCCCATTCCATCAATTTTGTCTAAATTGTTTCTTGAATCACTGTGGAAGCATGGTGTGTACGCCATAGGCCTAACTGGCACTTGAGGAGGACCTCCAGTTTCTTGATAAATCTTACGACTATCACCATTATTCCTAATACCTTTGAACTGAATACCATTAGGCTTATTAAGCAGTGCTGCAGTTGCAGGGTCCTGCACAAGAGTAATATTGTTACGTGCATGTTTCTTAAAGACCTTCTTTCGGAAAATTGCAAAAAGTATCACCAGTATCATTAGAACTAGTAAAACCACAGCTATTCCAATGAGTTCCTCTTTTCCAATATAGGGATGTCCAGGTTGTATATTGGGTACAATTACAGGCCTGAAATCACAGTAGAGGCCTATATATCCTGAAGTACAGTTGCACTGAAATGACCCCAATGTATTTAAGCATGTTCCTCCATTTTGGCACTCTTCTATATCACATTCATCAATATCTTCTTCACACCTACAAGAAAAATAAATATGCTTTAAATTAGCCATGCCCCAAAATTTATTCGATCGGTTACACATATTTTTCCCTTTTTAAGCATGCGACTCTCATTAAGGTAGTACATTTTACTAGTGGTTCTCTCATTTAAGTTTGCCCTTATCGATGTTTTATTTTTAATCTTTTGGCAGGACTACATAGATCTCTGCCTTTTTTGGTTTCATTAACTAAACAACAAATTGAATCCTTGTTTCACACAATTATAATGGCACAGATAATATACGACATGCTGCAGAATGTTTCTGAATTTTTTTGTCATTTAAAGATGGATAAAACTAAATAATTTTCCACTGAAATAATATTTGTTTATTCTTTCAGTCAAATTTTTCTCCATATACCATGGAAAACTGAAATGATCTAATGGCAGAACAATAGTTAATTTATTGCTGTGATTTTTTTCAAATATTTAACATGTATTTATATATTTTATTGTAATAATCTACGAATTAACATCTACCGACTGCCATGTTGATCCCAAACACTTGGAAACCAAAACGTGCCTCAAACTGGGAGCTGAAGCGACTCAGCAAAATTGAACACTGGTGCAGCATTGTGTATGTAAAGAAGGTGGTGATATACAAACTCACATCAAACCCACAAATCCTTCTTTGCAGCTGCAGATAAAATCGCTGCCTATTGGATTGCAGGAGCCCCCATTCTGACAGGGGTTTGGGAAGCAGGCTGTGACTTCAGTTTCACATTGGTTTCCTGTAAACTGCGACAGGCAGCTGCACTGATAACCTGTTGAAGAAGAATGGCATGGACTTCAGTATACTGTATCTAACACTTCACATCAAGGACATGACAAAATCTTGCCTTGGGCAACAGAAGAAAAACACAGACAAGCAGGTGTAATGTATTTGCTTCATGGGTTCTTTGCTTAAGAATTCATAGCAAAACATTAAGAACTAGTTGGTTTATTAACAAAGATTTAACAATCACATGACACATGATACATGACACATGACACAAACCCAAGGCAAAAAACAAAAAGGGCCACTTTGCAGCAAAATTCTAAAGGGTCTAAGGGGTTAAAAAGGCAAGCCTGAAGGCTCTGTGCCTCAATGCGAGGAGTATTCGGAATAAGGTGGATGAATTAACTGTGCAGATAGCAGTTAACGGATACGATGTGGTTGGCATCACGGAGACATGGCTCCAGGGTGACCAAGGCTGGGAACTCAACATCCAAGGGTATTCAACATTTAGGAGGGATAGACACAAAGGAAAAGGAGGCGGGGTGGCGTTGCTGGTTAAAGAGGAAATTAATGCAATTGTAAGGAAAGACATTAGCTTGGATGATGTGGAATTGGTATGGGTGGAGCTATGGAACACCAAGGGGCAGAAAACGCTAGTGGGAGTTGTGTACAGACCTCCAAACAGTAGTAGTGATGTTGGGGAGGACATCAAACAGGAAATTAGGGGTGCATGCAATAAAGGTGCAGCAGTTATCATGGGTGACTTTAATATGCATATAGATTGCGCTAACCAAACTGGAAACAATACGGTGGAGGAGGATTTCCTGGAGTGCATAAGAGATGGTTTTCTAGACCAATATGTCGAGGAACCAACTCGGGGGGAGGCCATCTTAGACTGGGTGTTGTGTAATGAGAGAGGATTAATTAGCAATCTCGTTGTGCGAGGCACCTTGGGGAAGAGAGACCATAATATGGTGGAATTCTACATTCAAATGGAGAATGAAACAGTTAATTCAGAGACCATGGTCCAGAACTTAAAGAAGAGTAACTTTGAAGGTATGAGGCGTGAATTGGCTAGGATAGATTGGCGAATGATACTTAAGGAGTTGACTGTGGATGGGCAATGGCAGACATTTAGATACCGCATGGATGAACTACAACAATTGTACATCCCTGTCTGGTGTAAAATTAAAAAAGGGAAGGTGGCTCAACCGTGGCTATCAAGGGAAATCAGGGATAGTATTAAAGCCAAGGATGTGGCATACAAATTGGCCAGAAATAGCAGCGAATCCGGGGACTGGGCGAAATTTTGAACTCAGCAAAGGAGGACAAAGGGTTTGATTAGGGCAGGGAAAATAGAGTACGAGAGGAAGCTTGCAGGGAACATTAAAATGGACTGCAAAAGCTTCTATAGATATGTAAAGAGAAAAAGGTTAGTAAAGACAAATGTAGGTCCCCTGCAGTCAGAATCAGGGGAAGTCATAACTGGGAACAAAGAAATGGCAGACCAATTGAACAAGTACTTTGGTTCGGTATTCACTAAGGAGGACACAAATAACCTTCCGGATATAAAAGGGGTCCGAGGGTCTAGTAAGGAGGAGGAACTGAGGGAAATCCTTATTAGTTGGGAAATTGTGTTGGGGAAACTGATGGGATTGAAGGCTGATAAATCCCCAGGTCTTGATGGTCTGCATCCCAGAGTACTTAAGGAGGTGGCCTTGGAAATAGTGGATGCATTGACAGTCATTTTCCAACATTCCATAGACTCTGGATCAGTTGCTATGGAGTGGAGGGTAGCCAATGTAATCCCACTTTTTTAAAAAAAGGAGGGAGAGAGAAAACAGGGAATTATAGACTGGTCAGCCTGACATCGGTAGTGGGGAAATTGATGGAATCAATTATTAAGGATGTCATAGCAGCGCATTTGGAAAGAGGTGACATGATAGGTCCAAGTCAGCATGGATTTGTGAAAGGGAAATCATCTGGAATTTTTTGAGAATGTTTCCAGTAGAGTGGACAAGGGAGAACCAGTTGATGTGGTGTATTTGGACTTTCAGAAGGCTTTCGACAAAGTCCCACACAAGAGATTAATGTATAAAGTTAAAGCACATGGGATTGGGGGTAGTGTGCTGACGTGGATTGAGAACTGGTTGTCAGACAGGAAGCAAAGAGTAGGAGTAAATGGGTACTTTTCAGAATGGCAGGCAGTGACTAGTGGGGTACCGCAAGGTTCTGTGCTGGGGCCCCAGCTGTTTACATTGTACATTAATGATTTAGATGAGGGGATTAAATGTAGTATCTCCAAATTTGCGGATGACACTAAGTTGGGTGGCAGTGTGAGCTGCGAGGAGGATGCTATGAGGCTGCAGAATGACTTGGATAGGTTAGGTGACTGGGCAAAGGCATGGCAGATGAAATATAATGTAGATAAATGTGAGGTTATCCACTTTGGTGGTAAAAACAGAGAGACAGACTATTATCTGAATGGTGACAGATTAGGAAAAGGGGAGGTGCAACGAGACCTGGATGTCATGGTACATCAGTCATTGAAGGTTGGCATGCAGGTACAGCAGGCGGTTAAGAAAGCAAATGGCATGTTGGCCTTCATAGCAAGGGGATTTGAGTACAGGGGCAGGGAGGTGTTACTACAGTTGTACAGGGCCTTGGTGAGGCCACACCTGGAGTATTGTGTACAGTTTTGGTCTCCTAACTTGAGGAAGGATGTTCTTGCTATTGAGGGAGTGCAGCGAAGGTTCACCAGACTGATTCCCGGGATGGCGGGACTGACATATCAAGAAAGACTGGATCAACTGGGCTTGTATTCACTGGAGTTCAGAAGAATGAGAGGGGATCTCATAGAAACGTTTAAAATTCTGACGGGTTTAGACAGGTTAGATGCAGGAAGAATGTTCCCAATGTTGAGGAAGTCCAGAACCAGGGATCACAGTCTAAGGATAAGGGGTAAGCCATTTAGGACCGAGATGAGGAGAAACTTCTCCACCCAGAGAGTGTTGAACCTGTGGAATTCTCTACCACAGGAAGTTGTTGAGGCCAATTCACTAAATATATTCAAAAAAGAGTTAGATGTAGTCCTTACTACTCGGGGGATGAAGGGGTATGGTGAGAAAGCAGGAATGGGGTACTAAAGTTGCATGTTCAGCTATGAACTCATTGAATGGCGGTGCAGGCTCAAAGGGCCGAATGGCCTTCTCCTGCACCTATTTTCTATGTTTCTATGACACATGACACATGACACATGACACATGACACATGACACATGACACATGACACATGACACATGACCAGGTCATCCACTAGGCTCATAACTGCATACGTCATCGTGGATAACCTAGACTCAACTGACTGGAGTTTTATTGAATCTTGTGAACATCACATGACTGGCAAAGCCATTCACAATGCAACAACTCTGCAATTATTTTAAATTATTCAATTAATCAAGTGCCCCCCTTGTTAAAGGGGCACAACAACTAGAAAACCTAAAAAATCAAATTTCAATTTGGTTTATGGGGGTGATGGTGCACTTCAGTCCCTCCGGTGCTCATCTGTCACAGAAGGCTTCAAGCGCACCGCTACAAACTGCATGCTCCATCTCAAGGGACACCCTGGCGTGAACGTAGCCGTGGAATAGAGGCAGGCAGTCGGGCTGAACGACCAGCCTCGACTGCCCGCTGCCTAGACTGGTTAATGGCCTCCTTGGCCAGGCCCAGGAGCAGTCCTACAAGGAGGCCCTCCGAACTGCCCATGTCCCTCCGCACCGGGTGCCCAAAGATCAGGAGTGTGGGACTGAAGTGCAGCCAAAAATTGAGGAGCAGACCGTTCAAATAATGGAAGAGGGGCTGTAACCTCACTCATTCCATAAAAACATGGAACATGGTCTCCTCCAGACTGCAGTCAATGCAAGCGGCCTGGGAATCCGTGAATGGACTTAAAAACTGATTGTACGGGACTGCCCCATGCAACATCCTCCAGGCCAAGTCCCCAATAGATAAAGGAGGACTCCAGCATAGAGAGCCCTCCATTGGGGACTCCGCCTCCTCCAGATGGCAAGATGGTACGCCATGGCGTGTCCAGATGGCAGACGAAGGTGGCAAAATGGAGGGTGTGCAAGGGCAACCCGTATAGGAATCCCCTTTGCGCAGAACTGAAAGGCACAGAGAGGATTTCATGAAGGCGGCTCAAGTTGTGACAAACACCAAGGGTAGGAACAGGGAGGAGATCCTGCTGAAACAGTATCAGGAGTTGGGCTCTAAATTAAAATGCAGGATCTTGAGGGTAGTAATATTAACCGATCCACGTGCAAATTGGCAGAGAAGCAGACAGATCAGGAGAATTACCACGTGGTTAAAGGACTGGTATGTATAAGAGGGGTTCCTTTTCATAGGACACTGGCACAGTCTGGGACAGGAAGGAGCATTACCGATGGGTCGGGTTCCACCTGAATTGGGATGGGACCCATATCCTAGTAGAAAGGGTAAAAAGGGAGGTGGTAAAGGCTTTAAACTAGTAAGATGGGGGGAGGAATCTATAAGAAACGTAACCAGCCTGAATATAAACAAAATAGGAAAAGACAGCATAGAAAACAATAAAGAAAGGATGAACATTGATGACAAGGGAATAAATACAGAACAGGAGTCTAAATAGTTGGTTAAATATAAAATGAGAGGAAATCCTATTAAAAATCAGTTAAACTGTCAGTACAGCAATCCACACAGTGTCCGTAATAAAACGGGGGAGCTGGAGGCAATCATGCGTTGCGAGGAACCAGACATAGTCGGAATTACTGCGACATGGCTACAGAAAAATCAGGACTGGGAATTAAACATTGCAGGGTCTAGCTGTAGTTGTACTTATTCGAGATAACATAATGGTAGTAGAAAAAAGTAATGCAGCTATCAGCAAGACAAAAATATAATCTACATGGATAGAGATAAACGATAATAAAAGATCAATCACACTAATAGGTATAGTCTACAGACCACCTGATAGTGGAAGGCAGGGGGAGGAAGAAATATGGAGACAAATTAGGAAAATGAATAAAAAATAATCATCATGGGGGATTTCAACTACCCTTATATTAATTGACTAGAAGAGTTAGATAAAGTGGATAAAGGAATGGAGTTCCTACAATGTGTACAGGGCTCCTTTCGAACCCAATATGTAAAAAGCCCAACAAGAGAGGATTCGCGATTGGATCTAGTAATGGGGAATAGAAACATAGAAAATAGGTGCAGGAATAGGCCATTTGGCCCTTCTAGCCTGCACCATCATTCAATAAGATCATGGCTGATCCTTCACCTCCATACCCTTTTCCTGCTTTCTCTCCATACCCCTTGATCCATTTTAGTTGTAAGGGCCATATCTAACTCCCTCTTGAATATATCCAATGAACTGGCATCAACAATTTCCTGCGGTAGAGAATTCCACAGGTTAACAACTCTCTGAGTGAAGAAGTTTCTCCTCATCTCAATCCTAAATGGCTTACTCCTTATCCTTAGACTATGTCCCCTGGTTCTGGACTGCCCCAACATCGGGAACATTCTTCCAGCATTTAATCTGTCCAATCCCGTCAGAATTTTATATGTTTCTATGAGATTCCCTCTCATCCTTTTAAACTCCAGTGAATACAGGCCCAGTCGATCCAGTCTCTCCTCATATTTCAGTCCTGCCATCCCGGGAATCAGTCTGGTGAACCTTCACTGCACTCCCTCAATAGCAAGAACGTCCTTCCTCAGATTAGGAGACCAAAACTGAACACAATATTCCAGGTGAGGCCTCAACATGGCCCTGTACAACTACAGTAAGACCTCCCTGCTCCTATACTCAAATCCCCTAGCTATGAAGGCCAACATACCATTTGCCTTCTTCACCGCCTGCTGTACCTGCATGCCAACTTTCAATGACTGATGTACGATGACATCCAGGTCTCATTGTACCTCCCCTTTTCCTAATCTGCCCCCATTCAGATAATATTCTGCCTTCGTGTTTTTGCCACCAAAGTGAATAACCTCACATTTATCCAAATCATCTGCCATGCATTTGCCCACTCACCTGACCTGTCCAAGTCACCCTGCAGCCTCTGAGCATCCTCCTCACAGCTCACACCGCCACCCAGCTTAGTGTCATCTGCAAACTTGGAGATATTACTCTCAATTCCTTCATCAAAATCATTGATGTATATTGTAAATAGCTGGGGTCCCAGCACTGAGCCCTGCGGCACCTCACTAGTCACTGCCTGCCACTCTGAAAACGACCTGTTTATCCCGACTCTCTGCTTTCTGTTTGCCAACCACTTCTCTATCCACGTCAGTACATTACCCCCAGTGCCTTGTGCTTTAATTTTGCACACCAATCTCTTGCGTGGGACCTTGTCAAAAGCCTTTTGAAAGTACAAATACACCACATCCACTAGTTGTCCCTTGTCCACTCTACTCGTTACATCCTCAAAAAATTCTAGAAGATTTGTCAAGCATGATTTCCCTTTCATAAATCCATGCTGACTTGGACCGATCCTGTCATTGCTTTCCAAATGCGCTGCTATTTCATCTTTAATAATTGATTCAGTCATTTTCCCCACTACTGATGTCAGGCTAACCGGTCTATAATTATCCGTTTTCTCTCTCCCTCCTTTTTAAAAAAATGGTGCTACATTAGTTACCCTCCAGTCCATAGGAACTGATCCAGAGTCGATAGACTGTTGGAAAATGATCACCAATGCATCCACTATTTCTAGGGCCACTTCCATTCGTACTCTGGGATGCAGCCTATCAGGCCCTGGGGATTTATCGGCCTTCAGTCTCATCAATTTCCCTAACACAATTTTGCTGTAATGTGGCCATTTTGATTTTTGCGGTGGGTTTCTCTGCCCTCCAATTTTACTTTTCTTCTTTCTATCTTTTGCTTCTGCCCCCATTCTACTTCCCTCTGTCTCCCTGCATTGGTTCCCATCCCCCTGCCATATTAGTTTAACCCCTCCCCAACAGCACTCGCAAACATTCCCCCTCGGACATTGGTTCCGGTCCTGCCCAGGTGCAGACCGTCCGGTTTGTACTGGTCCCACCTCCCCCAGAACCGGTTCCAATGTCCCAGGAATTTGAATTCCTCCCTTCTGTACCACTCCTCAAGCCACGTATTCATCTTAGCTATCCTGCAATTCCTATTCTGACTAGCATGTGGCACTGGTAGCAATCCTGAGATTACTACCCTTGAGGTCCTACTTTTTAGTTTAACTCCAAGCTCCCTATTTTCAGCTTGTAGGACCTCATCCCGTTTTTTACCTATATTGTTGGTACCTATATGCACCACGACAACTGGCTGTTCACCCTCCCCCGCCAAAATATCCTACAGCTGCTCCGAGATATCCTTGACCCTTGCACCAGGGAGGCAACATACCATCCTGGAGTCTCGATTGTGGCCGCAGAAACGTCTATCTATTCCCCTTACAATAGAATAGAATAAAAGGAAAGAACAAGGTAAACAGTAAAGAGACTCCATGAATGAAATAAAGCCATAAGGGGACAATTGAGAGTAAGGAAAGTGGCATACATTAAGTACATAGACAGCAGGGGAGTACATGAGGGAGAATATGAAAAGATTAGGAGAGAAGTCAAGAAAACAATTAAGAAGGCAAAGAAGAACTATAAAATTAAATTATCAAGGAACATAAAACAAAACAGTAAAATATTTTACAGGCACATCAATAAAAAAATGAAAGGTTGGGATGGGAATAGGACCATTAATGGATAGACAAGATAATGCCACAAATAACGATAGAAAGATGGCAGAAATATTAAATAATTATTTTGCTTCAGTATTTCCCAAGGAAATAAAACAGGTGGTCATGACATTGGATGATGAGATTAGTAATGAGATAAGTGCATTTAAAATAAAAAGAGGGGATATATTAAATAAACTAATCAAACTCAAAGAGGATAAAACTCCTGGACCAGATGGATTGCATCCACACATTTTAAAATAATCTAGGGAAGAGATAGCAGAGGCATTACTACACATACTTAATAATTCATTAGAAAAAGGTGTAATGCCAGAAGACTGGCAGATATCTAATGTAATACCTATATTTAAGAATGGGGATAGAACATGTCCAGAGAATTATAGACCAGTCAGCTTAACATCGGTGGCAGGAAAAATAATGGAATCCCTACGAAAGGAGAAAATAGAAGAACATCTAGAAACAAAAAATATAATAATGAATAGATATCATGGATTTCAAAAGGGAAAGTCTTGCTTGACCAACCTCATTGAATTTTTTGAAGAGGTAACAGAGAGAATAGACAATGGTAAGACAGTAGATGTAATTTATCTAGATTTCAAAAAGGTCTTCAATAAGGTGCCCCATAATAGACTGATGAACAAGGTTAGAGAATGTGGAGTCAGGGGACAAGTAGCAGAATGGGTAGCTAGCTGGCTTCAAGACAGAAAGAGAGTATGGGTAAAAGGTAGCTATTCACAGTGGCAGAAAGTGGGCAGAAGGACCATTGCTGGGAACACTGTTGTTCACAATTTATATTAACGATTTAGAATTTGGAATCAAAAACACAATTTCTAAATTTAAGGATAACACCAAATTGGGTCGATAGTCAGTCCTGAGGAGGAGTGCAAATTGGGTGGATATTCAATACTGAGGAGGATTGCAACAAATTACATTTTGGTAGGAAGAATAGGAAGATCAGTTATAACTTGGGGGTGAGTCTAGGTGGGGTAGAGGAACAAAGGGAACTCGGAGTACAAATACACAAATCACTAAAAGTTGCGACACAGGTTAGCAAGGCCATAAAAAAGAAAACCTAGGCCATAAAAAAAGCAAATCAAGAATTAGGGTTTATTTCTAGAGGTATAGAATTGAAAAGTAGGGAAGTTATGCTAAACCTGCATCGAAGCTTGGTTAGACCACACTTCGAGTACTACAGTTCTGGTCGCCATATTATAAAAAGGATATCGAGGCACTGGAGAGAGTGCAGAGAAGATTTACAAGGATGATACCAGAAATGCCAGGGTATACATATCAGGAATAGGCTGGGTCTCTTTTCTTTTGAAAAATGAAGGCTGAGGAGTGACTTAATAGAGGTATTTAAAATTATGAAAGATTTTGATAGCGTGGATACAGAGAGAGTGTTTCCACTTGTGGGGAAGAGCATAACTATAAGCCATCAATATAAGATAGTCACCAAGAAATCCAATGGGGAATTCAGAAGAAACTTCTTTACCCAAAGAGTGATGAGAATGTGGAACTCGCTATCATAGAGAGTGGTTGAAGCGAACAGTAGAGATGCATTTAAGGGAAGGCTAGACAAGCATCTGAGGGAGAAGGGAATAAAGGGTTATGCTGATAGATTTAAATGAGGAAAGAGGGGAGGAGGCTCGAGTGGAGCATAAACGCTGGCATGGACTGGTTGGGCCGAATGGCCTGTTTCTGTGTTGTATATCCAACGTAATCCTATGTACTCGGTCAGTACTATCGACCATTCAGTAATGGACATTGAAGTCTCCCCTGCCAGTGTAGATTCCGTATCCTTGCTGTCCTCAGTAAGTGGTGTTCAACATTAAGGAGTGCTGATTCATCAGCTGAGGGAGGGTGGCAGGTGGTAATCAGTCAGAGATTTCCTTGTTCATGTTGGACCCAAAACCAAGAGACATCTTGATTGGGGTTCGGCGTCAATACTGAGGACTCCCATGGCCACACCCCCTGACTGTGTCGCATTATGCTCTCACCTTACATAAGAACATAAGAAATAGGAGCAGGAGTAAGCTATACGATTCCTCGAGCCTGCTCCGCCATTTAATACGATCATAGCTGATCCCATCATGGACTCAGGTCCACTTCCGTGCCCGCTCCCCATAACCACTTAATCCCTCATCGGTTACGAAACTGTCTATCTCTGTCTTAAATTTATTCAATGTCCCGGCTTCCACAGCTCTCTGAGGCAGAGAATTCTACGGATTTACAACCCTCTGAGAGAAGAAATTCCTCCTCATCTCAGTTTTAAATGGGCGGCCCCTTATTCTAAGATCATGCTCTCTAGTTCTAGTCTCCCCTATCAGTGGAAACATCCTCTCTGCATCCACCTTGTCAAGCCCCCTCATAATCTTATATGTTTCGATAAGATCACCTCTCATTCTTCTGAATTCCAATGAGTAGAGGCCCAACCTCCTCAACCATTCCTCATAAGTCAACCCCCTCATCTCCAGAATCAACCTAGTCAACCTTCTGTGAACTGCCTCCAAAGCAAGTATATCCTTTCGTAAATATAGAAACCAAAACTGTATGCAGTATTCCAGGTGTGACCTCACCAATACCCTGTACAACTGGAGCAAAACTTCCCTGCTTTTATACTCCATCCCCTTTGCAATAAAGGCCAAGATTCCATTGGCCTTCCTGATCACTTGCTGTACCTGTATACTAACCTTTTGTGTTTCATGCACAAGTACCCCCAGGTCCCGCTGTACTGCAGCACTTTGCAATTTTTCTCCATTTAAATAATAACTTGCTCTTTGATTTTTTTCTGCCAAAGTGCATGACCTCACACTTTCCAACATTATACTCCACCTGCCAAATTTTTGCCCACTCACTTAGCCTCTCTATGTTCTTTTGCAGATTTTTTGTGTCCTCCTCACACGTTGCTTTTCCTCCCATCCTTGTATCGTCAGCAAACTTGGCCACGTCACACTCGGTCCTTTCCTCCAAGTCGTTAATATAGATTGTAAATAGTTGGGGTCCCAGCACCGATCCCTGTGGCACCCCACTAGTTACTGATTGCCAACCCAAGAATGAACCATTTATCCTGACTCTCTGTTTTCTGTTAGTTAGCCAATCCTCTATCCATGCTAATATATTACCTCCAACCCCGTGAACTTTTATCTTGTGCAGTAACCTTTTATGTGGCATCTTGTCAAATGCCTTCTGGAAGTCCAAATACACCACATCCACTGGTTCCCCTTTATGCACCCTGTTCATTACATCCTCAAAGAATTCCAGCAAATTTGTCAAACATGACTTCCCCTTCATAAATCCATGCTGACTCTGCCTGACCGAATTTTGCTTTTCCAAATGTCCTGCTACTGCTTCTTTAATAATGGACTCCAACATTTTCCCAACCACAGATGTTAGGCTAAATGGTCTATAGTTTCCTGCTTTTTGTCTGCCTCCATTTTTAAATAGGGGTGTTACATTTGCAGTTTTCCAATCTGCTGGGACCTCCACAGAATCCAGGGAATTTTGTTAAATTACAACCAATGCATCCACAATCCCTGCCGTTACTTCTCTTAAGACCCTAGGATGCAAGCCATCAGGTCCAGGGGATTTATCTGCCTTTAGTTCCATTGTCTTACTGAGTACCACCTCCTTAGTGATTGTGATTGTGTTAAGTTCCCCCCCTCCCCCCATAGCCCCTTAACTATTCAATGTTGGGATATTGGGTCCTCTACCGTCTTTACTGATACAAAATATTTGTTCAGACTTTCTGCCATCTCCATGTTCCACATTACTAATACCCCGGTCTCATCCTCTAAGGGACCAACATTTACTTTAGCCGTTCTTTTCCTTGTTTTATACCTACAGAAACTCTTGCTATCTGTTTTTATATTTTGTGCTAGCATACTTTCATGATCTATCTTCCCTTTCTTAATCATTTTTTTAGTCATTCTTTGCTGGCTTTTAAAAGCTTCCCAATCTTCTGTCCTCCCACTAGTTTTGGCCACTTTGTATGTCCTCATTTTTAATTGGATGCTGTCCTTTATTTCTTTAGTTAGCCATGGATGGTTATCTTTTCTTTTACACCCTTTTCTCCTCACTGGAATATATTTTTCTTGAGAATTGTGAAATATCTCCTTAAACGTACGCTACTGTTCATCAACCATCCTACACTTTAATCTATTTTCCCAGTCCACGTTAGCCAACTCTGCCCTCATACCTTCATAAACTTCTTTATTTAAGCTTAGTATGCTGATTTGAGATCCAACTTTCTCACGCTCCATCTGAATTTGAAATTCAACCACGCTATGATCACTCATTCCAAGGGGATCCTTTACTAGGAGATGTCTTGGACATGTCTGGCTTGCCGATGGCACAGGACATACCCAGGGATGGTGATGGAGGAGCCTGGGGTGCCTGCTGATATGGTCATGTTCACATATGTTGTTGCCAAACTAGTGTGTGGGACAGCTCTCCCAACTTTGGCATCAGTCACCAGATGTTAGTGAGAAGGATTTTGCAGGGTAGACTGGGCCGGGTGTGCCTTCATTTATGTCCTGATCCAATGCTTCGGTCTGTCCAGTATTATCCTTTCTAGCGGTTTTGATACAACTGAGCGACTTGCTAAGCTCCTTCAGAGGGAATTAGGAACTAACTACGTTTGAATTCTGTATCCAATAATAGCTGTAAAAAGGTGAGGGTAACCTGTAGGCTCTGCCTGGGCAGCTCTCACAACTTCTGCACATGGGCGATTTCAGTATAGATACTTTGTATATTATTGTCAGAGATGAAAACACATTTTGAAAATATAAGTAAGAGAAATTGATGCATCCACAAACACTTAAAAGCTGTAGATTTTTTTATCAACGACTTCACTTGAAACATTGTAATACTTTAAAACACAATATACCTTTTTACAAAGTACGTCTCAAATGAATAGTTCCAATTTTGGTATACCACACAACACGCATCTCTCTTTCTTTTGTTTAACATTTTTGCCCAATTTTCTCCCCTCCTGAAGGCTAGAAATTTCCATGAGCTCCCTGGTGCCTCGCCCAAAACTTCATTCATGTGTGAGCATCAACAGTGACTGTCAGCAGGCTATTCAACTGAGGAAAATCACAATTGAGCCTGACCCTGTTCTTATCTGGCACTGACAAACAAATACACACTTTAGCAGCAGTACTGCATAGCTATGAAGAATAAGAACCTTGGGTTCTTTTTCTTCTCTGTGCTCTGGGATGCTGAGGCCAAATTTAGCACCCTTATAAGACCCCACTGAAATCAGATAATTCAGATGAACTGGGAATGAGTCCGAGTCCTTCCTGATCTGTATACCGAGGTACTGGGAGAGTAGAATTTAATTTGGATTATGTTTAGTCGTGACAAAATTTGAACAATGCATGGCAGTGCTATTACTATTCAAGGTAAAAGTCGTATTAGAATAAGCACTGACTAATGATTGTAATTTTCCATACTTTTTGACCATGATTCAGAGCTGGATTAATACGCATTTCACAGCATAAATGAGCAACAAAATAACATTTTGATTTTTACTGAAAACAAATCTAAAAAGTTTTATTGGAAACTATTTCAAATAATGCAATCATTTCATTTGCATTTCATTGATGCAATTTGTGTAAAAAATCATTAGAATTACTTCTATATTATATTATTGTGGTCTCCAACTCACAAAACCACCTTTACTTTAGCACATGTTTAAGAAAGGTTGGTTTATTAGCATACACAGAATGAGCATTTAACAAAACAAATGCTTAGTGTGTTATTTGGATGTTTGTAATGATTTCAATATTCAAGGGATTTGTATACGTAATATTTCATTCAAAGTTTAGTCGAACTTAAAACTGCAATATGACAACTTACCACCAGATGGTAGGCTTACACAACTTCCTCCATTCTGACATGGTCCCCTCGCGCAAGTGTCAGGATACAAGACACAGCCGAGCTTCAGTTCTGTCAGCCCAACCACTTCAGCAAAGTGACTGTGCTTATTTTGGAGTGGCAACTGATTGTCGTTAAGCACAACCGAGTCCAGGCATCCTTGAAACCCACCTAGGACTTGTGTGCTCTTCTGGCTTGACAGGCCACGAGCAGCTGGCACCTGGGCACCAAAGTAGATGGAGCTATCAATATTGAGGGTATGAAAGTGGAAAGGAGCTCTCCGACGCTCCACGTAGCTGTCATCAAGTGCAAGGCTTGTGAAATTCTTGTTGAGATCCAGAAAGACAGTGTGCCAATTCCCATCATTAACTGTTCTGCCAGAAATTCCCACAATGCCAGGTCCACTACCACAGTCCAATTGAAACCAGAGTTTTCCATCCACAATCTGGTGCAATAACAGATGAGAGAGAGGGGGAGAGGTTATATTTTTAAAAATCTGTGAAACATTGAAAAACCAAAATATTCATTATCTTTATAAGTAACAGCATTCAAAATTATTCTATTGCATTACTGTCAAATAATAAAATGATAAACATCTTTAGTCCATTCGGTCAAAACATACTTAAAATTTTATTCCACATTTTAAAATTTTAAAAGAATGAGAAAAAGAAACAGACAGCTTTAAGCACACCTTAATGTATTCAGTGTTAGCTTGGCTCAGTTACTAGAATCTCATCAATGAGTCAGAAGATTGGAGGTTCAATCCCCACAACAGACTTGAGCACATAATCTAAGCTGACACTTCACTGCTGTATTGAAGCACTGCTGCTGTGTTGGAGGTGCCACTTTTCAGATGAGACATTAAACTCTGACCTCTGTTCAACTGAATGTAAATGATCCCATAGCCCTATTTAAAGAGTAGAGTGTTCGTCATGTATTCTGGTGATTCCTTCATTTGCAGTTTGTGGGTCTTCCTGTGTGCAAATTGACAGCCACGTTTTTCAATATAACATTAACTCGAATCATAAAATCATAGAAATTTACGGCACAGCAAGAGGCCATTCATCCCAACATGTCTGTGCCAGCTGAAAAAGAACTATCCAGCCTAATCCCATTTTCCAGCTCTTGATCCGTAGTGTTGTAGGTTACGGCACTTCAAGTGCAGATCCAAGTTCTTTTTAATGTGATGAGGGTTTCTGCCTCTACCACCCTTTCAGGCAGTGAGTTCCAGACAACCGCCATCCTCTGGGTTAAAAAAGTTCTTCTCAAATCCCCTCTAAACCTCCTACCACTAACTTTAAATCTATGCCCCCTAGTTATTTACCTCTCTGCTAAGGTACATAGGTCATTCTTATCCATTTTATCTATACCCCATATAATTTTATACACCTCAATTAGGTCTCCCTTTAGCCTCCTCTATTCCAAAGAAAACAAACTCAGCCTATCCAATCTTTCCTCATAGCTAAAATTCTCCAGTCCTGGCAACATCCTTGTAAATCTCCTCCATACCGTCTCTGGTAAAATCACATCTTTCCTGTAATGCTCTAGCAGTTCTCTAGCTGTGACCTTACTAGCGTTTTATACAGTTCAAGCATAACCTCCCTGCTCTTATATTCTATGCCTCAGCTAATAAAGGAGAGTACAAAAGCGAGGAAGTTATGCTAAACCTCTATAAAACACTAGTTTGGCCCTATTATGTTCAATGCTGGGCATCACACTTTAGGAAGGACGTGAAGGCTTTGGAGAAGGTACAGAAGAGATTTACTAGAATGGTTCCAAGGATGAGGAATTACAGTTACATGGATAGAGGAGAAGCTGTGGTTGTTCTCCTTAGAGCAGAAGAGGCTAAGAGGAGATTGAATAGAGGTGTTCAAAATCTTGAAGGGTTTAGATAGAGTAAATAAAGAGAAACTGTTTCCAATGGCTGAAGGATCGATAACCAGAGGGTACAGATTTAAGATAATTGGCAAAGTTACTAGAAATGACATGAGAAAAAACTTTTTTACGCAACAAGTGGTTAGGATTTGGAAAACGCTGCCTGATTGGGTGATGGAAACAGATTCATCTTAGCTTTCAAAAGTGAATTGGATAAATACTTGAAGGAGAGAAAATTGCAGGGATATGTAGAAAGCGGAGGAATGGATTGCTCTTTGACAGAGCCGGCACAGACTCAATGAGACAAATGGCCTCCTTCTGTGCTGTACTATTCTATGATACTGACTCAAAGGTTCAGCTTTATTCCAGGAATGGACACCATACAAGCATACATCATTCAGCTTCAGCTCGAGCAATTTTTTTTTTAAAGCTAACAGAATTTAATGTAAAATATGATATGAATTTCCTCGTACAAGAAATTAAATTCAATAAAACCCATTTCAAGGCTCAAAAAACCTAATTAATTTGTCTTTGTTAGCATCAATAATATCTGGAGACATCACAAAGTCTTGAGGTTCTACAATGCTTGCTAAAATAATACACTGATAATATTACTTATCCATTGAATATTAAGACAGCTCAGAGAAGGTCCAAAAAATGTGCAAAGAGGTATTGTTCAGATTACAGTCACTCTAGCAGTGCTGTGCTTTCTGGGAATATGTCTTATTCATCTCATTCAACACAACTAGAATACAAGATCTAAATAATTTAAATTGGTTAAAGCGGTGAGGAAAGATTAGAGAAATTCAAGCTCTACTGTCTAGAGAGGAGGTTAAGACAGAGACGTACCAAGGAACATACAATAGTAAATTGTACATATGCAAGGGAAACCCAGATGGTTACCTCAGGTTGAGCTAGAAAAGTAGGATCAGAAAGCATAAATCGAAAAAGGAATTTCAAAATAGATATCGGGTATTGGGAAGAATTTCTTTATCTAGAAACTATTAAATGTTTAGAATAATCTGACAGGCAGCAAAGTTGAAACAAAAACATTAGAATCATTCAAAATTTACAGATACGGTAGCATAGCGGTTATGTTACTGGATGAGAAATCCAGAGGCCTGGGACTAATAATCGGAGACATGAGTTCAAATCCCACCACGGCAGCTGAGGAATCTAATTTCAGTTAATTAAAAAAACATCTGAAATTAAAAAGCTAGTATCAGTAATGGTGACCATGAAACTACCGGATTGTCGTAAAAACCGATCTGGTTCACTTCTTCTTCTTCTCCTTTAGTATGGTACAGGTACAGCGTTGAGAATCCGGAGTTCCGGAATCCGTACTGTTCCGGAATCTGGACACCAGGACGATCCGTGGCGGGGTCATCCGGAACCTGGAAAATGTTCTGGAATCCAGACCCCGACCTCTCCCCTGCCTCGGACCCCTGCCGACCTCTCCCCTGCCTCGGGCCGCAGCTGACCTCTAACCTGCGTCGGACCGCTGTCTACCTCTAACCTGCGTCGGGCCGCAGTCTACCTCTTCCCTGCCTCGGGCCCCCGCCGACCTATCCCCTGCCTCGGACCCCCGCCGACCTATCCCCTGCCTCGGGCCCCCGCCGACCTCTCCCCTGCCTCGGACCCCCACCGACCTCTCCACTGCCTCGGGCCCCCGCCAACCTCTCCCCTGCCTCGGGCCCCCCGCCAACCTCTCCCCTGCCTCGGGCCACCACCGACCTCTCCCTGGCCTTTCTGCCGCCGACCTCTCCCCTCCCTTGGGTCCCCGCTGACCTCTCCCCTGCCTTGAGCCGCAGTCTACCTCTAACCTGCCTCGGGCCGCCGCTGACCTCGCCCCAACCTCAGGCAGCTGCCGAACTCTCTTCCGCTGACCTCTAACCTGCCTCGGGCCGCCGCCGACATTTCCCCCGCCGCTGACCTCTCCCCCGCCGACCTCTTACTTGACTCAGGCCACCACCAACCTCTCCCCTGCTGGTGTCTTACCTGACTTGGGCTGCCACCAAACTCGCCCCCGCCTTGGGCCGCAGCCGATCTCACCCCCACCTTGGGCCGCCGCCGACTTCACCTCCGCATCGGGCCAACTCCCCGCCCCCAATCGGCCGCCCGACCCCCCGCACCCCCCACCCCGCCCCCTCCCTACCTACCTACTTTGCCCAGGCGTTTCCGGACTCGGACGTCATAAAGACGTTCCGAAATCCAGAAATGCACAGAATCCGGAGCAGCCTCGGTCACGAGGCTTCTGGATTCTCGACGCTGTATCTGTAGCAAATCAAATGTCAATATCTAAGATGGATATCCAGGTCAAAGTCTCTGGTGTAACAGCGTGGATATCTTGTAAGCTGCCTTCAAAGTTCCTCTGAGGGCAGTGCTCACTGATGTCCTTTAGGGAAGGAAATCTGCCAACCTTACCCAGTCTGACAGATATGGGACTCCAGCCCCGCAGCAATGTAGTTGATTCTTAACTGCACTCTGAAATGGCGGCTCACCACCACTTTCTCAAAGGCAATTAGGGGTGTACAATAACTGCTGGCCTTACCAGCGACACTCACGAAATAATTTCAAAAATGCAAATGCGACAACAACAATTTGTATTTCTATAGCGCCTTTAACACAGTGAAACATCCCAAGGTGCTTCACAGGAGTATTATGAGATTAAAATAAAAACAGCGACACCGAGCCACATAAGGAGAAATTAGGGCAGGTGAAAGAGATAGGTTTTAAGGAGCGTCTTGAAGGAGGAAACATAGAAATATAGAAAGTAGGTGCAGCAGTAGGCCATTCGGCCCTTCGAGCCTGCACCACCATTCAATATGATCATGGTTGATCATGCAACTTCAGTACAGGGAGAAGGCAAAAAAGAAGTAGAAAGAAATCGAAAGGTGACATCACAGCCAAGGGGGTAAATGATTGGCTGGTGATTGGTAAGTAATTTTTCCATTTCTTTCTTTATCAGTAAGGAACATTTAACATTGTTGTTACCCAATTAAGTTAATCTAAGGGTGAAGTCATGGCAGTACAGCTCGGACACGTGTTATGCTCCTCATGTACTATGTGGGAACTCAGGGACGCTTCCGGTGTCCCTGACGACTACGTATGCGGGAAGTGTATCCGCCTATTGATCCTGACAGACTGCATTGCAGCACTGGAGCTGCGGGTGGATGAACTCTGGAGCATCCACGATGCTGAGAATGATGTGAATAGCACGTTTAGCGAGTTGGTCACACTGCAGATAAAGGGTACAGAGCCAGATAGGGAATGGGTGACCAACAGGAAGAGCAGTGCAAGGAAGGTAGTACAGAGGTCCCCTCCGGTCATCCCCCTGCAAAACAGATACACTGTTTTGGGTACTGTTGAGGGGGATGACTCATCAGGGGAAGGCAGCAGCAGCCAAGTTCATGGCACCGTGGGTGGCTCTGCTGCACAGGAGGGCAGGGAAAAGAGTGGGAGAGCAATAGTAATAGGGGATTCGATTGTGAGGGGAATAGACAGGCATTTCTGCGGCCGCAACCGAGACAACAGGATGGTATGTTGCCTCCCTGGTGCAAGGGTCAAGGATGTCTCGGAGCGGGTGCAGGACATTCTGAAAAGGGAGGGTGAACAGCCAGTTGTCGTGGTGCATATAGATAAAAAATGGGATGAGGTCCTATGAGACGAATTTAAGGAGCTAGGAGCTAAATTAAAAAGTAGGACCTCAAAATTAGTAATCTCAGGATTGCTATCAGTGCCACGTGCTAGTCAGAGTAGGAATCGCAGGATAGCTCAGATGAATATGTGGCTTGAGGAGTGGTGCAGAAGGGAGGGATTCAAATTCCTGGGGCATTGGAACCGATTCTGGGGGAGGTGGGACCAGTACAAACCAGACGGTCTGCACCTGGGCAGGACCGGAACCAATGTCCGAGGAGGAGTGTTTGCTAGTGCTGTTGGGGAGGAGTTAAACTAATATGGCAGGGGGATGGGAACCTATGCAGGGTGGCAGTGGGAAATAAAAGGGAGACAGAGGCAAAAGATAGAAAGGAGAAGAGTAAAAGTGGAGGGCAGAGAAACCCAAGGCAAAAAACAAAAAGGGCCACATTGCAGCAAAATTCTAAAGGGGCAAAGTGTGTTAAAAAGACAAGCTTGAAGGCTCTGTGCCTCAATGCGAGGAGTATTCGGAATAAGGTGGACGAATTAACTGCGCAGATAGCAGTTAATGGATATGATGTAATTGGCATCACAGAGACATGACTCCGGGTGACCAAGGCTGGGAACTCAATATCCAGGGGTATTCAACATTTAGGAAAGATAGACAGAAAGGAAAAGGAGGCGGGGTTCCGTTGCTGGTTAAAGAGGAAATTAATGCAATAGTAAGGAAGGACATTGGCATGGATGATGTGGAATCGGTATGGGTGGAGCTACGGAATACCAAAGGGCAGAAAACGCTGGTGGAAGTTGTGTACAGACCACCAAACAGTAGTAGTGAGGTTGGGGGCAGCATCAAACAAGAAATAACGGATGTGTGCAATAAAGGTACAGCAGTTATCATGGTCGACTTTAATTTACATATAGATTGGGCTAATCAAACTGGTAGCAATGCGGTGGAGGAGGATTTCCTGGAGTGTATTAGGGATGGTTTTCTTGACCAATATGTCGAGGAACCAACCAGAGAGCTGGCCATCCTCGACTGGGTAATGTGTAAAGAGATGGGACTAATTAGCAATCTTGTTGTGTGAGGCCCGTTGGGGAAGAGTGACCATAATATGGTAGAATTCTTTATTAAGATGGAGAGTGACACAGTTAATTCAGAAACTAGGGTCCTGAACTTAAGGAAAGCTAACTCCGACGGCATGAGGCGTGAATTGGCTAAAATAGACTGGCAAATGATACTTAAAGGGTTGATGGTGGCTAGGCAATGGCAAACATTTATAGATCACATGGATGAACTTCAACAAGTGTACATCCCTGTCTGGAGTAAAAACAAAACAGGGAAGGTGGCTCAACCGTGGCTAACAAGGGAAATTAAGGATAGTGTTAGATCCAAGGAAGAGGCATATAAATTGGCCAGAAAAAGCAGCAAACCTGAGGACTGGGAGAAATTTAGAATTCAGCAGAGGAGGACCAAGGGTTTAATTAGGAGGGGGAAAATAGAGTACGAGAGGAAGCTTTCCGGGAACATAAAAACCGACTGCAAAAGCTTCTAAAGATATGTGAAGAGAAAAAGATAAGTGAAGACAAAGGTAGGTCCCTTGCAGTCGGACTCAGGTAAAATTATAATGGGAAACAAAGAATGGCAGACCAATTGAACAAATACTTTGGTTCTGTCTTCACGAAGGAAGACACAAATAACCTTCCGGAGGTACTAGGGGACCGAGGGTCTAGTGAGAAGGAGGAACTGAAGGATATCCTTATTAGGCGGGAAATTGTGTTGGGGAAATTGATGGGATTGAAGGCTGATAAATCCCCGGGGCCTGATTGTCTGCATCCCAGAGTACTTAGGGTAGTGGCCCTAGAAATAGTGGATGCATTGGTAATCATTTTCCAACAGTCTATCGACTCTGGAGCAGTTCCTATGGACTGGAGGGTAGCTAATGTAACACCACTTTTTAAAAAAGGAGGGAGAGAGAAAACAGGTAATTATAGACCGGTTAGCCTGACATCAGTAGTGGGGAAAATGTTGGAATCAATTATTAAGCATGAAATTGCAGCACATTGGCCCAGGACAGGATTGGTCCAAGTCAGCATGGATTTATGAAAGGGAAATCATGCTTGACAAATCTTCTGGAATTTTTTGAGGATGTAACTAGTAGAGTGGACAAGGGAGAACCAGTGGATGTGGTGTATTTGTACTTTCAAAAGGCCTTTGACAAGGTCCCACATAAGAGATTGGTGTGCAAAATCAAAGCACATGGTATTGGGGGTAATGTACTGGGGTGGATAGAGAATTGGTTGGCAGACAGGAATCAGAGAGTCGGGATAAACGGGTCCTTTTCGGAATGGGAGGCAGTGACTAGTGGAGTGCCACAGGGATCAGTGCTGGGACCCCAGCTCGTTACAATATATATTAATGAGTGTAATATCTCCAAGTTTGCAGATGAAACTAAACTGGTTGGCGGTGTGAGCTGTGAGGAGGATGCTAAGAGGCTGCAGGGTAATTTGGACAGGTTAGGTGAGTGGGCAAATGCATGGCAGATGCAGTATAATGTGGATAAATGTGAGGTTATCCACTTTGGTGGCAAAAACACGAAGGCAGAATATTATCTGAATGGCGGCAGATTAGGAAAAGAGGAGGTGCAACAAGACCTGGGTGTCGTAGTTCATTAGTCATTGAAAGTTGGCATGCAGGTGCAGCAGGCAGTGAAGAAGGCAAATGGCACGTTGGCCTTCATAGCTAGGGAATTTGAGTATAGGAGCAGGGAGGTCTTACTGTAGTTGTACAGGGCCTTGGTGAGGCCTCACCTGGAATATTGTGTTCAGTTTTGCTCTCCGAATCTGAGGAAGGACGTTCTTGCTATTGAGGGAGTGCAGCGAAGGTTCACCAGACTGATTCCAGGGATGGCTGGACTGACATATGAGGAGAGACTGGATCAACTGGGCCTTTATACACTGGAGTTTAGAAGGATGAGAGTGGATCTCATAGAAACGTATAAGATTCTGACAGGACGGGACAGGTTAGATGCGGGAAGAATGTTCCCAATGTTGGGGAAGTGCAGAACCAAGGGACACAGTCTTAGGATAAGGGGTAGGCCATTTAGGACTGAGATGAGGAGAAACTTCTTCACGCAGAGATTTGTTAACCTGTGGAATTCCCTGCCAGTTCATTGGATATATTCAAGAGGGAGTTATATATGGCCCTTATGGCTAAAGGGATCAAGTGGTATGGAGAGAAAGCAGGAAAGGGGTACTGAGGTGAATGATCAGCCATGATCTTATTGAATGGCGGTGCAGGCCCGAAGGGCCGAATGGCCTACTCCTGCACCTATTTTCTATGTTTCTACTGCATTTCTGCTTTCTCTCCATACCCCTTGATCCCTTTAGCCATAAGGAACACATTTTGAATGTGGCCCTTTTGAATACATCGAACGAACTGGCCTCAACAACTTTCTGTGGTCGAGAATTCCACAGGTTCACATTTCTCTGAGTGAAGAAGTTCTCTGAGTGAAGATGCTCCATCCTAATAAAGAATTCTACCATATTATGGTCACTCTTCCCCAAAGAGCCCCGTACAACCAGATTGCTAATTAATCCTCTCTCGTTACACATCACCCAGTCTAGGATGGCCTGCTCTCGAGTTGGTTCCTCGACATATTGGTCTAGTAAACCATCCCTTATACACTCCAGGAAATCCTCCTCCACCGCATTGCTACCAGTTTGGTTCGATCAATCAATATGCAGATTAAAGTCACCCATAATAACTGATGTACCCTTATTGCACGCATCCCTAATTTCCTGTTTGATGCCATCCCCAACCTTCCTACTACTGTTTGGTGGTCTGTACACAACTCCCACTAATGTTTTCTGCCCTTTGGTGTTTCGCAGCGCTACCCATATAGATTCCACATCATCCATGCAAATGTCCTTCCTTACTATTGTGTTACTCTCCTCTTTAACCAGTAACGCTACCGCCACCTCCTTTTCCTGCCTGCCAGTCCTTCCTGAATATTGAATACCCCTGGATGTTGAGTTCCCAGCCTTGGTTAGCATCGAGCCATGTCTCCGTAATCCCAATTACATCTTTTTTTTTTAAAACACTCCTTGTCCTTTTAGAATTATGTTGTAATGTGGCTCTTTTTGATTTTTGCCCTTGATTTCTCTGCCATCCACTCTTGCTTTTCTCCTTCTTACTTTTTGCTTCTGCCCCCTTTTTACTTCCCTCCATCTCCCTGCATAAATTCCCATCCCCCTGCGTTTTTAGTTTAAACCCTCCCCAATAGCACTAGCAAACACTCCGCCTAGGATACCGGATCTGGTCCTGCCAGGTGGAGACCGTCCAGGTTGTATTGGTTCCACCTCCCCCAGAACCAGTTCCAATGTCCCAAGAATTTGAATCCCTCCCCCTTGCACCATTCCTCAAGCCACGTATTTGGCTGAGCTATCCTGCTATTCCTACTCTGACTAGCACGTGGCACTGGTAGCAATCCTGAGATTACTACCTTTGAGGTCCTACTTTTTAATTTAACTCCTAGCTCCCTGAATTCAGCTTGTAAGACCTCATCCCGTTTTTTTACACATATCATTGGTACCTACATGTACCACGACAACTGGCTGTTCACCCTCCCTCTCCAGAATGAGCTGCAGCAACTCCGAGACATCCTTGACCCTTGCACCAGGGAGGCAACATACCATCCTGGTGTCTCGTTTGCGGCTGCAGAAACGCCTATCTATTCCCCTTGCAATAGAATCCCCTATCATTATAGCTATCCCACTCTTTTTCCTGCCCTCTTGTGCAGCAGAGCCACCCCTGGTGTCATGAACTTGCTGCTGCTTGCCTTCCCCTGATGAGTCATCTCCCCCAACAGTACCCAAGGAAAGAGAAGTAGAGAATCAGACAGGTTTAGGCAAGAAATTCCAGAGCTCAGGACTTAGGTAACAGAAGGCACAGCCACCAATGGTTGAGCGATTAGAATCAGGGATATTCAAAAGGGCAGAATTAATAGAGCGTAGCCATCTCGGCAGGGCGGGGGGGGGGGGGGGCAGGGTTGGTGGCTGGGAGCGGTTGTGGGGTTGGATGAGATTACAGAGATAGGGAGGGGCGAGACCATGGAGGGATTTGAAAATAAGGATGAGAATTTTGAAATTGAGGCGGTGCTTAACTGGGAGTCAATGTAGGTCAGCGAGCACAGGGGTGATGGGTGTGCGGGACGGTGCGAGTTAGAACATGGGCAGCCGAGTTTTGGATCACCTCTAGTTTACGTAGGGTAGAATGTGGGAGGCCAGCCAGGAGTGCTTTGGAATAGTCAAGTTTAGAGGTAACAAAGGCATGGATGAGGGCTTCAGCAGCAGGTGAGCTGAGGCAAGGGTGGAGACGAGCGATGTTACAGAGGTGGAAATAGACGGACTTAGTTATGCTGCGGATATGTCATTGAAAGCTCATTTCAGGGTCAAATATGACAACATAGGTTGCGAACAGTCTGGTTCAGCCTCAAACAGAAGTTGGGGAGAGGGATTGAGTCAGTGGCTAGGGAACAGAGTTTGTGGCAGGGACCAAAGACAATAGCTTCAGTATTCCCAATATTCAATTGGAGAACATTTCTGCTCATCCAGAACTGGATGTCGGAGAAGCAGTCAGATAATTTGGAGTGGTCAGGAGCAGTGGTAGTGAGGTAGAGCTGGGTACCATCAGAGTACATGTGGAAACTGATGCTTTATTTTCAGATGATGTCATCAAGGGGCAACATATAGATACGAAATAGGAGGGGGCCAAGGATAGGTCCTTGGGGTACACCAGAGGTAACGATGCAGGGACGGGAAGAGAAGCCGTTGCAGGTGATTTTCTGACTACGATTAGACAAGAATGGAGCCATGCGACTGCAGTCCCACCCAGCTGGATGACGGTGGCGAGGCTTTGAAGAAGGATGGAGTGGTCAACTGTGTCAAAGGCTGCAGACAATTCAAGAAGGATGAGGAGGAATAGTTTGCCTTTGTCACAGTCACAAAGGATGTCATTGATGATTTTGATGAGAGGCGTTTCGGTACTGTGGCAGGGGTGGAAACCAGATTGAAATGCAGCCAATTAGTGTACTGGTGACAAGCTTTGATGGCATCAATGGCTATTTGTCATCTTTCCTTTTGTTATGATCTTTTCTTAATTCCAGTTTCCTTTAATTGATTATAATGGGACAATGTGGGCTGTGTGTCATTGTTATTAATGATAGTTATTTTCCCAAGAACTATGATTTCAGGGCTGTCATCCCTGTGGCTTACATACTACTGAGTACATTATGATAGCCAGGAAAAAGTTCAACTATATCTTTGTTATTTACAAAGAAAAGTGCTGCAACTACAAGTATTTAAATGCATTTTGTTAAATTAAACAACAAATATAAACAGCTCAAATTATTTCAGCATTCCATCTTTACAAAATTTATATATTTAATTTTCCACAAACTTTAGAACCTGCGTTACGACAGAATGTTAGGACAGATCTTATCCAAACTGGAGTATCCAGGCTGGTCCAAACTTTTGAATATAGAACATTGCCAATTTATTATAATGAAGGTTTTAATAGGAACATGAATTAATATCCTATGAATGAGGAAACAATTTATTGTCAATGGGCCCGATAATAACTCAGAGGCAGGTTCTGAGCTGGGGGGCATAGCGGGCACCAAACCTGAAAGAAGTTACAGTGAGTCAATGTCTGATTACAAGAAGACTACCTAATGAGAATTTTACTTGCGGGTTTTGCGTCTCCAATGCGTGTCAGCAGGCATGGTACGGACCCAAGTGACGCGGTCTCAACGCGACCATTTAAAGGGCCAATTCAACGCTGGCATTTGGAGGAGTTAGATGTTTGTGCAAAGAAATGGCGAAATTTAAAGATGGACTCATTGTCATTGTACCGCTCTTGGGCTTCATTGGTGAGGTTCCTCACAGGTGTTATCAGCTAAGTTTGAAGGGGGTATCTTTTGTCTCCTAACAGCCACCACTCAATTCTTCTTGCAGGTATGGAGAGGTCGGGGATCTTGGACTGCCGCAGGATGAAAGAATTCTGGCAACTCCCAGGGAATCTGGGACACACCTGCATGAACCTCTTCATGTAGTTGCACACCAGCTGCACAATGATGGAATTAAATCCCTTGCAGTTGACGAATACGTCTAGTTGATCTGGATTGCTAAGTGCATGCAATCAATGGTACACAGCCAGAGATGCAAATCCAAGTGCCCACTCATTCTGGCTGTTGTTGTCATAGGGGAAGTTAACATAAGTCGACGCCCTAGCAAACAACTGTCCACCACCTGGCTTGTGTGTTTATGTGGAGCCGAGTGGGAAACCCTCTATGGCTCCACTGCTACCCTGGAAGGAGTCAGAAGCGAAGAAATTGAGGGCAGTGGTGACTTCCACGGCGATTGGCAATGCATTCCACTGCTGCCTTTATGTTTGGCAGACTCCTTGATTGCCATCTACTCTTGGATGAGCCACAATCGCCTTCAATTAAACATAAGGAAGACCGAAGCCATCATCTACAGCCTCCTTTACAAACTTCAGATCCCTGCCACCCTCTCTAGCTACTGTCTCAGGCTGAACCAGACTGTTTGCAACCTCAGCATCCTATCTGACCCTGAGCTGAACTTCTAACCCCATATCTGTTCCATCACAAAGACTTTTATCTCTGTTACATCACCTACCTATACTCTTATCTCTGCCCTTTTGCCATTGAAAGTTTCATCCATGCCTTTGTCACCTCCAAACTTGTCTATTCCAATTCTCTCCTGGTTGGCCTCCCATCCTCCACCCTCTAAACTTTTGTTTGCACATTTGGATCAGAAAACAGATACAGGTATTTGAGTTCTGCTCCCTTCTCATAATGCACTATATTCCTTCTCTTTTTTTGCTCCAGATTACCAACTGGGGATTTTGTGATCCCAGAAATATAACAGCATTTCAACAATATGGAATCCCAAGAGATTTATTACAACAGCCCCTAATCCTCTCCGGTGCTTCTCCCAAGGCACAGCCAGTTTTTCTAGTCAGTAGCTGAACCATACAGTCAGGAATGTTGCAGGATAGATCTCTGATCTATGCTGAAGTAAGTGATCTTGGGTGGGGAGGAGGGGCCATACAGTTGACCTCATCACCTATGGAAAAGGAAAGTTGTCAAGGTTCACACTCCTACAAAAGCAAAATACTGCAGATACTGGAAATCTGAAATAAAAATAAAAACTGCTGCAAATACTCAGCAGGTCAGGCAACTTCTGTGGAGAGAGAAACAGAATTATTGGCCCTGAAATTCCGGCCTTCCCGGGTCTGTACGGAGTGTGCATGGACCCGGGAAGACATTGCAAAAGTCGGTTTTCAGCGCACAATGTGCATGCAACGAAAACCTTATCTTTTCCAATCTGTCAATTTCTGGCTTGACAGGTCGCACGCATCTCGGCAGCAAGGACATTCCCACAGCAGAGATTGCACATTTGCCCATCTTTTTTTTTAAACATTTCTATCAACTTTAATTTCTATAATGTATTTGTGAGGTGTTTTTAAAAATTTTTATGCAGTGTTTGAGGATCTTTCCCATTCGGATTTACGAAACTCCTATTACTAGATGAGAAAATACTTTACCGTGATTGGGTATCCAGCTCAAGTAACTCCTAAAGACATCCCAACGTGAATGTGCTCCGTTGCGCAAGAAGAGGAGGCCTCAAGTCCAGAATCTCTGGTGAGCGTTTGACCAAAAGGTAAGTGCGCATCTTTTCTCCTATTTTTAGTCGAATGCCCGCGGGAAGAAGAAATCGGGATTTCAGGGCCAATGTTTCAGGGCGATGACCTGTCCTCAGAACCATCACACACTTGATTGGTATCTATGACCCCTGCTAGGAATCTGCTTGTGTGGACAGTGGGTGTGGACAGTGGGTGTGGACAGTGGGTGAGGACAGTGGGTGAGGACAGTGGGTGTGGACAGTGGGTGTGGACAGTGGGTGAGGACAGTGGGTGAGGACAGTGGGTGAGGACAGTGGGTGAGGACAGTGGGTGAGGACAGTGGGTGAGGACAGTGGGTGTGGACAGTGGGTGTGGACAGTGGGTGAGGACAGAGGACAGTGGGTTTGGACAGTGGGTTTGGACAGTGGGTGAGGACAGTGGGTGAGGACAGTGGGTGAGGACAGTGGGTGAGGACAGTGGGTGTGGACAGTGGGTGTGGACAGTGGGTGTGGACAGTGGGTGTGGACAGTGGGTGTGGACAGTGGGTGTGGACAGTGGGTGAGGACAGTGGGTGAGGACAGTGGGTGAGGACAGTGGGTGTGGACAGTGGGTGAGGACAGAGGACAGTGGGTGTGGACAGTGGGTGAGGACAGTGGGTGAGGACAGTGAGTGAGGACAGAGGACAGTGGGTGTGGACAGTGGGTGAGGACAGTGGGTGAGGACAGTGGGTGAGCATGGTTGTGACATGCCCCCAAAGTTAAATAGCCTGCTTACATTCCACACCACGGCTCACACATAAATACTAATCACTTGAGCAAGGTGCTGGAAGATACCTGGCAAAGTATCACAACATGGAATCAACTTATTCAGGAGAGGAGGTTGAGAAAGCGATTGAGAAAATTGGTAAGGAAAAAAATAACCTCCCTAGTTGCCGAGTTAATGGTTGAAAATTCTAGTCCAAAGCTTCACCAAACTAACTGTAAGACTAAAATATTCTGTTTTATATAAATGAACAAGATTGAATGTGCCAGATTTTAGTGAAATCTGTATGTTACCAATAAGACTCTGCACAATGCAAGATATGAGGTAAGGGGAGAGGGGGTCAAACTCTACAGATATTGTCCATGCATACAATTTATCCACGAACTTTATTCACAGTAAGGCAACTATTTATTTTTAATGATAGTGCTTAAATTCTTCAGTAAGTTTCCACCATCTGCATCACAATCTATCAAATCAATACTGCAGATATGATGTTATGACTGCGGTCGGTCATCAGAGACACAGTTACACATGCATACACAGGCCAATTGAGTCTTTTGTGGCCTCAAAAAAATAAAATAACACTATGGCACTCAGACCAGGATCCTGCCCAGGGATTAGATACAAAGATTGTGGAAAATTAAGAGGGAATGAAAGCAGCTGTTGGAAAACATCATTAGAGTATGACAGCTGCTTCAGAAATTTGTTTCTGGCATCTTTAGAATATGATATCAAATTTACATTATCCTGCTGCACTTGAAGCAAATTAGTGGAAATTTCTGATGTGTTCTGAAACTCTAAGTATCTTGTATAATGCAAGCAGGGCATTAAATCCGTGGTTCGAGGGACCAAAATTGTGAAAGAAGAATATTAACCAAAATGCAATATTATAGAGCTTTGAGAAACTGAGAAAAAATACTTGATTTCTCTTAGTTTTTCTAAAAGTAAACAGTTGCATTGACGAGCAGTATCAAAGAAGAATATCAGGAGGCTGCAGGATGTTTAACAATTCAGTTGCTGATGTTTGCACAGGGATAAAGATCAAATCAAAATCAAACTTAGTTCAGTATCATATTTGTTTCTCTTTTCCCACTCCCCACAAACTATCAGCCACATTTCTACACATACTTTTCCTATTGAGATTATTCTTTATGCTCATTCATTTACCGAATGAAGCAACAGGAGACAGAGAGTAGGGATAATGAGCAGGTAATCTAATTGGTAGGATGTGATTAGTGGTGTCCCACAGGGATCTGTGTTGGGGCCTCAAATATTCACAGTATTTATTAATGACTTAGACGATGGCATAGAAAGTCATATATCCAAATTTGCCGATGACACAAAGATAGGCAGTATTGTGGGCAGCGTAGGTGGAAGCATAAAATAACAAAGGGCTATTGATAGATTAAGTGAATGGGCAAAACTGTAGCAAATGGATTTCAATGTAGGCAAATGTGAGGTCATCCACATTGGACCTAAAAAGGATAGAACTGGGTACTTTCTAAATGGTGAAAGGTTAAAAATAGTGGAGGTTCAAAGAGACTTGGTCCAGTTACATAGATCATTAAAATGCCATGAGCAGGTACAGAAAATAATCAAAAAGGCTAATGGAATGCTGGCCTTTATATCTAGAGGACTAGAATACAAGGGGATAAAAGTTATACTGCAGCGATACAGAACCCTGGCTAGACCACACCTGGAATAATGAGAGCCGTTCTGGGCACCACATCTTAGGAAGGATATATTGGTCTTGGGGGGAGCGCAGTGTAGGTTTACTAGATTGATCCCTGAACTTCAATGGTTAAGTTACAAGGAGAGATTACACAAATTAGGGTTGAATTCCTTAACATTAAGAAGGTTAAGGGACAATCTGATCAAAGTCATCAAGATATTGGGGCTAAAATTCCACCTCCCCGGGTCCGTACGGAATACATATGGACCCGGCGAGGCCTCGCAAAAGCCAGTTTCAGGCGTGCAATGCGCATGCGCCGAAAATCGGCTTTTCCAATCTGTCAAGATTTCTCTCGACAGATCTTCCGCATCCCCGCAGCCAGGACATTCGCATGGGCGAGATTGAGCTATTTGCCCATCTCTTGCCCAGTGAATGTCCTTAAAACTCTTGCGCCTGGTAAAAGCAGGTGCATAGCCTACTTTTACCAGTGTAAGAGTTTTAAAACACATAAAAATAAAATTTAAAAATACATTTTTACATTAAAAACCCTGTCCACTAAAGTACATTTATTTTAAACCCTATTAAAACACTTAAAAAAAAATCCAAAAAATATATTTTTTCCAAAACATTTAATTAATTTTAATTTCAGTTAATGTTAAATATGCGGTGTTTTTAAAAAATTTTTATGTTGTGTTTGGGTGTTTTTTTTCTCATTGATAGCAATGAGAACTCGGAGATATGGAGTTCCCATTACTATCAATGAGAATACTGTACTGTGATTGGTTGTCCAGTCACATGTGACTCCAGCTTCTATGTGCAAACCTCGAGGATGGGAGCGTGCTCGAATGCGCGGGAAGAGAAGGCCTCCCACCGCAATCTAAGGCGCCTCCGGGACCACTACGTACTTCCGCAAAAAATATTCAGGTCAGAGGCGTTGGTCCGAAGGAAGCCTCCGGCCTGAATTTCAAGCCCAGCTAGAACAGATAGGGTAGATAGAGAGGAATTATTTCTGCTGGTTGGGGATTCGAGGACTAGGGGGCATATTCTAAAAATTAGTGCCAGACCTTTCAGGAGTGAAATTAGGAAACACTTCTATACACAAAGTTTGGAACTCTCTTCTGCAAATGGCAATTGATGCTCGATCAATTGTTAACTTAAAATCTGACATTGATAGCTTTTTATAAACCAAAGGTATTGCGGGATATGGGCCAAAGGCGGATATATGGAGTTAGGTCGCACATCAGCCATGATCTCATTGAATGGTGGAACAGGCTCGAGGGGCTGAATGGCCTACTCTTGTTCTTATGTTGCTATAAGTACTGTTCTTCCCTTCAAAGAATTGCAGCTGCTGGTAGATTAACTCCTGAAAACTATTATGCAGTGGAAGTTGAGGATTTGTGGGGGGGCACAGGTAGGAAGATTCTCAAGGTGGCTGGGGGTGAGAAGAACAAAGACTGGTAATGTAGTGAAACAGAATGAGTGTGCATTGGGGTGGATTGCTAACAATCATTTAAGGAAGGGCTCAGTGGAAGAATGATTGCACAAGGGGTGAGAAATTTGGTTGGATAGCGCCCCTCATGCCGCAGGGCAAATTCAGTGTGCCAGTACCGGCGGCACTGAGGAGTATTGCTCGGGAGCATTGTGCCGGTGTTGATACAGAAGCAAAATTTGGTTTTGCTGCATCCGTAGTGACCCCGCTAGTGAAAGCTGGCGTGCAGAGCTGCCCGGGGTGCTTAGGGAAGGAATGACTGCATGAGGTAAATGTGAGTGATACTTCCTTTTATTTCTTTTGAGATTTAATTTTATCTGGGATGAGTAATGTATAGGGAAAGCTCTTTGTTCCGATTTTTGTTTTTGTTGGGAGACTCTCTTGAGTTGCTACAAAGCCGACTCTTTAGCACGGGATATTCAGTTGGGCAACCGGCCTAGCACCCCGAGAAGTATGGAATGCTTCCCTTACCACTCCACTCCACTCTCAGGGTGCAAAAATGGAATTTTGCTGCTCCCATCGCTAAAAGATTTCCAGCGCTATATTTAGCGGCCACCCGACATTAGCGCATTAGGAACCCTCCAACCAAATTTCTAGCCCAAGGGTGATGGGCATAATGACAATATGTTGCTGGTTTCTACCCAGGTTTAGCAGGAGCTCAAAATAACTGATGTCTGGAAACAATTGATAACCTGCACAGTTGAGGGAGGGGGGGGGGGGAAGGGCAGTTCCATTGTTGGTGTATGAGTATAATATTATACTCATTAATAATAATTGATTTAACATGCAACAAAAAAATTCAAAAAGCCATACTATAGAGCAGTTCTAATTTTTCACTGTCATACTAAGCAAGAAAATGGCATGCTTACATAATGGAACAGAAAAAACTACACCAGGGAAAAAGCAGTGTGTGAAGATTTCATATAAATGATATCAGTGGTTTAGTGTGCTAAGTGCATTCCTTCATATTGACTAAGTACTCCAGGATAAGTCCCTGCAAAGGATTAAAACTTAGTGTACTTTGTCTGCAAAAATATAGCTCTGTGTACATTCCTAAAACACAATAATTATTTCTGTACTAAAATAACTTTTCACCACTCACCTTGAAGTGGATGTCTTCCTAATCAGAGCTACCAGCCTAGAAATTCTGGCAGCACTCTTGCACTGCTGGAAGTTCAATGGAATGGAAGCTCCGCCCAAAGGCCACCTGGGCTCGCTTTAACTCCATGACAAATGATTTGAATGTTAGGGGTGGGCACCCATGCCAGTACCAGTGCTATTGAGGCACCTGCCCAGCGGATTTGGTGAGATTTTGGAGTTGCACCTTGCACTCTGTTGGGGGGGATGGCAAGGGACAGATTATACAACCCTAGAGGTTTATTGCATGGAAAGATCCCATTCGGCCCACTGTGCTTCTGCTGGTTCTAATTGATGAACCCCGTACACCTCCCTCTCCCCCTCATATTGAATCCCAAACAGAGGAAATAATCTTTCCCAAGTCACTATCAAAGCCATTCAATTTTTAAAAACCTGGATTGAATCTCACTTTTTGTTGCTTCAGTGGAAATAGTCCAAATATCTCAATTCTCTCCTTCTCTCCTCATGACTATAATTTCCCATCTCTGCCATCGTCTTGGTGAATCAACGCAGTACATTCTCTATGGCTTTCATGTCCTTTCTATAATGCGGTGCCCAACACTGTATACCCAAGTCCAAATCATTTATGTGTACAGAGAACAAAACTCAACCCCGTGTTCACCACTGGGATGCACAACTTCAAATCTTTCTCCAATCTGAGCAATGCCCATTTACCCTAAATCTTTGTGTTAATCAATTATGCTTTTACTTCTTCTAGACTTCTACAGGGTCTTACTATTTCATGTTGTATTATCTGATAGTTTTTAATCACATTCCCTTTTATACCTTCTAATCATCTTTTTCTACTTCCTACTGAAATTTCCATATTCCTCATAATTATCTTTGGTATTGTTATGCCATACTTTATCATATGCCTCTAAATGTAGATTCTCCCATTACTACCAGTCTGTTATTCTTGCAGTCTACCTGCCGCTCACCCCCTTAGATAGTCCCTTACTCCAAAGTGCTGCAATGTTCCTCTGAGTTGTTGTCACTGTTCACCTCATTCTTGTTCAGCACAAAGTTCCAGTAACTTAGGAATTTGCTACACCTGTGAATCCTCTCCCTCTGTTGTCCCTGTGGATAGTCATCCAATTCTCTCTATCGCTTGCTTCTGAACTGTCGAGCTTTGTCTCTTGGCTGACCATATTTTGGAGAGTATTATCTCAAAACCTTTTACCCTCTGATACAATGCAGTTTGGTCAACTGTTCACGAGAACAGAAATGCTCTGTTCCAGAAAATCAACTTTCAATACATGTGAAACCCCGGGATACCCTGAGGATCATGATGATTCAGATATCACACTTTGCGTACATCATGAGGGTTCTCTGCACTGCCATCCCTCAGTGTCGAACTGTCTAACTATAAAATGTCTACAGTGCAATCCTGATGCCCCACAGACACCAAACTAAACTTCACACAAATACATGTCTCCAGTTATGGGATGAATTAACTCCCAGGTGGGAAAGTGGCCGAGCGAGCTGCCGGTCTGGCAGTGGGAGGCCTATTGTGTTCCTAACACAGATGAGACTTCATACAGGGAAGTTAAAGTAACAGTGACCTCAGTCTTTATTAAGACACACCAGAGTGAGGAACAGGCCTTGGGGCCGGCTTATATACAGTGCTCCCAAGAGATGCTGGGATCCCTTGGGACTTCAAGGGATGCACTCCCTGGTGGCGGAACATGGGAGTGCATGCTTTACAGATACACAACAAGGCCCTTCCGATTTTAATGGCCCGGCCTCATTAACATGATTACCTTCCCATTCAAATCAGGCATCAACTAGGCGGCAAGCGGAGGAAAGTCAGACTGGGAGTCGAGCTAAGTGCAGGGATGAGGACTCTGGGGCAATCTGCAGGTTGAGGTAGGGAGGGTGGGGGAGGTCCAGGAGTCTGGGCAGGGAAGGCCTACACTTCCCTCCTTCTCCTCCTGGCCCCACAAAGGGCAGTTTTAAACTTCCTTTACAGGGCTTCTTTGTTGCTTTGATCAAGGTGTTGCTGTTGAGGTGACTGATGCGGGCACACTGCTTCCTTCTGGATAACATGCCGTCGGGGTCCAGTTGCTGTAATAGGACCCCAAGTTGCATAAATGTCTGAGGCTCAGGTGGTCGCCTAATGCACTAAAAAAATCTGGTAGGTAAAAATCACAGCTGAGTGGGTACTTCATTTTACCAACCCAGTTTCCACCGGACGGTGTAGAAATACATCTCCCCCACAACACCACCACCGCCCCCATGATTTCTGAATTGAGCAAAATGTCTTTCCTTAAATCTTGAACCTTTGCCTTTCACCAAAAATAACAAGTTAGATTTGGTTTTAAATTGGTGGGTGGTGGGAGCGGAGTCTCCAGTAATGAATTGTTGGGCAACAAGTACTAGAAGTAATGTTAGAAATTAAAAAGCCAAACTGAAGTAAAAGAGGAGAAAAACATTTTAACCTGGTGATAAAATAAATTGTGGAGTCGAAAGTCACACAGAAGCTGAGATGAGATGAAAGATTTATTCCCTAGGTAATGTATTCCATTTACACTGGGTAGGTGTGAAGTGGTTAGGAATACTCCATGTTAAATTCATGTTCATCAGCATTTAGCTGAATCACCTCAGTCTACAAAAATTCTGTCAAACCTCATTATAAACTTGTAAAGACTGACAAATAGCTCTTCTCAACAAGGATTCAACCTATCAAGCTTTTAGCTTCTCTCTGGACTTCAGTGAAGCTTTAACAAGGATGATAGAGAGCGTTACTTGCAAAAAAAGATGGTTATATAGAAATTTGACTCCATAAAATTAATATTACTGTACTATTCCAAAATCACACTTTCGATAGGAAATGTATTCAAAATAATACATTAAAATTTTATGATTAACATATTTGACAAACTATGACAATAAGTGATGTCATAATGAGGTAGATATGTTTCATGCTCCCCATTACAAAAAGACAAAAAACAGCTTTACATGTTGTAAAATTCTTTAATAATAATATCCTGGTTTCCCCCTCCACTGCTCCCCTCTCTCCTACTTATCCTTCCTCCTGTTCATTTTCCCTCACCGTGGAGGAAGGGTGATGGAAAAGCTGGTCATGGAAGATAACTGGGAGTTTGAAAATCTACTCAAGGGAACGGGGAGGTTTCCAGGTGTATCAAGATTTAACTTGCAGGGTTTGAGGGGGGTGTGGCTGGAGGTGGAAGCATTTCAAATTTTGTTTTGACTGTAAAGTTGCAATTTACTCAGAGTGGTGAGAATGGGAACTTGCTACCACATGGAGTTGTTGAGGCAAATATCATTGGTGCATTTAAGGGGAAGCTAGATAAGTAATTGATAAGAGGAGGAAGGAAGGAATAAAAGGATATGTTGATATGGTGAGATGAAGTAAGGTGAAAGGAACTCGTGTGGAGCATAAACACTAGGATAGATCTGTTGGGCCGAATGGCTTGTTTATGTGCTGTAAACATTCGCTGAAATAATTCTATGTAATTAGATGGGTTACGTGGTCTTAAGTAGTTCACCTCATTCAGGAAATGTTGGCAATTACTTGGCACCAGCTGAATGACTCGGGTGATAGCAGGCAGGGGTCTATTGGGCCATAAACTGAAGCTGGGCTGTGGGGAAGACTGTCTTTGGGCATGAAAATGGGGCATTTAACATTTTAAGTTGGTTTATTGACAATTATTTAGTTGCTATTTCATTCTTTGGGGACAGTTTTTCAGTTTGCAGGTGAAAAGGGAGATTTCATGGTGAGGTGTAAAAGAAGAATGAATAAGAGACTGTGTGAAGTTGCTCTCAATTTGGGTACAAAGCCACCAAGCAACCAGATCGTGCAATTATGGCTCGACAAGATTATATAGACAAAATTTATATTAAAGAAATTATAAGAAATTATAATGGGAAAAAGTTGACACAAAAAGTGTGACAAAACATATCAACAGGAAGTCAGTGGTGTGGACAAAATGCACGCAAGTGAGATTTTTGATATACGAGAGATATTTTGAATTAGATCATGTTGCATAGAACCTGGAACGTCAGGACCCTCATGGACAATCCCAACAGCAACAGGCCGGAACGTCGCACCGCCATAGTTGCCCGGGAACTCAGACATTTTGACATTGACATCGCCGCCCTAAGCGAAACCCAGTGGGCAGGGGAAGGCCAGCTGAAGGAACACGGTGGAGGTTACACCTTCTTCTGGAAAGGGAAACCAGAGGCAGAACGCCACCTTCATGGAGTCAGCTTTGCCGTCAAGAATGAGCTGGTCGACCGCCTCAAAGATTCCCTCTGTGGGGTTAACGAATGCCTCATGACTCTCTGTATCACCCTATCTCGGAACCAATGTGCCACAGTCAACAGTGCGTACGTCCCTACACTCGATGCAACGGATGAGGCTAAAGAGGATTTTTATTCCAACCTCGAGACATCCTTGTCCCGCATCCCCACAGGCAACAAATTGATCCACCTGGGCGATTTTAATGCCAGGGTTGGCAAAGACACAGCCCTCTGGGGAGGCGTGATTGGCAGAGAGAGGGTAGGGAAAGCCAACTCCAGTGGTACCCTACTCCTGACAAAATGTCTAGAACATTAACTCCTCATCACCAACACCCTGTTCCACCAGAGGGACAAATACAAGGCATCGTGGCAACACCCTTGCTCCAAATACTGGCACCTGCTCGACTATGTCATCGTCCGAGCCAGGGATTGCAAGGATGTGCGCATCACCCGCGCCATGACAGGAACTGACGACTGCTGAACGGACCACCGCCTAATCCAATCCATCATCAATATTAACATTGCTCCAAAGCAGAGGGGACAGCAGAAGCAGTTCCGCAAAAAAGTTAATGCCGGGGCACTTAGAGAACCAACCAGGAGAGCCCTCTACAGCCAGCGCCTCACAGCCAATCTGGTGTGCCCTGATGGCCCTAAGATGCTGAATCGCCATAGCGCTTGGTCTGCCCTTCAGGCCTCCATAACCAGTGCCTGTGAAGAGACACTGTCACTCAACCAGAAAATATCAGGACTGGTTTGATGAAAATGATCAGGAGATCGAAGAACTAATAGATCGCAAGCGCAAAGCATTTCTGAGCCTCAAGCAACAGCCCAACTCGGGAGCTGCAAAACAACATTACAGATGGCTCAAGGCTCAGGTCCAACAAAAAACTCGGGACCTAAAGAACAGGTGGCAGATGGAGAAAGCACAGGAGATACAACAACTGGTCGATAGCCACAATATGCGAGGATTCTTCGCTGCAGTCAAGGCCGCCTACGGTCCAAACTTCCAAGGCCCCACCCCACTCCTCGCCAAGAACGGGGAAACACTCATCAAGGACACCGAGGCTGTCAGGGCCCGATGGAAGGAGCACTTCGAAGATCTCCTCAATCGAGACTCTGCCTTTGACTCGAGTGTTTTCGATTCCATTCCGCAGCATGCGACCCGCCACCACCTCAGTGAAACTCCAACGTTGCACGAGGTAGGCAAAGCCATAAAACAACTTAATAACAAGGCTACGGGTGCGGATGGAATTCCTGCTGATCTGCTAAAGTATGGCGGAGAGGCACTGTTGGCGCGGATACATGACCTCATCTCTCTCATCTGGAGGAGGAGAGCATGCAGGGAGATCTCAGAGATGCAGTGATTGTGACCATTTTTAAAAAGGGGGACAAGTCCGACTGCGGCAACTACAGGGGGATCTCCCTGCTTTCAGCCACTGGAAAAGTTGTCGATCGAGTTCTCCTCAATCGTCTTCTCCCTATGGCCGAGGAACTCCTCCCGGAATCACAATGCAGATTTCGTCCCCTACGGGGCACAACAGACATGATCTTTGCAGCGCGCCAGTTGCAGAAAAAATGCAGGGAGCAGCGCCAGCCCTTATACATGGCCTTTTTCGATCTTACAAAGGCCTTTGATACTATCAACCATGAGGATCTATGGAGCGTCCTCTTCCGTTTCGGATGCCCCCAAAAGTTTGTCAACATCCTTTACCTGCTTCACGATGACATGCAGGCCGTGATCCTTACCAACGGATCCATTACAGACCCTATCCACATCCGGACCGGGGTCAAACAGAGCTGCGTTATTGCTCCAACCCTCTTCTCAATCTTCCTCGCCGCCATGCTCCACCTCACAATCAACAAGCTCCCCGCTGGAGTGGAATTAAACCACAGAACCAGTGGGAAGCTGTTTAACCTACGCCGTCTCCAGGCCAGGTCCAAGATCACCCCAACCTCTGTTGTTGAGCTGCAGTATGCGGACGACGTCTGCGTCTATGCACACTTAGAGGCTGAACTCCAGGATATAGTCAATGTATTCACTGAGGCAGATGAAAGCATGGGCCTTACGCTTAACATCTGTAAGACAATGGTCCTCCACCAGCCTGTCACCGCTGCACAGCACTGTCCTCCAGTCATCAAGATCCATGGCGCGGCCCTGGACAACGTAGGCCATTTCCCATATCTCGGGAGCCTCTTATCAAGAAAGGCAGACATTGATGCGGACATTCAGCACCACCTCCAGTGCGCCAGTGGCCATCTGAGCAAAAAAGTCTTTGAAGAACAGGCCCTCAAATCTACCACCAAACTCATGGTCTACAGGGCTGTAGTAATACATGGACGATGTATAGAAGGTACCTCAAGTCGCTGGAGATATATCACCAACGATATCTCCGCAAGATCCTGCAAATCCCCTAGGAGGACAGGTGCACCAACATCAGTGTCCTTGACCAGGCTTACATCCCCAGTATTGAAGCACTGATCACACTCGATCAGCTTCACTGGGCAGGTCACATAGTACGCATGCCAGATACGAGACTCCCTAAGCAAATGCTTTATGCGGAGCTCCTGCATGGTAAACAAGCCAAAGGAGGACAACGGAAACGTTATAAGGACACCTCAAGCCTCCCTGGTAAAGTGCGACATCACCACTGACACATTGAAGACCCTGGCCGTAGACCGCCTAAGGTGGAGAAAGTCCATCCAGGAGGGCGTTGAGCTCTTTTGAGTCTCAACGCAAAGAGCATGAAGAGGCCAAGCGCAGGCAGCAGAAGGAGCAACCAGCCCTACCGACCCCCTCCCCCGACGAATGTCTGTCCCACCTGTAACAGAGTCTGTGGCTCTCGTATCGGACTGTTGAGCCATCAAAGAACCCACTTTGGGAGTGGAAGCAAGTCTTCCTCGATTCGATGAATTGCCTATGATGATGACTTTGCCCCCTGCCCTGGCTCCAGCGCACTCATGCCGGCGTCTCACCATATGCAGATACCGCCTCTAACCTATCCTCCAAGATATGAGCAGTGTCAGTATCTGAGCTGGTGGGTGCGAGTGTGAAATCAAGTGTCTTCATCATCATTCTCTTCCTGGTGTTCCTCCACTGCCTGGTCAGGTTGAAGTTCTTGGGTATCTGAAAGGTAAAAGGCACAAGGTAGAGGTTGTGGTGAGGGTAGGGGGGAATGTGAGACGGATGATTACCTAATGAGGATTCAATAGTTTCAGCCCTGCCACTGGCCACGACCTCAGCAATAGTCGTTGCAATAATGGCCAGCACCATCTCCTCCATGGGGGTTCGGATATGCAGGCATGCCTGTCCCTCTCCAGTTAGTTGCTGCTGCCTCCAGTTGTGCGCCACCTTGTCCTACAAGAAAGATAGACGTATGACAGTGAATGTTGTGCAATCTGTTTATGTGATGTGGCTTTCATGGTTGAATAGCTGGCAATGCGTGCAAGCTGTCGGATGTGGGTGTAAGGCTTGCTGCAGTGCTAAGTGTGTGAGGGTGCAGTAGAGCATATGAATGTTAGGTATGAGTTCGGATTGATAAAGATTGCTGGTAGGTGAGTGATGGGGCATGGTGAAGTGAGCAGTGGCTGAGGCTAGTGGTGCAGTTGATAGGATATGGTAATTGAAGATGCATTCACTGACCTTGACCACTTGTATGCAAGAACATAAGAAATAGGAGCAGGAATAGGCCATTTGGCCCCTCGAGCTTGCTCCGCCATTTAATAAGGTCATGGCTGATCTGATCATAGACTCAGTTCCATTTCCCTGTCTACTCCCCATAATCCTTTATTCCTTTATCATTCAAAAATCTGTCTATCTCTGCCCATTTAAAACTGAGATGAGGAGGAACTTCTTCTCTCAGAGGGTTGTAAATCTGTGGAATTTGCTGCCTCAGAGAGCTGTGAAGCTGGGTCATTGAATAAAATTAAGACAGAGATAGACAGTTTCTTAACCAATAAAGGAATAAGGTGTTATGGGGAACAGGCAGGGAAGTGGACCTGAGTCCATGATCGGATTAGCAATGATCATATTCAATGGTGGAGCAGGCTCGAGGGGCCGTATGGCCTACTCCTGCTCCTATTTCTTATGTTCTCATGTGACACCTTATCGAATGCCTTCTCCAAATCCAAATACACCACATCCACTGGTTCCCCTTTATCCATCCTGCTCGTTATATCCTCAAAGAAATCCAGCAAATTTGTCAAACATGATTTCCCTTTCATAAAACCATGCTGACTCTGCTTGTTTGAATTATGCTTTTCCAAATGTCCTGCTACTGCTTCCTTAATAATGGACTCTAGCATTTTCCCAATGACAGATGTTAGGCTAACTGGTCTATAGTTTGCTGCTTTTTGTCTGCCTCCTTTGATCATTGAACTTCTTGCAGTCCTGCATCCAGATCCCTTGGGACTAGAGTCCTGGCATTGATCACAATGGTGATCTGTTCCCACTGCCTATTGACTGTGTCTCCTAGTCCCTTTCGGATACACGAGATCGCTCCTCCTTTCCATCTCGTCCACCAAGACCCCATTGCAGCATCGGAAAATCTTGGAGTCCACTCTCTCCCATGTTGTGTCATTCTTCAGATTCAATTCCTGCACCTCCCCTTTAAGAGGTGCAGGCTAGCTTTAAGCAGTGCAAGCTAGCTTTAAGTAGTGAGATTTTGGGTCCCCTGCTGATGCGTGTAGCCAATGCACAGCGCAGGTAGTACTGGCTGCATGCAGAAATCATGCTAATGAGCAGGCAGCACATAGATGGCATGCTGCCTGCATTTCAAATAATGGGCACGAGTTAATCGTGCATCACGATTCCAGCACCTGTTTTGGGGGCTATCTAATTTAGCCCCCAACTTGTCCTAAGATACCTGCAATCCCATTCCTTGGTCAACCAACCAAAAGACATGCTGAAATAGTTTGGCCCAGGACCACAGATCAGTTTTCTCTTCCTCCCTCCTAAAGGTAACCTAAAGTTAAGACTGAAATTGAAACTCTAGTTGTGGACCCAATGCAGACATCACAAATTATTCTAATAATTACAATTGCTTTGAATGGACATATGAACAAATATACTCTTTTGAAATGCTAGTTGTGCGTTTTTTGCCCATTCTACACACTGTAAAATATAAAATCCAGAGGAGTGGAAAATAGAGGGTAAAGTCAATGTAGTTCAGCAAGTGCTGCTTCAATAAACATTATCTGATCAAATCCTGCAATATTAGCAATTCACAGACATTGAACCTCAGGCTAAGATGATCTGAGGATCAGCCAGCAAGAAGCACATCAGCATAAAAGTGGATCCCGCACAGCTAAGAACTGCTTAAATAAAGCAGATCGATTAATCGCTTTTCATCAAAATGTGAATATGCACTCCCTCAAATAGGAAGTAATATTACGATCCTGCTCAGAGCACCTGATCTTACCAATTAACACTAAATTCTATCACTATAAGATGACTCTTCTATTAAACTGTTAATACTTTTAATGTCAATGATATCAGGATCAAGGTTTCGATCTTCAATTAAATGTGTAGGAAGTGAACTGTATTTGCTTCAAATTATTTATTTTGACAATAGCGACATCCAATGTATCATCTAACCATCATCACCTCCTACAAAATACTCTGGGCCAACCGCAATGATGCGAAATTCAAAACATTGCAGTTTTATTTCATATTAGAAAAACTGACTGACCACACAAAGGAATATAAAATCTATATTATTAAACTTCACAGCGCATTCAAAAAAATAAAGATTACTGTAGCATTATGATCCTGCTGCTGGATAAATGCCATCTGGTGCCCGTTCATCAGGTCCTCCACATTAATTTAAACATCCGCAGATACAGATTTCTTGTCTTCAGGATAAAACAAAACTCTGGTTGGGAGTCAGGTAAAGTTGTGGATTTGCAAAAGCTTCATTGGCGCATATTTACTAAAGTTTGTTCACTACAGGAAATACAGCGTGGATTCTTTAATCTAGGATTTTTCACTCCACTGTCTTTTTTTTTAAGTACTTGGCTACTCCTTCTGATAAAATGATAGCATGTGTACTGAAGGCAGACCTAAAAGCATCATATCATTTATTAATGATAAAACAGTTTACACTGGAGAGAGGAAAGGTTAACAGGTTATTATTGACAATGATGTGATGGAAGATGTGGGTTGCAATACTACACGCTAAACACCAAACTATCATTTTCAGACACTTGACGCTCCATTGCTTTATAGAGTTGAATAGAGTTGATTTGTGGCTCTAATAAAAATGAAATGCTTTTCTGGGGTACATACACTTAGCAGTTTTGGGAGATGATTGATCGCCACTGTCCACTCTCCTTAATATTGGAAGCCATGACTCTCAGGAACAATCATTAATGCTCTGTTTGTGGAACCAACTGCAATTGTTGCAAAAACAAAACATTGTTTACTAGGGGGATTAGCTCGCCACGCATTAGAGTGGATGCTGCTGACAATATCCCATTGGCCGCACTTCCCTGGATCTCCAGTGCCAGTGAGCCCCCTGCTTCACAAATACATAACCTGACCTAGCCTGTGTAACCACAGAACCAACTCTTGAATTGCACAGCTTGTATTGTCATTTTTGCTCTTCAGTGTCAGAAGAGAGGTCCGGACCATCAGCATACTCCGAGATAAGTGAAGTTTCAATTTGTATTAAAGCCATTGTCAGATTTGCATGCCCTCAGATTCACTGAGATATAAATTTTGCACCATCGGAGCTCACTTCCCTGATCAAAAATTTATAAATGCACCACTGACAAAAATTGCACTTTTATGTACTTCAATTTTCCCTATAATATAACTGATATAATAATGGATATGGCGACAGCTTGAGTCATGATACGTTCATGCACCACAGCACTCCAACTGTAAATATTCTTGTATGTCACATGAAGGCATTTGGTTTCAGTTTTCACAGACAACCAACTTAAATTATGGAATGTGATCTCAAAACACTGCTAAAAATACTAAAATTCAATTTAACAAAAGGGAATTTAACTAATCAGTTATCTTGAAGCAGTAGTTTTAGTTACAGGCCTTTATTCAGGATTGTTGTTCAGCTCTAAGTCATTTTTTTTTTGAGTTATCAGTTCTTTGGGGCTGCATCAGCCTTTCTGAACCTGGCTGTTTTATTTAAAAATTGGCATGTATGCACACTGCAGGAGTGAATTATAGTCCTGATCATACCAATACTCCCAGAGATGTAGATAAATTGCAACCCATGGCTGTACATCACCTGTATTAAATGAACAGAAAGCATGAATACTTTGCTTATCTTACTTGTGACTACAGAACAACCTGAGCTATTTCTGTGTTTATCATAGTGGCCAGCTCAAGAATAAAAGAGACCTGGAAGTAGATTGCTTGCGAGGCTACTTAACCAGTAACAATCTGCTAAGAGGACAAATATAAATGGGATGAATTCTTAAAAACAGGAATTAAATATTGAAATACAAATGCAACCATCAATTTAAGATACCATCCAAAATATAGTGCATCATATAAGGCACAACAGCACAATAAACATACTGGTGTTAAAAAAGCTCATTCACCTTCAGAATGACACAGTATTCTCCTTCGGCATACATTATTATTCCATTACTCTGAAGTGTTCTCAAATGCAGCCCCAATTTCAGTTGATCTCTTTTGCTGCTTTCTGCCACCCGATACTTAATGTAGCTGTTTCCAGCAAAACTGAGGGATGCGTGACCTGGATGAATTAAAGAAAAGCATTTGGAGACATCAAAAATTTATAAATGCACCACTGAAAAAATTACACATTTGTGTACAGATTGAACCTCCCTTATCCGGCACCCTCGGGACCTGGCCTGTTCTGGATAAGGGATTTTTCCAGATAAAGGGAGGAGGCGGAGGAGGTCGGTGCCCCGGGCGGGCTTGAAATGTCGGTGGGTCCCACTGGGCCGAGTGTCGGCGGGCCGAGTGTCAGAGAGCCCCCGGCAGGCCGAGTGTCAGCGGGCCCCGGCAGGCCGAGTGTCAGCGTGCCCCCGGCAGGCCGAGTGTCAGCGTGCCCCCGGCAGGCCGAGTGTCAGCGTGCCCCCGGCAGGCCGAGTGTCAGCGTGCCCCAGGCAGGCCGAGTGTCAGCGTGCCCCAGGCAGGCCGAGTGTCAGAGAGCCCCCGGCAGGCCGAGTGTCAGCGGGCCCCCGGCAGGCCGAGTGTCAGCAGGCCCCCGGCAGGCCGAGTGTCAGCGTGCCCCCGGCAGGCCGAGTGTCAGCAGGCCCTAGGTGGGTCAAGTATTGGCGGGCCCCTGGCGGGCCGAGTGTCCAGCGGGCCCCCGACGGGCCGAGTGTCAGCGGGCCCTTGATGGGTCAAGTGTTGGCAGGCCCTAGGCAGGTCAAGTGTCGGTGGGTCCTCGGCGGGCCGAGTGTCGGCGGGCCCCTGACGGGCCGAGTGTTGGCGGGCCCTCGATGGGCCGAGTGTCAGCGGGCCCTAGGTGGGTCAAGTGTTGGCGGGCCACTGGCGGGCCGAGTGTCAGCGGGCCGCCGGCGGGCCGAGTGTCAGCGGACTCTAGGTGGGTCAAGTGTTGGCGGGCCCTCGGTGGGTCAAGTGTTGGTGGGCCCTCGGCAGGCCAAGTGTCAGCGGGCCCCTGGCAGGCTGAGTGTCAGCAGGCTCTAGGTGGGTCAAGTGTTGGCGGGCCCCGGGCAGGCCGAGTGTCGGTGGGCCAAGTGTTGGCGTGGCCCCATAGTCGGGGTGGAGGTCGGCCGCGTTCTGTGCATGCGTACCCATCCACCAGAATCAAGCCGGACGAGGGGTGGTGCCAGATAAGGGAGTCCCGGATAAAGGAGGTCCAACCTGTACTTCAATTTTCCCTATAATACAACTGATGTGAAATTTTGTGAACACATTATTCTGAACACATCATATCAGATTTTATTGCAAAATACGATCAGATTTCTTTGAATTCTCAGAAAATGTAACATTATTTATCAATATTATCCTTTAAATTTCATTTTAAAGTAACCTGTAAATTAAATTAGTAACATCCTAGGACAATTTGGTATATTTATCTAACAATGCTGCTAATATTAGTTCAGATGATACCAGGGAAGTTAGAACCTTTAAAGGGGCAACCTGATAATAGCAGAAACTCCACTGTTCACTGTGGCGAAATTAGATGAAAACCAACAAAATGAGAGCAACATCATTTCAGAAAGAAAGTTAGCCTCAAACATTTTTCCTAATGTTTATCCATTTTTGACACTGATATCAGCTTTTCTATTTTATGCCCATCATAAATTTCTGAGAAGAAGTTAACTGCCAAAATGCCCTCGAGGACAATTAAAGCCTTGTGAAAGGTCACTTAGGTGAAATTTGTGCAGAATTATGCAGGGAAGATATAAACAGAGTCCCGAACTCGAATTCAGATGTTGTGTTCAAAGTAGTATGGGATGTATTACACTGAATCTGTTGAATGGCATATTCAATTTTAGATATAATGGGTTCAATTTTCCCCAATGCTGTTTTTTGACGTATTGCCAGAGTTACGCCTGTTTTTTTTGTCCTCAACTATTCCAAAAAAATAAGAAGCAAGCTTCCATGTTCTAATTTTTTTTAAATTGGCGTCGTGCAGCCTATCCTGTGGCTTCGGGGAGTGGAGCCTAATGTCTGCGCCGAAAAAATTATGCCCATCCTTCTGCGCATGTGTGAAAAAAAGAGGACGTTTTTGACGTGACTGCTATGGGAGTGCATGCCCAGTACAGCTCCCGGTCTGCATTCGGCCATTTTTAAAGAGCCAGTTGTTTTGTGAGAACTTTAATTCTCAGTGGAAAAATCAGATCTGCAATACAATATGCAACCTGGCTCAAGGACCAAGAATTTTTCACAGGATGAAGTAGAGGCACTAGTTACTGTAATTGAGGCCAGATGGCAGGAGCTGGACACCAGCTGAGGTCACATAAAAGTTTCACCAAAAGAACCAACTTGCAGAAGATTACCCTGTGCAATGGTGATCACCCCGAGGTCTGGAGGCAAATGCAAAAAGAAGTGGCGGGACCTTGGTCAAGTAGTTAATGTAAGTAATATTTTCATTTATTCAATGGAATTGCAATTGTAAATGTGACCAGCTGTATATGTCCCACCCAGCAGAAACACACCCTCTCTAAAAAGTTATGTTTTTATCTTTGCAGAGGAAGGTGGCAACAAAAAAGAACTCGAACAGGAGGAGGCCTGGAAAATCTGCACCCACTGAAACCCTTGGAAGAAAGGGTCGCTGCTTTGATGGGTCTTGCCTGGAGAAAAGCAACCACCACTGTACAAGCTGGGCCCACACTCGAGGGAGAAGGTAAGTCCTGCAAATTCCACAGTCTGGCTTTCCTAAATGTTATGTACAGCGCGGGTTAACCATGCTTCGGTTCATGGGGATGTCTCCGTCAGCTACGCTTCGCTTAATGCAATGTGTAATCATTCGTCATGGTCCTTCAAGTGAGCCTGCTGCCTGCGCTGTGTGAGCCTACTCATGCCACCCACCCTGCCCCCTCCTCTGCTGCTAACCATTTGTCTGTTCTGTTACATTTTGCAGAACTTGAGGCCAACCCTGACAATGCAGAAGATGATTCAGACGTGGACAAGCCTGAAGAGGAAAACCATCTTCCAATCCCACCTTCCAGGCTAAGAGCATGGGGTGGGGGGAAGGGGGGGGTGGGCAACAGGGGGAGGGGCAGAGGGAGGGGATGGATGAAGCCCCCACTGTTATACTCACTTTGGAGGAGGTGCAGGTGCCGCCCATTTAGGTGCCAGCCCCTCTCCTGAGTGATACGATTGCTGCTGGGACATTCCATGGTTTCACACAGTCCTAGGCTGGGGATTCCAGCAAGGTGCAGTGACACACACCCAGAGCCCCGCCGTTCGAGGCTGCAGGACCCAGTGGGATGCAGTGAGCAACATCCAGGGCGAGGAAGGGAAGGAGAGCTTGACATTGCTCTCCTGAAGTGCAGGATATAAGAGATATGGTTCAGATGATGGCGATGAATGCAGAGAGCACTGACCGTACGCGATGACTCCTGGACACCATCAGTGGGATGGGTGATGCGGTATCAGGACTGTTGGGAGAAATGGGAACACTATCTGGGAACATGAGGGAGGGAATGTCGCAGGTAATTGACACACTGTTGCTCAACATGAGGGAGGGCATGTCACAGGTAGTTGAGAAACTGTCGCTGAACATGAGGGAGGGAAAGTTGCAGGTAGTTGACACGCTGTCAGGGCAGATGAGGGAGGGAATGTTGGAGTTAGCTGCTGCAATAAGAGAACACGCCCAGATCCGGTGACCATTGACAGAATCAACTGCCACTCCCATTCCAATCCCCAGACCAGCCTCTGAAGAGGCCCAAGCCGGGCCTTCCACATTACCGGCTGCCTCCGCCACCCCCCCCAATATCAAGAAGTGCGCATTACCCAAGATGTTCAAAAGAATAAGCTTGGTACCAACCCGAGAAACGCTGCATCACCGCCTGCAGGCGGAGTCACCAAGGCCAAGTGTAACGGGCAGTCTTAGAATAAGGTGGAGGAGAGATGGGTGCAGCCTTTCTTTGTTGCTGCTGTTGTTGTTATTATTATTGTTGTTACTGTTGTAACTGTTCTCAAATTAAAAGATTTTTGTAAGCTATGTAAATTTACAAGTTTAAAAGGTTGTAAGTGATCTTAAAGTTTTTAAGTGATCTTAACTGAAAACTTTAAAGTTTGATACAAGAATATTTTTATTAAAGTTAAGTTAAGTACAAACAAATGTTTGTTAAACATTTGAATAAAATATATTTTTAAATTATAACTGAATCATTTCCATTATTTGTTCCATTATTAACACAACTTTTTGAAGTAAAGAAGAATCACTTCCATTATTTGTTCCATTAACACAACACAACATTATGGAACAGGTCCAAACAGTAAACATGGTCCATTTGAATTGTTGCTGCTGAATCTTCAGGCAGCTGGCGCAAGGCTCGAGCAATCATTAAAGGGGCACGATGCCTGCCCTCCTCCGCCGTTGTGCTCCGAGTTCAGTTAGTTACTATGGGCCCAAGTTTCCACATGATTCGCGCCTGATTTTTAGGAGCAACTGGTGGAGAACGAACTATTTTAGAAATCGCAATTCTCCACATTTTTTTTTCTGCAGTTCTAGTCAGGTAGAACAGTTCTAGTTTAGAACAGAATTTTTTCTTCAAAAGGGGGCGTGTCCGGCCACTGACGCCTGATTTGAAAGTTTCCACAGTGAAAACGTACTCCAAACTAAAGTAGAATGGAGCCAGTGAAGATTTTTGTAGAACTGAAAAAACCTGTTCTACACATTAAAAAATCAGGCGCAGGTTACAAATTAGGCGTCCAGAACGAGGTGGGGGGGGGGAGGGGAAGTCATTAAATTCTATAATAAATCCTTATTTATACTTATACAAATATTATACAAATAAATCCAACCTGAATAAACATTCATAAGCAAAGAAAAGATTAAATAAACCATCTTCCTACCTGTGTGAAAGTGCTTCAGGCAGGCCTTTCGGGACCGAAGGCTGCTGGCCCGTCCCCAGCACCAGATTTACAGGTAGGTGGCGTTGGGTCGGGTCGGGTCGGGTCGGGTCCAGTCGGGGGGGTGGGGAGCGGGAACAGGAGCGCGGGTTGGGTCGAGTCGGGTCGAGTCGGGGAGGCGGGGAGCGTGAACAGGAGCGCGGGTCGGGTCAAGTCGGGGAGGCGCGGAGCGGGAACAGGAGCGCGGGTCGGGTCAGTCGGGGAGGGGGGGGGGGGCGGGCACGGGTGTCGGGTCTGGTCTGGTCCGGAGGCAGGTGGGGGGGGGGGGGGGAGTGGGTGTCGGGTCTGGTCCGGAGGCAGGGGGGGGCGGGGAGCGGGTGTCGGGTCTGGTCCGGAGGCGGGGGGGGCAGCGGGTGTCGGGTCTGGTCGGGGGTGGGGGGGGAGCAGGAGCTGGCCGTGGGAGGAGCCTTATTCACGCAGCCCCAGTGAGGCCATTCAGCCAGGGCTAGGGGCTGCGTGCTTCGGGCCCCTCCCACACAGTTCGGCGCCTGGAGCTACTGCACTTGCGTGCCCACTGTAGCGGGCATGTGCAGAGGTCCCGGCACTGTTTTCAGCGCAGGGACCTGGCTCCGCCCCCCCACAGCTCGTGCTGGCTGCGCCGAGGGCCAGAGGACCTGTAAGTAGGTGGAGAATACCGAGGATTTTTTTAGGCGCACTTTGTGGCATGAAAAACGGGCGTCCAGGTCGGGACTGCGCTGTTCTAGGCGCGTGTGGAAACTTGGGCCCATGGCTTCCTCATCCTCCTCCTCCTCCTCTTTGTCATCTGCATCTTCCTCCTCATCATCAGCCACTCTCACCGCAGGTGGGTCTTCCACTACCAGCTGCTGCTGCCTCATGATGGTTAAGTTATGCAGCATGCAGCACACAACAGTGAACTGACCGACAATCTCAGGGGAGTATTGCAAGTAGCCTCAGGAATGGTCCAGGCATCAGAAACGCTGTTTCAAGATGCCAATGGCCCTCTCTATTACGCTGCGTGTCGCAATGTGCGATATGCTGTATTCCTGGTCAGCTTCCATCTGGGTTACGTGTATGGGCATCATGAGCCAGGTGGCGAGGCCGTACCCTTTGTCTCCCAGTAGCCAGCTCTGCCCTTCTAGCTGCTGCTGAAACATGGCGCATATAACGCTCTCGCGTAGGATGAATGCATCATGGGTGCTCCCAGGGTATCTTGCATCAACTGACATGATATGATGCAGGTCATTACACACGAGTTGCACATTAACGGAGTGGGAGCCTTTTCTGTTCCTGTACATCTCGGAATCCTCCAAAGATGCTTGCAAGGCGATGTGGGTATAATCAATGCAGCCCTGTACCTTTGGTAACCAGAAATCCTGGAGAAGCCCACAGCCCTTTCACGCATTGTCTGGGCAGTCATGGGGAACTTTATGCCGTCATTTCTCCGGGCATATGCAGATATGTTTTGCATGTTGAGAAATGGAGCATACATCCCCATTTGTGGCCTGGAACGATCCAGGTGCCTAGAATGAAAGTGCAGCTGTAACCTTGACTTCAATTGACAACGCAGTCCTCCTGACGCCTCTAGGTTGCAGATGATCTCAGTTACAGCTTCTTTTGGAACACTCAGGTGCAGGTATGAACGCCTGTCTTGATATATCCGACGTGGGTAAAGCCTCCTGCGCAGCATCCTATGTGCTCTGAGGTTCCTCATGTGATGACGTTGAATCAATTGTCTCCTCCACAGCACCATCATGCAGAAGGCTTGCACGAGGTATGACATTGTCAGTATTGCCCCCATGATTAAATTGTACCTTTGCAAGAACCTCAAAACGAAGGCAGGACAAGCTTCTTTGTTGTATGTCTTTATGTATTCTTGACTCCCTCCAAAACTTCACCTGAAAACAATGGCATTTTTGTGCACTGGTTTTTCTTAAATGCCCAGAGGTTTTTTGGGAGTGGTCACATATGTTGTCCTAGTTGGCCAAACTTGCATAATTGTGAAAAACTGGCGCAGACATCAGGTTACGCCCCCTATGACGCAAAAAAAACCGAACCTAAAAAAATTGTAGCTGAGTTACAGTGGCACACAATCTTTTGAGAAACTTGGAATTTTTAAATTTAGGCCAAAAAAAGTGGCGCATGCCAAAAAAACAGCGCAAATCACTGGGGAAAATTAAGCCCAATGTGTTGATTTTAAGAATATTTACTATCTCAGTTTAATTCTGATTTTGTTTAAATAGGAATATATTTATGCCAGTTTGGACCAATGAAGTGCTTCATTTTTTTTAAATGAATGCAAATTTATTAAATACCAGTATAAAGAAAAAAAATGAATGAACTTGCATTTATATAGCATCCTTCACATCCTCAGGACACCCTAAAGTCCTTCACAACCAATAAATTACTTTGAAGTGCAGTAACTGTTGCAGGCAAACGTGACATTCAATTATCATTCGAGTAGTCATTTATTATTATTGAATTTAATGAAAGAATGTTGACACATAACTTACTTGAAGGTTTGTGACATGCATGACAATTTTATGAAAGCAGAATTAAATAGGCATGAGAAAAGTTTGGTGTGTTGGTTTATAAGGACAGAAGCATTATACCATGTAAATACTATCATAGAATCATGGAAATTTACAGCTCAGAAGGAGGCCATTTTGGCCCATCGTGTACGAGCCGGCCAACAAAGAGATGGATTATTCTGCTAAGGAGAAGTTAATCTGCCCGATCTCTTTAAGACCACACAATGTTATTGCGGTAAATAGATCGGGGCCGAAATTGCCTTCCGGGGCCACGATTTTTATCACCCGACCTGGAAGTCCGGTCCCTGACACGTCATTAGGCACGTGCACCCCTCAAAGGAAGTGGAGCTCTGTCTCTGGCGTTACGTTTTCTTGGAGGGGTACTCCCGGAGCAGGAAAGCGGCGCAGAGTTCAGCGCCGCACTCAGGAGCCCAGTGCTAAAATGCCCTTCCCTTTCAGTTACAGAACAGGGCTACTGCATACTCTGCAGGCCCTTTAATAGCCCAGCACCCAAAACGGCAATCCTGGCTGCATGATGGCGGCCCAATCAATGCGACGCAGGAGTCGGCCGACAAAATAAAATGGTGACCCGGGGTGCTAAAGGCCTCCCCTTTAAGGGGTGCCCCGGTGACGGATGTCTGCCAGCTCTGCATTCCGCCATGCTGGCGTTGCCATTGACCCGCACCAGCCTCGCGGCCCGCGGGGTGCAAAGGGGTCGGCACGGGTCGGCGCGCATGCTGATGATGTTATCGCTGACCGTGCAGCAGCCTGTGGCACTAATTGCGGGGCGCGGCACTACTGGGACAATGCCCACCAAACCTCCGGAGCAATTTCCTGGGAGGCAATATCACCAACTTCGCCCGAACGAAAACTTCTTTGCGCCCCTTTAGCACCCCCCGGAGGTGCTAACAGGGCAATAAAAAATGGGCAATTTTGGCCCCATCATCTCCAGGCATATACTGAGATCAATAGATCAACTAAAGAGGCACATCCTGAAGCACCGCCTTCCGTAACTTAGAAGCATAGAAACATGGAAACATACAAATTTACAGCGCAGAAGGAGGCCATTTCAGCCCATCGTGTCTGCGCCGGCCGACAAAGAGTCGCACGGATCTTCATCAGCAGCCCCAAAAGTTACATACAAACCAATGAACAATGACGGAAAGGCAAAGGGCACCCAGCCCAACCAGTCCGCACCACACCACTGCAACAACCCTTATACTAAAAACATCTATACTCCACCCCAACTGGAGCCATGTGATCTCCTGGGAAAGGCAAAAACCAGATTAAAAACCAAGGTCAATTTAGGGAGAAAAAATCTGGGAAAATTCCTCTCTGACCCATCCAGGTGATCGAAACTAGTCCACGAGATCACCCTGGCCGTATTCTAATCCCTGCAGTACTTACCATTATAACTGCGCCGACCAACAAAAGGTCATATAATCTCATCCCAATTACCAGCTCTAGGTCCGTAACCTGCCCATCCAACCATCTCTTAAAAGTGGTGAAGGTTTCTGCATCCACCACTCTTCCAGGCAGCGAGTTCCAGATCCCCACAACCCTCTGTGTAAAGAAGCCCCCCCCTCAAATCCCCTCTAAACCTTCCACCAATCACCTTAAAACTATGCCCTCTCGTAATAGCCCCCTCCACCAATGGAAATAGACCCTTACTATCCACTATGTCCAGGCCCCTCAATATTTTGTACACCTCGATGAGGTCTCCTCTCAACCTCCTCTGTTCCAATGAGAACAAACCCAGTCTATCCAATCTGTCCTCATAACTCAGATTCTCCATTCTAGGCAGCATCCTAGTAAATGTCCACTGTATTCGCTCTCGTGCAATCACATCCTTCCTATAATACGGCGACCAGAACTGCACGCAGTACTCCAGCTGTGGCCTAACCAAAGTATTATACAATTTAAGTATAACCCCCCTGCTCTTATATTCTATGCCTCAGCCAATAAAGGCAAGCATGCCGTATGCCTTCTTAACCACCTGGCCTGCTACTTTCAGGGATCTGTGGACAAGCACTTCAAGGTCCCTTTGTTCATCTACACTATTTACTGGCCTACTGCTTAATGTGTATACCCTTTCTTATTAGCCTTCTCAAAGTGCATCACCTCACACTTCTCTGAATTAAATTCCATTTGCCACTGCTCTGCCCGGCTGACCAGTAGATTGATATCCTCCTGTAGCCCATGACTTTCCTCTTCATTATCAACCACACAGCCAATTTTAGTGTCGTCTGTAAACTTCTTAATCATACTTCCTGTATTCAAATCTAAACCGTTGATATATACCACAAAAAGCAAGGGACCCAGTACTGAGCTCTGCGGAACCCCACTGGAAACATCCTTCCAGTCACAAAAACATCCATCAATCATTACCCTTTGCTTCCTACCTCCAAGCCAATTTTGGATCCAACTTGCAACTTTGCCCTAGATCTCATGGGCTTTAATCTTCATGACCAGTCTACCATGCGGGACCTTATCAAAAGCCTTGCTAAAGTCCATATATACTACATCGTATGCACTACCCTCATCAACCCTCTTGGTTATCTTCTCAAAAAATTCAATCAGGTTAATCAAACATGATCTTCCCTTAACAAATCCATGCTGACTGTCCCTAATTAATCCTTGCCTATCCAAATGCAGATTTATCCTGTCTTTCAGGATTCTTTCCAATAATTTTCCCACCACTGAGGTTAGGCTGACAGGTCTGTAATTACTCGACCTATCCCTTTCTCCCTTCTTAAACAAGGGTACTACATTAGCAGTCCTCCAATCCTCCGGCACCATGCCCATATCCAAAGAGGACTGGAAAATGATGGTCAAGGCCTCTGCTATTTCCTCTTTTACTTCGCTCAACAACCTGGGATGCATTTCATCCGGGCCTGGGGACTTATGTACTTTCAAAGCTGCTAAACCCCTTAATACTTCCTCTCTCACTATATTTATTTCATCCAGAATATCACACTCCTTCCCTATAGCAGTATCTGCATTATCTCTTTCCTTTGTGAAAACAGATGCAAAGTATTCGTTAAGAACCCTACCAACATCTTCCGCCTCCACACAAAGATTACCCTCATGGTCTCTAATAGGCCCTACTCTTTCCTTAGTTACTCTCTTACTCTTAATCAGTTTAAGAGGGTCCTATTAACCCCCATTAATTATTTGCATGTTTAATAGCCCTGTGTTACTTTGTATCAAAACATTTTGAGGTCCGAGAGTTCGAGAGGTCGGAAGTTCGAGGGGTCGGGAGTTCGAGGGGTCGGGAGTTCGAGGGGTCGGGAGTTTGGAGGTCGGAGATTTCGAGAGGTCGGGAGTTCGGAGGTCAGAGGCCCAAGAGTTCGGGAGTTGGGAGGTCCCAGAGGTCGAGAGGTCGGTGAGTCGGGAGGCCCTGAGGTCGGTGAGTCGGAGGCTCTGAGGTCGGTGAGTTGGGAGGCCCTGAGGTCGGTGAGTTGGGAGGCCCTGAGGTCGGTGAGTCGGAGGCCCTGAGGCTGGTGAGTTGGGAGTTGGGAGTTCGGAGGCCGGGAGTCCGGAGGCCAGGAGGTCGGTGAGGTGAGTTGGTAAGTAGCCCTCTTTTCTTTATTTCTTTTTAAGTAGGTCGGGAGTTCGGAGGCAGGCAGGTTGGGAGCTCGGAGGTCAGGAGGCCACAGATATCGGTGAGTTCGGGAGGTCACAGAGGTCGGTGAGTGCGGGAGGCCACAGAGGTCGGTGAGGTGAGTTGGTGAGTAGCTCTCTTTTCTCTATTTCTTTTTAAGTGGATTTTATTAGATAAGGCTAACTAGAGGAATGGCACTGCAGCTCAGTCCCGTGGAGTGCACATCCTGTGGCATGTGGGACGTCCTGGACACTTCACGCAGCCTAGACAACCATGTGTGCAGGAGATGTCTCCAGCTTCAACTGCTCGAGCTCCGCGTTTTGGAGCTGGAGCAGCGGGTGGAATCAATAAGATGCGAGGCTGAGAACTACGTGAACAGCACGTTTCAGGAGGTAGCCACCCCGCAGCTTAAAGGCGTGCAGGTGGAGGGGAAGTGGGTGACCACCAGACATAGTAAGTGTGCAAGGCAGGTAGCGCAGGAGTCCCCCCGTGAGTACATCTCGCTTTCAAACCGATATTCAATTTTGAGTAGCGGTAAGGACAATGGTGCCTCTGCGGAGTGCAGCCAGAGCCAATTCCAAGGCACCACGGGTGGCTCAGCTGCACTGGGATGGGGGGGGGAGAGGAGGACGGGGGAGGAGGACGAAGAACAAAACAGCTCTGGTGATAGGGGATTCTATAGTTAGGGGAACAGACAGGCGTTTCTGCGGCCATAGACGTGACTCCCGAATAGTTTTGTGCCGTCCTGGTGCCAGGGTCAAGGATGTCACAGAGCAGACGCAGGACATCCTGGGGCGGGGGAAGGTAAACAGCTCGAGGTCGTGGTCCATATCGGGATCACCAACATAGATAAAATGAGGGATGAGGTCCTACAGGAAAAATTTAGGGAGCTAGGAAGAAAATTAAAGAGTAGGACCTCAAAGCTAGTAATCTCCGGGTTACTACCGGTACCGCGTGCTAATGAGTATAAGAATAGAAGGATAGAGAGGATGAACATGTGACTGGAAAATTGGTGTAGGAGGGAGGGCTTTAAATTATTGAGGCATTGGGACCACTTCTGGGGGAGATGGGACCTGTACAAACCGGACAGGTTGCACCTCAACAGCACCGGGATCAATATCCTTGCGGGGAGTTTTGCTAGTGCTGTTGGGGAGAATTTAAACTAACTTGGCAGGGGGATGGGAACCTGAGAACGATTTCAAAAGGGAGGGAAGTAAAGCAAAGTTGGATAGCAAGAATCTAGAAATCGAATCTGTAAGACAGAGGAAACAGGGCTTAGTGTATAGTAAGCAAGGAGGTCTTCCTGTGCTGAATGGTATATACTTTAATGCAAGGAGTGTAGCAAATAAGGCGGATGAGCTAAGAGCACAGGTAGACACTTGGGAGTATGACATTACAGCCATTACAGAAACATGGCTGAAAGAGGGGCAGGTTTGGCAGATCAATATTCCTAGACAAGATAGAGAGGGGGGTAAAAAGGGGGGTGGGGTTGCGGTACTGATTAAAGAAACTATTACAGCGGTGAGGAGAGATTGTGGGCCCAAGTTTCCACATGATTTGCTCCTGATTTTTAGGAGCAACTGGTGGAGAACGGACTATCTTAGAAATCGCAATTCTCCACATTTTATTTTCTGCAGTTCTAGTCAGTTAGAACATTTTCACTTTGGAACAGAATTTTTTCTTCAAAAGGGGGCGTGTCTGGCCACTGACGCCTGATTTCAAAGTTTCCACAGTGAAAACGTACTCCAAACTAACTTAGAATGGAGCAAGTGAAGATTTTTGCAACTGAAAAAACCTTGTCTACACATTAAAAAAATCAGACGCAGGTTACAAATTAGGCTCCAGAACGAGGTAGGGGGGGGGGGGGAGGGAGGGAAGGGAAGCCATTAAATTCTATAATAAATCCTTACTCACACTTATACAAATATTATACAAATAAATCCAACCTGAATAAAAATTTATAAGCAAAGAAAAGATTAAATAAACCATCTTCCTACCTGTGTGAAATAGCATCAGCCAGGGAGAATGCTGCAGGAAGCCTCACAAGTTGAGGCAGCCGTTCGTTCCCGCAGGGGGGGGGAAGGAGGCAGCCGTTCGTTCCCGCAGGGGGGGGGGTGGGGGGTGAAGGAGACAGTGAGAAGGCTGCAGGAAGCCTCACAAGTTCAGCAGCCATTCCCCGACGGCAGGGGGGGGAGGCCGTCGGGAAACGACTGCCTCAACTTTCTGAGGCTTCCTGCGGCCTTCTCACTGCTGCAAGAAGCCTCAGTGCTGATGTGCTGATGGCAATGTGCTTTTATTAAAAAATGTTCAAAAATTAAACAGCTACAAAGAACTACAAAAATGGCCGAGTGCCAATGTTTCCTTCACACTGCGCGTGCGCGAACGCTCCAACGCGCACGCGCAGGGTTGCCGGCAGGAAAGAAACTAATTTAAATGGTACCCGCCCCCTCCCACTTACAACATCGGCGTGAGTGGTAGGCTCCGCCCCCCTGGGCGCCACGCCAAGCAGACATGGAGCTGCAGGGCGCTCCAGAATCGCGTGTTTTTTTTCCGGCGCGAAAAACGGGCGCCCAGCTCGAAGGGGCGCTCGTTTTTTATCGTGTAGAAACTTGGGGCCGATATGTTAGAGGGATCATCAAATGAGGCCATATGGGTCGAATAAAAAAATTTTAAAAGGGCGATCACACTGCTGGGAGTGTATTGTAGACCACCAAACAGAGGAAGGGAGATAGAGAAGCAAATATGTCGGCAAATTGCTGTGAAGTCTAAAAACCATTGGGTAGTAATAGTCGGGAATTTTAACTATCTAAATATTGATTGGGACAAATTTAGTGTGAAGGGTATAGAGAGTGCGGAATTCTTGAGATGCATTCAAGAGAATTTTTTTAGTCAGTATGTAGCACGCCCAACACGAGACGGGGTGATCTTGGATTTAGTTTTGGGGAATGAAGCTGAGCAGGTTGAAGGGGTATTAGTGGGGGAGCACTTGGGTGCCAGTGACCATAATTCAGTCAGATTCAAGTTGGTTATGGATAAGGACAAGAATAGACCTGGAATAAAAGTTCTGAATTGGGGATAAGCTAATTTTGCTAAGTTAAGGAATGATTTGGCCATAGTGGACTGGAAACAACTACTTGTGGGTACATCGGTGTCGGAACAGTGGGAGGCATTCAAGGAGGAGATCCGGAATGCTCAGGCCAAACATGTGCCCTTAAATAAAAAGGCTGGGTAAAATAATTCGAGCCCCCTGAATGTCTAGGCACTTACAGGGGAGGATTAAGAAAAAAGGGATGTTTATGTCATATATCAATGGCTAAATACTTTAGAATCTTTAGAGGAATATGGAAAGAGACAAAATTAAAAAGGATATTAGGAATGCTAAGAGAGAGCACGAGAAATTCTTGGCCAGCAAAATTAAGGAAAACCCTAAGATGTTCTATAAATATATTAAGAGTAAGAGGGTAACTAAAGAAAGGGTAGGGCCTATTCGAAACCATGAGGGTAATCTTTGTGTGGAGGCGGAAGATATTGGTAGGGTTCTTAACGAATACTTTGCATCTGTTTTCACAAAGGAAAGGGGTAATGCAGATACTGCTATTCAGGATGAGTGTGATATTCTGGATGAAATAAATATAGTAAGAGAGGAAGTATTAAGGGGTTTAGCAGCTTTGAAGGTAGATAATTCCCCAGGCCCGGATGAAATGCATCTCAGGTTGTTGAGCGAAGTAAAAGAGGAAATAGCAGAGGCCTTGACCATCATTTTCCAGTCCTCTTTGGATATGGGCATGGTGCCGGAGGATTGGAAGACTGCTAATGTAGTACCCTTGTTTAAGAAGAGAGAAAGGGATAGGCCGAGTAATTACAGGCCTGTCAGCCTAACCTCAGTGGTGGGAAAACTATTCGAAAAAATCCTGAAAGACAGGATTAATCTGTATTTGGATAGACAAGGATTAATTAGGGATAGTCAGCACGGATTTGTTAAGGGAAGATCGTGTTTGACTAATCTGATTGAATATTTTGAGGAGGTAACCAAGAGGGTCGATGAGGGTAGTGCGTACGATGTAGTATATATGGACTTTAGCAAGGCTTCTGATAAGGTCCCACATGGTAGATTGGTCATGAAGGTTAAAGCCTATGGGATCCAGGGCAAAGTGGCAAGTTGGATCCAAAATTGGCTCGGAGGTGGGAAGCAAAGAGTAATGATTGATGGATGTTTTTGTGACTGGAAGGATGTTTCCAGTGGGGTTCCGCAGGGCTCAGTATTGCGTCCCTCGCTTTTTGTGGTATATATCAACGATTTAGATTTGAATATAGGAAGTATGATCAAGAAGTTTGCAGACGACACTAAAATTGGCTGTGTGGTTGATAATGAAGAGGAAAGTCATCGGCTGCAGGAGGATATCAATCTACTGGTTAGGTGGGCAGAGCAGTGGCAAATGGAATTTAATTCAGAGAAGTGTGAGGTGATGCACTTTGGGAGGGCTAATAAGGAAAGGGTATAAACATTAAGCGGTAGGCCACTTAATAGTGTAGATGAACAAAGGACCTTGGAGTGCTTGTCCATAGATCCCTGAAAGTAGCAGGCCAGATGGATAAGGTGGTTAAGAAGGCATACGGCATGCTTACCTTTATTGGCTGAGGCATAGAATATAAGAGCAGTGAGGTTATGCTTAAATTGCATAATACTTTGGTTAGGCCACAGCTGGAGTACTGGATGCAGTTCTGGTCACCGTATTGTAGGAAGGACGTGATTGCACTAGAGAGGGTGCAGAGAAGATTTACTAGGATGCTGCCTGGAATGGAGGACAGATTGGATAGGCTGCGTTTGTTCTCATTGGAACAGAGGAGGTTGAGAGGTGACCTCATTGAGATGTACAAAATATTGAGGGACCTGGATATAGTGGATAGTAAGGGTCTATTTCCATTGGTGGAGGGGGCTATTATGAGGGGGCATAGTTTTAAGTTGGTTAGTGGAAGGTTTAGAGGGGATTTGAGAGGGGGCTTCTTTACACAGAGGGTTGTGGGGATCTGGAACTCGCTCCCTGGAAGAGTGGTGGATGCAGAAACCCTCACCACTTTTAAGAGATGGGCACTTGAAGCGCAGTAACCTGCAGGGTTATGGACCTAGAGCTGGTAATTGGGATTAGACTGGATGACCTTTTGTTGGACGGCTCAGATATAATGCAAAATACTGCAGGGAATAGAATATGGCCAGGGTGATCTCCTGGACTAGTTTTGATCGCCTGGATGGGTCAGAGAGGAATTTTCCCAAATTTTCTTTTCTCCCTAAAGTGACTTGGGTTTTTATCTGGTTTTTGCCTCTCCCAGGAGATCCGGTTGAGGTGGAGTGTAGAATGTTTTAGTTTAAGGGGTGTCGCAGTTGTGTGAGGCGGACTGGTTGGGCTGGGTGCTCTTTGCCTTTCCTCATTGTTCATACGTTTATATGTAACCTTTAGGGCTGCTGATCAAGGGCCGTGCAGCTCTTTGTCGGCCGGTGCAGACACGATGGGCCAAAATGGCCTCCTTCTGCACTGTAAATGTCTATGTTTCTATATTTATAGAACATCTTAGGGTTTTCCTTAATTTTACTGGCCAAGAATTTCTCTTGCTCTCTCTTAGCATTCCTAATAACATTTTTAATTTTATCTCTTATCTTTCTATATTCCTCTAAAGATTCTAAAGTATTTAGCCATTGATATGTGACATAAGCTTCCCTTTTTTTAATCCTCCCCTGTAAGTCCCTAGACATCCAGGGGGCTCTAGAATTATTTTTCCCAGCCTTTTTATTTAGGGCACATGTTTGGCCTGAACCTTTTGGATCTCCTCCTTGAATGCCTCCCACTATTTCGACACCGATTTACCCATAAGTAGCTGTTTCCAGTCCTATATGGCCAAATCATTCCTTAACTTAGCAAAATTAGCTTGTCCCCAATTCAGAACTTTTATTCCAGGTCTATCCTTGTCCTTATCCATAACCAACTTGAATCTGACTGAATTATGGTCACTGGCACCCAAATGCTCCCCCACTAAGACACCATCAACTTGCCCAGCTTCATTCCCCAAAACTAAATTCAAGTGTTGGGCTTGCTACATACTGACTAAAAAAGTTCTCTTGAATGCGTTTCAAGAATTTCACACCCTCTATACCCTTCATGCTAAATTTGTCCCAATCACTATTTGGATCGTTAAAATCCCCTACGGTTTTTCGACCACAGCAATTTGCCTACATATTTGCTCCTCTATCTCCCTCCCACCATTTGGGGATCTACAATACACTCCCAGCAGTGTGATCACCCCTTTTTTATTTTTCAATTCGACCCATATGGCCTCAGTTAATGATCCCTCTAATATATCATCCCTCCCCACCGCTGTAATAGTTTCTTTAATTAGTACCACAACCACCCGTTGCCCCCCCCCCCGACTTTTACCCCCCTTTCTATCTTGTCTAAAAATCCTGTAGCCAGGAATATTGATCTGCCAAACCTGCCCCTCTTTCAGCCATGTTTCTGTAATGGCTATAATGTCATACTCCCAAGTGTCTACCTGTGCTCTTAGTTCATCCGCCTTATTCGCTATACTCCTTGCATTAAAGTATATACCATTCAGCACAGGACAACTTCCTTGCTTACTACATACTAAGCCCTGTTTCCTCTGTCTTACAGATTCGCTTTCTACATTCTTGCTATCCAACATCTGCTTTACTTCCTTCCCTTTTGAATTCGTTCTCAGGTTCCCATCCCCCTGCCAAGCAAGTTTAAACTCTCCCCAACAGTACTAGCAAAACTCCCGGCACTGTTGAGGTGCAACCTGTCCGATTTGTACAGGTCCCATCTCCCCCAGAAGCAGTCCCAATGCCTCAATAATTTAAAGCCCTCCCTCCTACACCAATTTTCCAGCCACGTGTTCATCCTCTCTATCCTTCTATTCTTGTACTCATTAGCACGTGGCACTGGTAGTAACCCGGAGATAACTAGCTTTGAGGTCCTACCCTTTAATTTTCTTCCTAGCTCCCTAAAGTCTTCCTGTAGGACTTCATCCCTCATTTTACCTATGTCATTGGTCCCGATACGGATCACGACCTCTTGCTGTTTACCCTCTCCCCCCGCCCCGTGTCCATTCTGTGACATCCTTGAATCTGGCACCAGGGGGGCACAAAACCATTCGGGAAGCACGTCTACAGCCGCAGAAACTCAAAATCAAAATTTTTAAAACCATTGTGGCACACCCTTCGCCTCAGTCCCGATAAAGAGACTTCAGCTCATCAGTACCAGACAAAATAATTGCCTGTCACACTCCGAGCAATTTACCAAAGAACAACTCACTTTTACATTGTACTAGGGCAAGTGTTTTCAGATAAAATGTATGTTATATATTTATTGATTAAAAATATGCATTATTGTATGGTTGATTTTACATTACACTCTGCGCAATTAAAAAGCACTAGAATTCTCAGAAAGTTTCAACATTTTTAAATCTGAAACTCCAAAAACCAAAATTAGCAACAACATACTTTTGAAATTAAAATCATCTTGAAACTGATTCACAATAAAGCAACTTGATTTTGTTTATACTTTTATTGCTGCTGATCTCCTTTCACTGCTTCCCTCTCTTTTTGTAAACAGTGGTCCTATTCCTGCTAATCACTAGTCCTGGTCCCTTGAAAACGCTGCCCTCACAAAAAATTGTGTTTTTCGCCCCCAGTTCCCCCTCCTGAGTGCAGCATGTGTGATTGCTGCAACCACCTAATTAGACAGCCAAATTGCATCAGTCAGGTTGAATGGTCAAAGAGCCACATTGAGCAACAGAAGAGCCAACCAACAGCAGCTCATGAACCGTGTGTTGACCACGTCTGTTATAGACAATAAACAAGCTTAAACTATGGTAGCAGGAACTCCAATCAGACCAACTATTGTTCTGTAGGAGTATATAATAATGGTATATTCAACAGAATGGAGTTCAAAGCTTAACTATTTATTTTATTTGAGTAATTCAGGAAATGTGTATTTACTTTCAATATTAGACAGATGTTTTGATTGTACTTATTTTCAAATTTATACATATTTAAAGTTTTTAATTAAATAAAAGATTTAGGGGGTGAAATTGCCATTTTTTATAGCCTCATTAGCACCTTCGGGGGGGGCGCTAATGGGGCACGAGGTTATCGCCTGGGGGAAGGGGTCGATGGCGCCTACGGGGAAATTGTCCCAGAGGTTTGAGAGGGGTGTTGTGCCGTTAGCGCCGTGCCATGCGATTTGTGCCCTGGGCTGGCGCATACATGGCAATGACGTCATCGCCATGTGTGCCGACCCCTCAACGACCCACAACGACCCCTTTGTGCCTCGCGGGGTAAATTGCCCTGCAGGCGGCGAGGATGGTGCCAGCGGATGTCACCGCCAGTTTCATGGGTCGCGAAGCTGGTGGACATTTGCCATTGGAGCTCCCCTTAAAGGGGGGGCCGTTTGAGCTGCGGGCCGCCATATTTTTCTGCCGGCCGATTCTTCTGTTGGCCCGACAATGGCGGCCCTCGCCTCGACTGGATCACTATCCTGCGGCATGGCACTCTGTTTTGGCTGCCGGGCTATTGGCCCGGTCGAGGGCATCCCTGGTGGCCCAGTTGTGGCCGCCAAAAGGATTGCACAGTGTGCAGCGACCTTCCCCTTTAACTGAAGGACATTTTTCACAGTTAAAGACCCAAATTCCGGGTCACTTACCAATACTTTGCGGCGAGTGATAAATTTTCACATTATTCAAATTATGCGCCCAAACGGGCATGAGGCAATTTCGCCCTCTAATATGTTTCTAAGACAGAGAGTCTGGATAAATGGTTCATTCTCTGATTGGTACCAGTAACTAGTGGGTCACCGCAGGGATCAGTGCTGGGACCGCAACTATTTACAATCTATATTAATGACTTGGAAGAAGGGACTGAGTGTAACGTAGCCAAGTTTGCTGACAATACAAAGATGGGAGGAAAAGCAATATGTGAGGAGGACACAAAAAATCTGCAAACGGACATAGACAGGCTAAGTGAGTGGGCAAAAATTTGGCAGATGGAGTATAATGTTGGAAAGTGCGAAGTTTTACACTTTGGCAGAAAAAAAATCAAGGAGCAAGTTATTATTTAAATGGAGAAAGATTACAAAGTGCTGCAGTACAGCGGGACCTGGGGGTACTTGTGCATAAAACACAAAAGGTTAGTATGCAGGTACAGCAAGTGATCAGGAAGGCCAATGAAATCTTGGCCTTTATTGCAAAGGGGATGGAGTATAAAAGCAAGGAAGTCTTGCTACAGCTGTACAGGGTATTAGTGAGGCCAAGAATACTGGAATACTGCGTGCAGTTTTGGTTTCCATATTTACGAAAGGATATACTTGCATTAGAGGGAGTTCAGAGAAGGTTCACTAGGTTGATTCCAGAGATGAAGGGGTTGACTTATGAGGAAAGGTTGAGTAGGTTGGGCCTTTACTCCTTGGAATTCAGGTGATCTTATTGAAACGTATTAGATTATGAGGGGGCTTGACAAGGTTAATGCAGAGAGGATGTTTCCACTGATGGGGGAGACTAGAACTAGAGGGCATGATCTTAGAATAAGGGGCCGCCCATTTAAAACTGAGATGAGGAGAAATTTCTTCTCTCAGAAGGTTGTAAATCTGTAGAATTCGCTGCCTCAGAGAGCTGTGGAAGCTGGGACATTGAATGAATTTAAGACAGAAATGGACAGTTTCTTAAACGATAAGGGGATAAGGGGTTATGGGGAGCAGGCAGGGAGGTGGAGCTGAGTCCATGATCAGATCAGCTATGATCTTATTGAATGGCGGAGCAGGCTTGAGGCGCCGTATGGCCTATTCCTGTTCCTATTTCTTATGTTCTTATTATGTAAACTTGTTAAACAGAACAGTGTAATCCTTGACCTGCTTCAGTGACTGAGTACTCTCGGGGGATGAAATTGCCCTGCGCCTCAATTGGGGATTGTAACCTACTGGAGGGAGATTTGAACATCAGCGTCTCCCTGGCAGCAGAGGCAGCGTGAGCCTGGAACAGCTGGAGGGGGATTTGAACATCAGCATCTCCCTTACAACGGAGGCAGCTTGAGCCTGGAGCAGCTGGAGGGAGATTTAAACATCAGCGTCTACCTGACAGCGGAGGGAGCGTGGGCCTAGAGCAGCTGGAGGGAGATTTGAGCATCAGCATCTCGCTGACAATGGAGGCAGCTCGAGCGTGGGGCTATTACAGGTCCTATCAAGATGACAAAATGAGAAATAAAAAGTAATAAAATTATGACATCACAAGGATGAAGGACAGTGATTGGTTCTTCCAGATTAATTGAATCACTGGACAGCGAATGAATCTTAAAGAAAGCTAATAACTGATTTAATTTGCTTCAATTGCTGATTTTCAATTTTAACTTAACTTATATTTGTTATATATAATTTAATTTTGTTTAATTATAATTAATCTTTATTATACTGATTTTACTATTGTATAATCCTTATTGTATTATTTACAATATAACTTGAATTTTTAAAAAAGTTTTTTTCACCTGTGTTTATCTGCGCGTGCATTTTGGCTGCTGCTTCGGACCCGAGCCTTTAACCTCTTTTTACACTTCCTTCTCATGCTTTTTCTCTCTTTCCCTCAATGGTCAATATCTACCATGTTGTAAAATTGTTGTGAAGCGCCTTGGGATGTTTTACTACATTTAAGGCGCCATATAAATAAAAGTTATTATTATTACTGGGGCCGGGAATTCCTGCGCTGAATTGGGCTTACCGCCCCTCAAAGGAAATGGAGCGCTATCTCGTGTGCAGGGAGCGCATTTTCCCCTGCGGGTGGTAAGGGGTTGGGGTGCTGAGGGGTCGCCGCGCACGGCGATGATGTCATCACCGGTTGCATGGCTGCCTGGGGCGCTACCCGCGGCGTTGCCATGGCAGCACCTCTGCAAACCCCCGAGCAATTTCCCGGGAGCGAGTAGTGATCACCCCCGCCCGCCCCCCCGTGCGAAAAGTGTGTTGCGTCCCATTGGCACCCCCCTCTGAAAAAGGAGCAATTTCGCCCCCTCTGTCTCTTTAGTTTCACATATATACTTATTACTAATTTGCAATTACAGTGAACAATTTGAGGTGATGCAGGTAATGAGTATTTTTCAATAACAATGCACACTTCACATTAGAAAATGCATAAGTTGTAGTAAGAAAAATTGATCTTCTGTCATAAACATTATAATTTAACAGTTTTTATAGTTGCCAGCGCTTGCAACTTGTTCTTTGCAGTCCCTTGCAGTCAGAATCAGGTGAATTCATAATGGGGAACAAAGAAATGGCAGACCAATTGAACAAATACTTTGGTTCTGCCTTCACTAAGGCAGACACCAATAACCTCCCGAAAATATTAAGGGACCTGGGGTCTAGCGAGAAGGAGGAACTAAGGGAACTGAGGGAAATCCTTATTAGTCAGGAAATGGTGTTAGGGAAATTGATGCGATTGAAGACCAATAAATCCCCAGGGCCTGATAGTCTGCATCCCAGAGTATTAAGGAAGTGGCCCGAGAAATATTAGATGCATTGGTGGTCATTTTCCAACATTCCATGGACTCTGGATCAGTTCCTATGGATTGGAGAGTAGCTAATGTAACCCCACTTTTTAAAAAAGGAGGGAGAGAGAAAACAGGGAATTATAGACTGGTTAGCCTGACATCGGTAGTGGGGAAAATGCTGGAATCAATTATTAAAGATGCAATAGCAGCGCATTTGGAAAGCAGTGACAGGTTCGGTCCAAGTCAGCATGGATTTATGAAAGGGAAATCATGCTTGACAAACCTTCTAGAATTTTTTGAGGATGTAACTAGTAGAGTGGATAAGGGAGAACCAGTGGATGTGGTGTATTTGGACTTTCAAAAGACTTTTGACAAGGTCCCATACAAGAGATTAGTGTGAAATATTAAAGCACATGGTATTGGGGGTATTGTATTGACATGGATAGAGAACTGGTTGGCAGACAGGAAGCAAAGAGTGGGAATAAACGGGTCCTTTTCAGAATGGCAGGCAGTGACTAGTGGGGTAACGCAAGGTTCAGTGCTGAGACCCCAGCTATTTACAATATACATTAATGATTTAGACAAAGGAATTGAATGTAATATTTCCAAGTTTACAGATGACACTAAGCTGGGTGGCAGTGTGAGCTGTGAGGAGGTTGCTAAGAGGCTGCAGGGTGACTTGGACAGGTTAGGTGAGTGGGCAAATGCATGACAGATGTAGTATAATGTGGATAAGTGTGAGGTTATCCACTTTGGTGGTAAAAACGGGAAGGCAGATTATTATCTGAATGGTGACAGATTAGTAAAAGGGGAGGTGCCACGAGACCTGGGTGTCATGGTACATCAGTCATTGAAGGTAGGCTTGCAGGTACAGCAGGCAGTAAAGAAAGAAAATGGCATGTTGGTCTTCATAGCGAGAGGATTAGAGTACAGGAGCAGGCTGCAATTGTACAGGTCCTTGGTGAGACCACACCTTGAGTATTGTGTGCAGTTTTGGTCTCCTAAAATGAGGAAGGACATTCTTACTATTGAGAGAGTACAGCGAAGGTTCACCAGACTGATTCCCAAGATGGCAGAACTGACACATGAAGAACGATTGGATCGACTAGGCTTATATTCATTGGAATTTAGAAGAATGAGAGGGGATCTCATAGAAACCTATAAAATTCTGACGGGATTGGACAGGTTAGATGCAGGAAGAATGTTCCCGATGTTGGAGAAGTCCAGAACCAGGGGTCACAGTCTAAGGATAAGGGGTAAGCCATTTAGGACAGAGATGAGGAAAAACTTTTTCACCCAGAGATTTGTGAACCTATGGAATTCTCTACCACAGAAAGTTGTTGAGTCCAGTTCGTTGGATATATTCAAAAAGGAGCTAGATGTGGCCCTTACGCCTAAAGGGATCAGTGGGTATGGAGAGAAGGCAGGAGTGGGGTACTGAAGTTGCATGATCAGCCATGATCATATTGAATGGTGGTGCAGGCTCAAAGGGCCGAATGGCCTGCTCCTGCACCTATTTTCTATGTTTCTATGTTTCTCTCTTGAATCAGCTTCGGTCAATTAGAATAACACATACTTATCAACATTTAATAAATCATATGTTTATTCCATGCACTGGCTCTACATTTTCCTTGCAATTCAATCTAATTTGAGTTAGTGACAATTGTTCTCAGTAAATTCAGGGTCCATCTGGCCTAACTGCTGGGTGTTTTCCATTCAGAAACAAACTCCAGCAAGATTCCATCAATCTCCCTAACCAGCTTTATACCATCTCTTCACATCTGATATGCACCCATGCTATACAAAACAGGAAAAACATCTTTCAGTCAGATAAAGATGATGTATGTTTGAAGTTTTACATTTTCTAGATTCATTGAACTGAAATACACATGATAACTGAAGATGTTTCTCGGAGCTGAGATATGCCAGAAGTTACCTTTATTCTCTATCTTTCTCACCTGAACACTCTCCCAGATTCCCTGGTGGACACTGACAGATGTATGGGCCACGGCCTACACCACCTCTAACACAATGCATGTCACTAGGGCAAGGCTTCTCTTGGCAAACATCAGAAACAACAGGGCAGAGGTCACCTGTCACAGAAAAGGAAACAGCTTGGAGAAACAGTTTTATTCAATCATTCATTGAGGCTATAATTATATATTATTTTATACTGATATAACTATAAAACAATTTAAAAGGTCAAGATATTTACCCTTTTGTCCTCTTTAGATTTGACAGATTTTAATCAAAATTATTTTTCCCTAGATTATTCACAAATTCTCTGATATATAGTGTTTAAATGAGGACTGCCAATGTGTTTGTTAAAAATGCCATGTTGCTGAAGAATTCACTGCTGATACTAATGAAATGAGATCTTTAAGGATACGCTAATTGAAACTGACAACAGATAATTAGTGCCATGCTTCATTTTGCTGAAATATACCTATTCATTTGTTGAAGTCTGTTGAAATAAACCAAAAGTTTTGCAAGTTATAAAATAATTACTCTATTACTCATCAAAGTTTCATTGAGATAAATTAAAGTAATACATCAGTAAATGCACTGACTGGTATGATACTGAGCCACACAAATGAGGAAGGTCCCAGGTTTCATTCTCGCTCTGTGCTGAGCTAGCGGAGTCTTACCAGGGTACTACAGTTGGAAACTGTTCATCTGGGTTAGGGATGGAAAAAGAGAAGGCAAGATTCCTTCTCCTGCCAACTGTTCAGTGGACTATGCAGGCAAGCATGTATCTTTTACACAGATACACAACACACAAACAAATGCACATATTAGTTTGGTTATGATGATCATCCAGTGGCAATAACTTGCCAACAATGTTAAAGTTGAGCCACAAAGAATAGTCACTTGGCAAGGTACTGGAGGCTGATCAGTGTTCATAAGAACATAAGAAATAGGAACAGGTGTAGGCCATTTGGCACCTCGAGCCTGCCCCGCCATTCAATAAGATCATGGCTGATCTGATCTTGGCCTCAAGCTCCACTTTCCTGCCTGCTCCCCATAACCCTCGACTCCCTTATCATTTAAAAATCTGTCTATCTCCACCTTAAATATATTCAATGACCCAGCCTCCACAGCTCTCTGGGGGGGTAGAGAATTCCAAAGATTCACAACCTTCTGAGAGAAGCAATGCCTCCTCATTTTCGTTGTAAATGGGCGACGCCTTATTCTGAAACAGTACCCCCTAGTTTTAGATTTCCCCCATGAGGGGAAACATCCTCTCTGTGTCTACTCTGACAAGCCCCCTCAGAATCTTATACGTTTCAATAAGATCACCTCTCATTCTTCTAAACTCCAATGAGTATAGGCCCAACCTGCTCAACCTTTCTTCACAAGACAACCTCTTCATCTCAGGAATCAACCTTGTGAACCTTCTCTGAACTGCCTCTAATGCAAGTATATTCCTCCTTAAATAAGGAGACCTGTATCCTGCATCCATGGAACTGTATCCTAGCATGAGTTTTCATAAAATTGGAAGAGGTAGGGAAACATAGACATGACATGTATAAATTATCCCTAAACAAGAGTATTAAAAATGGAGTAACAAAAACAAATTAATATACCTAAGACTATGTACATCATATACAAAAACGCAACACCTGTAAACCAATTGTGACAAAGCTACCAAAAATTGAAACTGTGATTTCTTTCCACCGACTCTACCACAATACTGAGCTGTATGTCTAAATCCCATCCCAAGGCATGCAGATGAAAGTGGGGCAGTGTGGCTTTGTTGTTCCCGGGATTTCCCTAACCTTACGCCCATTTGTCGCCACTGAAAAACATTGCTACTTTAAAGGCCATGGTGTTGGGTCCACTACTGTGCCCCAGAGGTGGTAAAGAAGCAAAAAGTTCAAGTGATCCCACAATACTTTGGCTAGAAGTGAGTCATAATATATAAAAGGTGCTTTGAAAGATACTTGCTGAATTTTTCAGGCAGTTTAAGAGAATTCAGTTGAAAGAATGTCTCTGAAGTTGAAATGGTTTTCTCTGTTGGGATTCCAGTATCATTGTATTTTGAGGAGGATGACATGGAGGAAGACAGGATAGAACCCAGTAGAGTGTAACATTATACGCATAGGCAACACCTGATCTGTAGATAATCCCTGCCACAGGCAACCTTTGAGAAGACTCTGTTTCCCCTCCCTGCCTCCCGGGCCCCAATACAGTAAATGAGATAAGCCAGCTATTGGAACATGCCCTAGAGTCCCTTCCCACCATAGCCTCAACCTTGCCAGCGGCTGTAAATGTGAAAAAGCACTGAACTTTTATACATCCAGTTTTCAAGTGTCCTCTGGAGACATTAGTCATATTAGCCTCCATCAGCAGTGCATTGGTGCATTATGCAGCTGACAGATGACCTGTTCATGTATGCCTTTGATTTCATTGACATGGACTCCAAAAAGCAGAGAAAAAGAGCAATCAACATCTTTCAAATGGCTGGATTCCCCAAGTGCAGGATGCAATTATTTCGATCCAGGTGGGGATAAAGTCTCATCTGAAAGCGCCATCAATTTCATCAACAGGAAAAGATTTCATCCACTGAATTGTGCAGATAGTGAATGATACAAGCCATCTCTTTGCAATGTCAATACATGCTAGCCAGGAAGCAGTCCTGATTGTTTTATTCTCAGGCCATCTAGGATCCTGCAGTGTGTCAGGATGGTTGATAGGAAACAAGAGTACTCATTCAGCCATGGCCAATGACTCCTTCTGTCATACGAGGCCAAAACATGTAAAATGATGCATTGAAAGCTCATTATCATAGGCAGTCTCTCGAAATCGAGGAAGACTTGCTTCCACTCCAAAAATGATTTCTTAGATGACTAAACATTCCAATACAGGAATTACAGTCTTTGTCACAGGTGGGACAGACAGTCGTTGAAGGAAAGGGTGGCTGGGACTGGTTTGCCACACGCTCCTTCCTCTGCCTGCGCTTGGTTTCTGCATGCTCTCGGCAACAAGACTCGAAATGCTCAGCACCCTACTGGATGCTCTTCCTCCACTTAGGGCGGTCTTTGGCCAGGGACTCCCAGGTGTCAGTGACAATGTTTCATTTTATCAAGGAGGCTTTCAGGGTGTCCTTGAAACATTTCCTCTGCCCACCTGGGGCTCGCTTGCCGTGTAGGAGGTCCAAGTAGAGTGCTTGGTTTGGGAGTCTTATGTCAGGCATGCGAACAATGTGGCCCGCCCAACGGAGCTGGTTGAGTATGGTCAGTGCTTCGATGCTGTGGATGTTGGCCTGATCAAGGACGTTAATGTTGGAGTGCCTGTCCTCCCAGGGGATCTTCCGGAGACATCGTTGAAAGCTACACTAATAATAGTTGAGCGATCATTAGTATTCTCAGACCTCACTTCTGTTGTTTGGATCGGTCGGGGGAGCAAAACAGTACAGCAATCATCTCGAAAATTATCGTGGTTTGCTGTATCCTCCATAATTTGGCCATTACAAAGGGATTGGGCATTCCATCCACAGAATGTGGAGGAATATGGTGGAGATGACCAGTTCTCAGATTTTGACGAGGATGCTGAACAGAGAGGTGGCAACCGCAGCCACCATTGGACAGTAAATCATCACCCACTTTTTCCAGTATAAGCATAATTTAAGATTGAGAATCATAACTTACAGCTGCTGCCAGGATCAGCTGGTACAGACAGAAGCATGAAGTGACTGAGCTTTGAGTAGTGATTTTTACAGCTGGGAAACATTTAATGCAGTGGGTTTTTTTGCCATCCTGCCTATACAGATCTGGACTTACAGACCACCAACAGATTTTTGATTCTCCCCGGCTTCCCCCTCCCATATCCTGCCCACAGTGAAGGTTTCTCAGGAGCAAGTATGGAAATTCTCTATTGGCATACCCCTGTATCAAAGTTTTTTACAAATCTCGCTAGCCAAATCTCTGGTCAGGGCTCTCATGGACAGCTTAGATGGAGATGATGGTCCTTGCAGGTCGGGGCCGCCACGCCGAATGCCAGGTCAGGTCTCCTCACACCACTCCTTTGAAGGCCCTGATCTGCTGATGGTCCTGCTGATGGCTGCGTGGAAGCAATTCATCCTCTATACGATGGACCGCCTATGATGATGATGATATGGAGAGGTTTGCTGTATTGCGACTGAAATGATTTAACCGTGATGTGAAAAGTTTGATGCTAATTGCAATGCTGGCCACGCTCTCTGGGTGAACAGATCACCATTGGTAGTTTACGTTAACTGCACTCATTTGCAGGCCTTTGAGGGAGGCTTTAAAAATGAAGCTGGTTCTTTTGGACCCAAAAATACTAAAAGGTACATTTTAAAGCATTTTTTATTTTAATTTAATAAGAAACTGACTATTGTGCTCCAATATAACTAGAAAATAGTTTTATATTTTCTAAAAGTAAGTTACTCAGAGGACATGGATTCACATGTGATTTAAAATGTTTATTTTTTGTGATAAACCTATTTTCAGATGTTTTAATCAAACTTCACTAATTTAAAATATACAAAGGAAAATTTTATAAAGTGAAAATTTTTTTTAAATTACTACATTTTAAATCACTGCAGTTTGTGCAGGTACATGGCACATTTTGTGTTCAGCGATGTGCAAATGAGTTTGAGTAGAAACTCGGGAGGTGAGGGGAAATGCTTCAAAACGACCACAATTTTGGGCACAATTTGTGCCAGAATCACCGATTGCGCCCAAAGTAGAAATTCTATTCCATTAAAATAAAGTGCCAAGTGCAGAGAAACAGTAACATTCATAAGTGCAAAAGTTTGTTTTCTAATTTATGTAACTCCCTCTTTCACAACTTAGTTGGTTCACAAAATGGGCTCATCAAATGAGAAAGCATGGCTGTAATTATTTTAATGCATCTTTAATTAAACTATATTGTTCTATTAAGAAAATGTTATATCCATATGTGTAAATGCTCTAGTTGTGAGACAAATGGCCATTTACAAATCTAAAACTGCACACTACAGCGATACTATCAAGTTTTATAAAACAAAGAAATTACCACATGAACTTACATTTTTTTATCATCAAAATTTGTTTAAAAAAAATACTGATTGGACAGTTTTTAAAATGCTGTCCGGGAGAATTTCCTGGCTTATGGTATTACTCACCATTACAAGTGCATGTTGCGCCCCTGTAATAACGGGGGGACACAAAGCTAATCCTTGCAGTGCTGTAGGTCATCGTGGACTGTGTTTCCGCAACAAACATCTGCTCACAGTGCTGTTCTTGGCACTCCTCACCAGAGCAACTCTTGTCCGTGATAGCGGAAACATGAAGGCCATTTTCTAGGTCCTTCTTTGCATTTCTAAGTTTCTGAATTAAATAAGCAGATTTGTAGAACCCATTTCTATACATTTGCACTGCCAACAAAACTTCAAGTCGACGTGTGCCTGTGACTGGCTGGATACTAATGATATGAAGGGTGTCTTGCTTTTGGGCAACAATAATGTTCCGAAGGCTCCGCCTAAATCCATGGAGATGAAGTCCAATAAAATCTTCAGGAGAGATGTATTCAAATTGAACAGTTATTGCATTGTTTAGCATACCCTGAGTCACCTGCTCAACATGAACCACCACTTCAACAGGCACAGTAAAGCGCCCATCACTGACAGACACATTCAAAACATACTTGCCACTATCCAGTCCCCCAAGTGCAATTATCTTCCCATCTTGGCTATTTATAGTGAACAAACTTCTTTGATCTGACCTAAAACTGTAGGTAAGGATGTCATACATATCTTGATCGGTAGCATGAATCTTCCCAATTACACCTCCTGGAAACTCATCCTCCATCGTGGAAATAAAAATCTCAAGTGGAATAGCAGTTGGTTTATGAATGCTTTCTTCAATCACACGAACAAGAATATAGGTGAAAGAAGTCAGCGGTGGCTTACCAGAGTCTTTAGCCTGTCATATTGTGAGCAAAAATAAACATATTTAACTGCTTCATTTTTGGTTTGAAACAGAGCTTTAACAATAGGAGAAAACACAAGATAGATATGTCATTTTCAAGAAGCAGCATTCTTTCCAAAAATCTTATTTACTTTTAAAGTCTCCATTTTAAAATTCTTTTTTTTTCCCCCTCCAATTATAAGTCACTCTCATCAATCCAAAATAATCAGCCAGATATTACTGAATAGTTCGGCTGAACTGGATGTAGGATCATTAGTAAACAGAGGAATAGGAGTAGGCCATTTAGCCCCTTGAACCTGTTCTGCCATTCAAGTGGACCATGGCTGATCTGTATCCAAACTCCATCTGTGGCAATGATTAACTTTTTTTATACAAGTATGAACTTAATTTTTTTTTGCTGATTATTCTTGAGTCTTAAGAATCGAAAATAAAATGTATACAACATGCATGTCAATATATTCAATAAACTGTATTTATAAATACACAAATTTGCTAACATTTCATTTATTTAAATGCCTTCTATTTAATATATTTTGGATTGGGGGCTCAACAAGGTGGATGCACAGAGGATATTTCCACTCATTGGGAAACTAAAACTAGGGGACATAGTCTCAGAATAAGGGCTGCCCATTTAAAACTGAGATGAGGAGAAATTTCTTCCCTCAGAGGGTTGTAAATTTATGGAATTCTCTACCCCGAGAGCTGTGGAGGCTGGGTCATGAAATATATTTAAGGCGGAGATAGACAGATTTTTGAGCGATAAAGGAGTAATGGATTATAGGGAGTGGGCAGGGAAGTGGAGACATGATCAGATCAGCCATGATCTTATTGAATGGCGGAGCAGGCTCGAGGGGCAAAATGACCTACTCCTGCTCCTATTTCTTATGTTCTTATGTTCTTATAACTAGATAGATTAGTAGCTTTGTTGACCTGGTGCTTAACTATTGCTAGTAGAGATGAAGACAGTCAGAAGGTGACCTTATCACCATGAAAATTAAATCTTTCTGGGCTTCAGAGGCAGTAATTGAGCTTGGAGTACAGTCCTCACACAGCCTGAGATAAAATTTGTATCTCTCATGAGGCTGACCATAACTCATTCTTGCTTCATAACTCAGAAATTATCCAGCCAGACTCAGTTCTGGAGTTAACATTTATATCTCACTGCTGTATATGAAATATCCTCTAACTGTCTGCTTATTATTAGATGACTTGTCAGAGAAACCTAATTGATTATGCAGAAATAGCGTTGGTTCCAAAAAGATTACTGGGTAACAGGGCTATCAATCATTTCTACCTTTCAAGTTAAATTAGTTGATTATTTTTGCTGACTGAAAAGAAAGAAAGACTTGCAATTATATAGCACCTTTCACGACCACCAGTCATCCTAAAGCGCTTTACAGCCAAGAAGGAAATAAACTATCAGAATAAACAGAATTTGGAATAATAACAAGTTTGATTGTACCGGAGTAAAATTCTAAGTGGATGAATGCTATAATTTCAAAAGCAACATTTTCAAAAATATTTTCAATTGTAATCATAAATATTATGCACCAGGTCAGCTATAATTACAGTAAAATGTAAGGTCATTTTAACATTAGGCTTGAGATAATAACACTACAAGACGGATTGATTATTAGTCTCAGGACAGAAAAAGATATTGTAATTTGAATTGGTCTCCTCTAACAGGTAAGCCAATGGAGTTCCATTCGAAGGAATCAGTTGAGAATATGCTGTGTGCTATGAAGCATAATCAGGGAAAGCAGATGCCTAATAAGGTGATGTTGTTTTATGTTATGGAAATCAATACATTTCCAGCACAACTTTGCTCCCTGTACATCAAAGACACCAGGCATACCTTTTTCCAAAAGCAATGGAATGGCCTTACTGCTGGAGTGAAAACACAAGACTGGCACAATCTCTTACCTGCACACGCAGAAGATATTCTGTTGTATACTTCTGGTTAAACACAGTTGCAGATCTCAGAACTCCTTGTTGATCTAAAACAAACTCCTTCCCGTCATTCCCAGCAAGAATAGTGAATGTGAATGGCGGCCCATTGTGGGAAGAGTCCTGGTCAGTTACTGAAAGTTGCAGGATACTGGTACCCACAGATTTATTTTCCTAAAAACACATGAACGGTGAGTACATTTCAAGCCAGTCATGATTACATTAGCATAGAATACACTGACACAGTTTTCATTTTTTTGGCTTAAAGTAGATCATGACACTGGAAACAAGTTGGATTTTCTAAATTTTGAGGAGCAGGGGGAATGATATGTATATAGATGGAAGGAAGTATTGATTCCAGTATTCTTTCAATCGTCCCATTCATCAGTCTAGAAAGGACATAGCTCTTGGTAGTTCACACATTGTCAATTAGCAAAATGGTGAGGTGGAAACTTGGAATATAACTGGGCATTTTAGGATTTGTGGTCCTTCAATCTAATTTCAGACTGACTGGCAGGAAGACAGTATGATAAATTTGACTGAACTATGTGAAGGGGCAGAAGCGTGTTCTTTCACACAACTCTAACAGGTACTTTTTCAGATTTCTACAAATCTGATTACAAAGTAGATTTAGTAAACAAAATAGGCGAGAAATTCGTTTTTTGGTCATAGCGGTCGGTATTCATAGCGGTACTTTTCCGCCAAAAATACCGCTATGACTCCACTACAATTTAAAGGCTTAACATTCAATAAAAAATGCGCTCAGTGATAAAAATCGACATTGCACAAGAATTCGTGGCGCAAACCGAAATTTTCTGCAACTTTTCTCCGAGGCCAATACCGCTGCGAGTTGGGCCTCGGGAGGGCGGAAAACACCAATAAAAATTCCAAAAAACAAAAAATAAAATATCACAAAAACATTCACAAGACCCTTTTCTATCAAATCACTGCAAAAGAATTTTTAAAAAAAACTTTAACTTATCTTTTTTGCAGGTCTTCATACTTACTGCCGTTCCAAGGGCTGCAACGCAGCTTTCCCCCCAGTGTTTTCTTTGGTTCTATCTACGGGTCGCTGCGAGTCAAATATCAGGCAAAAGTGCTTTTTCCAGTGTAGCACGCTGGCGGTCCACTCCCCAGCGGTATTTAAAAACCGCCGGCGCAAGACTTCTGGGTCTTTCCTGCCGCACCGTTTTCCGCCAAAAACAGCGAAACATCGCTGAAAAACCCGGGGAATTTCCAGCCCTATTTTTACGTGACATCAGGTGCAAAACAATATCTGAAGATGACTCATGATTAAAGGAATTTGTTTGTAATGTACAACAACACACCATAGATCAGATAATTGTTCTGAAACCAAGAGGCTGCATATATAGGCTATGCGAGAGGAACAATGGAACATTAAAACACAGTTTGGAATAGAAATGTAAATTTTATGAGGCACTAATCCTGGCCAAGTTTTTGTTTAAATCACCAGAAAATCAGAAGCATTGCAAACTCTGTTTGCCTCTGTGCCCGATTCGTCAATCTCTGATCCCATTGAGCAAGACTCCATTCCAAGAGCCTTTCCTCTCAAAATTTACTATGTAGACAGCAATCAAGCTTTGTAAATAAACTTTTAACAGATCCCAGTAGACAAATTTAAAGTAGACACATGTATAAAATGACCAATGGATGACTTTTAAATGATTAAACCCATTACAGCTGAATGAGATCAAGACAGAGTGATTTTTGCTGCAGAAGGCAAGAAAGCAAGATTGGCCTGAACAGGAGCTGGTGGTGATACTGTGTGCTGTGTAACTGAAGCCATGTGAGGATTGTACTGATTGGGATGCATATGCAGGAGATGCAACACCTGTCCTTTTACCTCCTCCTTTCTCACTGTCCAGGGCCCCAAAAACTCCTTCCAGGTGAAACAGTGATTTACTTGCACTTCTTTCAATTTAGTATACTGTATTTGCTGTTCACAATGCGGTCTCCTCTATATTGGGGAGATCAAACGCAGATTGGGTGACCGCTTTGCGGAACACCTCCATTCAGTCCACAAGCATGACCCCGAGCTTCCGGTTGCCTGTCATTTTAATTCTCTGCTCCACTCCCACTCTGACCTCTTTGCCCTCGGCCTCTTACACTGTTCCAATGAAACTCAACATAAGCTTGAGGAACAGAATCTCATCTTTCGATTAGGCACTTTACAGCCTTCAGGACTCAACATCGAGTTCAACAATTTCAGACCATAACCTTGGCTGTCATTTTTTCCCAGACGGCAACTGTTGATAATTCTGCTATACCCATTTAAACCTCTTTTAGATCCATCGTTTGTTTCTTTTCTTGTTCCATTACCATCTCCTTTTGCTTTGTACAATCAAACCTTTTCATTTAATCATTCCTGCCTTCCATCCGATCACAGCCCTTCCCTTTTGCTCTTTCCTCCCCTCCCCCTTTTCCTGCCCCTGCACTTGCTTAAAATCTGTTACATCTCCAACTTTTTTCAGTTTTGATGAAAGGTCATTGACTTGAAATGTTAACTCTGGTTCTCTCCACAGATACCGCCTGACCTGCTGAGTATTTCCAGCATTTTCTGTTTTTATTTCAGACTTCCAGCATCCACAGTACTTTGCTTTTGTTAGAATCTAAACTAAATTGCTGTACACTACAGGACATAACACAATACAGAAAAGGGATCTGGATGGATTGGTTGATAGATCCATAAAACTAACAGTGCAGTTTACAGCAGTAATAAGGAAAGCTAAATGGATCTTGGTATGTATACCCAGAGGGATACAGCACAAGTTCCAGGAGGCAAATCTGTACAAGGCATACAAGAAGTACTATGTACATTACAGCAAGGATGTCCAGGTATTGGGGGCAATGCAGAAAAGACTAAACAAATTGGACATCTGAGCTATGAGCAAAGATTGAAGAGTTTGGGATTTTACTCCCGAGGATAGAAGGTCTCACAGGCAATATTATTCAAGTTCCTTAAGAGAATACAAAAATTGAACCCCAATAATATGTTTGAGATTACCACAAGATCCCTGAGAGAGAAAGTCTGCAGACAATTCAGGTTTAACTATTTTATACAGGGTGTGGTGAACATATGGGAGGCAGTGGGGGCAGAAATTGAACAATTTAAAAGAGAACTAGCTGGATATTTGAGCGAGTGGGCAATTGAAAGGTATTCGTTTTTGGGACCAGCCAGATAAACTGAAAAGTATTTTCTGGTCCTGTACTTTCTCATTTCCTATGTAAATTTACAGTAGTAAGAACATCAGGTAAGCCTGCCAGAGAAAGTCACAGAAATGTAACAAAATGTATCAAGCCATGGAACATTTCCAATAAATTTAGAAGCTGACTTCTTGCAACATTTTATTTTGAAGCAGTAATAAGATAGGTAGCTCTCAAATGGTTGGTCTGATTCAGCAAATTTAGAGAGGTGAAAATATGGAAGCATGCCATAAGCATACGACACAGTATAACCTGAACATTATATAAATTTATTAATAGGAATAAGATATGAAAGAAACTCAAGTTGGAGCCATTTTTGAGATTTACCTGAATGACAGCTGAATAATTTGCTGGGATGAAATCAGGGGGATTATCATTAATATCCGAGACATCAATGTTCACAGTAACTGTAGATGACATGGGAGGTATTCCACTATCTTTGGCTTGCACAGTTAATGAATACCCAGACACCTGTTGGAATAATTAAATAAGCATTATAGGATAATTTATAAAACCTATTTAACGCATTCAAGGATATTCTACAGAAAGAGGTTATCCTGTAATACTTCATGTGAAATTCTCATGAGTGCCAAATTCAACTCAAACACAATCGCACAAAATCTTGTACTAGGCATAAACCTTTGTAGTAAATTGGTTGGTTAACATAGCTGATCACTGAATCTTGGTAACAAATTCCATCGTTTCATCATCTGAGCACAAAGGTTCTATGCGAATAGGAAGGCATGATATAAAAACATTGGGCCCGAAATTCGCCACCATAACATAAGAACATAAGAAATAGGAGCAGGAGCAGGCCATATGGCCCCTCGAGACTGCTCCGCTATTTAATACGATCATAGCTGAACTTCTCTGAACTGCCTCCAAAGCAAGTATATCCTTTCGTAAATATGGAAACCAAAACTGCACGCAATATTCCAGGTGTGGCCTCACCAATACTCTGTACAACTGCAGCAAAACTTCCCTGCTTTTATACTCCATCCCCTTTGCAATAAAGGCCAAGATTCCATTGGTTTTCCTGATCACTTGTTGTACCTGCATACGAAATTTTTGTGTTTCATGCACAAGTACCCCCGGGTCCCGCAGCACTTTGCAATCTTTCTCCATTTAAATAATAACTTGTTTTTATTTTTTCTGCCAAAGTGTATGACCTAACACTTTCCAACCTTATACTCCATCTGCCAAATTTTTGTCCACTCACTTAGTCTGTTATGTCCTTTTGCAGATTTTTTGTGTCCTCCTTGCACATTGATTTTCCTCCCATTGCTTTGTATCGTCTGCAAACTTGGCCACGTCACACTTGGTCCCTTCTTCCAAGTCGTTAATATAGATTGTAAATAGTTGGGGTCCCAGCATGTATCTCGGCGGCACCCCACTGGTTACTGATTGCCAACCCAAGAATTAACCATTTATCCCAACTCTCTGTTTTCTGTTCATTAGCCAATCCTCTATCCATGCTAATATATTACCCCCAATCCCGTGAACTTTTATCTTGTGCAGTAACCTTTTATGTGGCACCTTGTCAAATGCCTTCTGGAAGTCCAAATACACCACATCCACTGGTTCCCCTTTATCCACCCTGTTCATTACATCCTCAAGGAATCCAGCAAATTTATCAAACATGATTTCCCCTTCATAAATCAATGCTGGCTCTGCCTGACCAAATTTTGCTTTTCCAAATGTCCTGCTACTGCTCCTTTAATAATGGACTCCAACATTTTCCCAACCACAGATATTAGACTAACTGGTCTATAGTTTCCTGCTTTTTGTCTGCCTCCTTTTTTAAATAGGGGCGTTACATTTGCAGTTTTCCAATCTGCTGGGACCTCCCCAGAATCCAGGGAATTTTGGTAAATTACAACCAATGCATCCACAATCCCTGCCGCTACTTCTCTTAAGATTTAGCTCAATTTTTTGGAGCTAAAGGTTTTTTTTGAGCTAAATAAATTTAAGCCGATTTTGCTAGTTTCGCCAATGGTATAAAGCCATCGTTAAAAAATAAGGGCCTTTTTTAAAACCGTTTTTGTGACATCACTCAGGGTCAAACCCAACGATAACGCTGTTTTTACGAATTTCCCAATAAGGATATTTTTTAAGGACAGTGCTAAATACCATTTTTCAAAAGTTTGACTTACTTAGTCGAGTCCGATCGAAGTCGGCGTTAACGGGGCCATCTTGGGAAATGGAGCTAAAAGTTAAAGCTTTTGGAGGGAACAAAACCTATATTTTATATAAAAACTACTTAAAAATGTTTACAGCATTTCCTACAAATGTATATCTAGCATTCTAGATAGTTGCTGCTCTTTATTAAGAGGGAGTAAATGGTACAACATGGAGCTAAAGAGAGACATGCTTGTAGAGTATTTAAATGCTGTTATTGTGTTTATGAATGCTGAGACAATATGAAGGGCCACTAAAGGGTGATTTTTTGAAAATCAATGTTTAGCGGATTGCAAATTCATCACCCAAGACCAGTAACAGGGGAAAATTGCAACTTTGAAATAAAACAGACACTGGAGCTTAGCTCTCGAGATCGAAAGCATATTTGTCAAACATTTAAATGCAACTCTTTTAGTGATCCCACGACATAGGTGGAAAGGATCTTAACTTCATTTTGAAATCCAACATTTTGTACCAGTCTGTGGTTAAAAAAAGATAGATTTGATACACTGAAAAAACATAAGAAAATCAGAGATCTTTAAACATGCCAGGGATTGTCACTTGTGCTTATGCAAAGACTGAACTATTCTGCATCCAATGAAATCTTCAAGGTTCAGCCTATATTCCCCAGATGCTATGTGTTGACATTTAGAGATGTGATGATTAATGAATAGTGCAGTCAGTTAATCATGGTCTGTATCTGATTATTAATTGATCCGTCGGTCAACCATTATAACTGCTGGCGCAAATTAATTCAAAATATATAACCAATATACAAAAGTCATTTAGAAATAGTAAAACACAATTGAAAGTTTCGGAAACTGTATGTGAACAGTTCAGTGGTGGCCGAAATCTCTGTCATCCATAATCAGGTCAGTGGGAATCCTTCCAACTCAGGGTTTTGTGAACAAATCCCTCGTTTAATTCAGGTTACTATAGCTGTTATTAGTTTAAGGAGCTGGGGCGAAATGCAAACAGAAAATGCAATTTAAGAATATGTTAAGATTGCTAAGAGCCCCGTCTTTTTGTAAACAAACTCTGAGTTGTAAATGTGCCTCGCGTTTCATTGAACGTTACCCCTGGAAACACAAATGCTTCGAGTGTTGGGCATGCGCAGAACGGGCGTTATTTTTAAGGCGAAAAAATTTAGCTCCATCCTTAAAAACGTCCTTTAAGGCTATGCCAAAATTTTTTTAACTTTTGGTGAAACTTAGGCCTTATTTTTTTGGCGATATTCCGGTCTAAAAAAACGGCTGTTAATTGGAAACAACAGCAAAAAACTGAGTTATTTTTCAACATGTAAAGTCTGGCCCATTGAATTTTATTTTGAACAGAGGCATTAACCAAATTATTTTAAAGGGATTAGCACCTTCATTAAATACTGAAGTAAGGAATTTGATACAAGCATGTTCATGGTTTGTACGATTCAATCAGAAACAATAGGTTCTAGTTTCAAGTGCCTTATCTAACCAAAATTTCTTTAAGCATTTCACAGAAAAATTCACCTTCGTTATTTAGGCAAAGGCGGTAAGAATTCAGCACCACCAATTCATAAACAATAATGATATGAATGGGATCTTTAACATCCATTGAAAGAGGCAAACAGGATCTCATTTCAATATTTCACCAGAATGATGCACCACTGATAATGCATCATTCCCAGATATTGTATTGGGAAGCATCAACCTAAATCATACAGAGAAGTCCTGGCATAGTTGAGCCCCAATAAATTTTGAACTAGAGATAAGAGTGCAGCCAAGTGTCATTTAGGTGTTGATTATCCTCCGCTATCAGATCGTGGCAGAAACCGGCCGGTGACCCCTACCACCATTTCAGTGCCCTGACTTCCTTCCCGCTCCTTCCCCTCACTTTTAGGGAACACAACTGTTTGCTCCATTCAGGTCTGCAACATAAAACGGTAGTGAGGGAAGGAGAGTCCAGGGGCTAGGTTTTCCAAATTTTTTGCATGCTTAATGCCCACTTAATCTCCATTTTACCGCTGAAATGACTTATAACGCCCATATAGCCACAAAATGGAAACTGACTGGCATTTTTCAGGAACTTATCGGCGAGCGTTACTTTCCCCATGTGCATAACACCGGGAAAAAATAATACCACCCGCCCACTTTTTTGGGGCGGAATCATCAGAATGGGCGAAATCAACACCCATAATATCGCCCAGCGTTACTTTCCGCATGGAATTAACGGCGAGATTCAATAATACCGCCCACCCAGTTTTTTTTGGCGTAAAGAGCAGATTTGCCGAAACTAGCGGCCATGTGGTCGTCCAGCGTCACTTTCACCACCTCGCACATATATCGCCCATAATATAGCACGCCCAAAAAAAGTGGAACTAACCGGAACTAATTACAGCATTATGGACGCCATTGTTCTACATCACATGTTGCATCCTTTAAAAGGCTGCTGTGCTTCAACCTTGGGGGAGATCGGATGTACTCTGCAGGTCATTGGAGTTGATGTGAATATCTGTACAAACATCTTGACCATACTGTGACCGATTGGAATTTAATAGGTGCCTTCATCGAACATAAGAACATAAGAATTAGGAACAGGAGTAGGCCATCTAGCCCCTCGAGCCTGCTCTGCCACTCAACAAGATCATGGCTGATCTGGCCGTGGACTCAGCTCCACTTACCCGCCCACTCCCCATAACCCTTAATTCCCTTATTGGTTAAAAATCTATCTATCTGTGATTTGAATACATTCAATGAGCTAGCCTCAACTGCTTCCTTGGGCAGAGAATTCCGCAGATTCACAGCCCTCTGGGAGAAGAAATTCCTTCTCAACTCGGTTTTAAATTGGCTCCCCCATATTTTGAGGCTGTGCCCCCTAGTTCTAGTCTCCCCAACCAGTAGAAACAACCTCTCTGCCTCTATCTTGTCTATCCCTTTCATTATTTTAAATGTTTCTATAAGATCACCCCTCATCCTTCTGAACTCCAATGAGTAAAGACCCAGTCTACTCAATCTATCATCATATGGTAACCCCCTCATCTCCGGAATCAGCCTAGTGAATCGTCTCTGTACCCCCTCCAAAGCTAGTATATCCTTCCTTAAGTAAGGTGACCAAAACTGCATGCAGTACTTCAGGTGCAGCCTCACCAATACCCTATACAGTTGCAGCAGGACCTCCCTGCTTTTGTACTCCATCCCTCTCGTAATGAAGGCCAACATTCCATTCGCCTTCCTGATTACCTGCTGCACCTGCAAACTAACTTTTTGGGATTCATGCACAAGGACCCCCAGGTCCCTCTGCACCGCAGCATGTTGTAATTTCTCCCCATTCAAATAATATTCCCTTTTACTGTTTTTTTTTCCCAAGGTGGATGACCTCACATTTTCTGACATTGTATTCCATCTGCCAAACCTTAGCCCATTCGCTTAACCTATCTAAATCTCTTTGCAGCCTCTCTGTGTCCTCTACACAACCCGCTTTCCCACTAATCTTTGTGTCATCTGCAAATTTTGTTACACTACACTCTGTCCCCTCTTCCAGGTCATCTATGTATATTGTAAACAGTTGTGGTCCCAGCACCGATCCCTGTGGCACACCACTAACCACCGATTTCCAACCCGACAGTCATTGTTTGTGACCAATCGGTGGAAAACAGAGAGCTATTGCAATGGGGCCTGTCCTTTCTCACCCTCTCTTGATGACCAATTACATGCTGCAGACTTGAGATAGGCGAAGATATGCTCCACAGCATTATGTGCTCAATTTAAGACATGCCAGACTAATGAGAGGACCAGACGTTACACCCCGTGCAAGTACAGGGACAAGCGGTCTTACCTCAACTTGCCCGACACCACTTGCCTTCGGGGACTTCCACAAAGAGGTTATCACTGAGGTATGCCAAATCATAAGGGGAGATCTGCAGCCTGCCAACACCATCAGTATTGCACTTTCCGTCGAGGTCAAAGTCACCGTGGCACTGTCATTCCACACGTCGGGTTCTTTTCAGGCCACAGCTGGCGACATCTGCGATCTGTCTCAGCATGCCACACATTGCTGCATTAGACAGGTCACTGAAGCCCTGTACGCATGCAGAAGGGACTTGATCTGCTTCCCTATGACCAGGGAGGCACAGAGTGAGAGGGCTCTAGGATTCTCCAGAATTGCAAACTTCCCCACGGTGCAGGGAGCAATAGACTGTACGCACATCGCGATATGGGCACCATTTCAGGAAGCAGAGGTTTTCAGGAACCACAAGGGATTCCAATCCCTGAATGTCCAACTAGTTGTCGACCAACAGTAAATTATAATGGCAGTGAATGCTAAATTTCCGGGCAGCATCCATGATGCTCACATCCTGCGTGAGAGCACTGTATCTGTCTTGTTTAACAATCAGCCACAAGTTCAATGCTGGATGCTACATGACAAAGAATATAAGAACATAAGAACATAAGAAATAGGAATAGGAGTAGGCCATATGGCCCTTTGAGCCTGCTCCGCCATTCAATAAGATTATGGCTGAACTGATCATGGACTCAGCTCCACTTCCCTGCCCGCTCCCCATAACCCATTATCCTCTTTATCGTTTAAGAAACTGTCCATTTCTGTCTTCTATGTATTCAATGTCCCAGTTTCCACAGCTCTCTGAGGCAGCGAAGTCCACAGATTTACAACCCTCTGAGAGAAGAAATTTCTCCTCATCTCTGTTTAAAATGGGCGGCCCCTTATTCTAAGATCATGCCCTCTAGTTCTAGTCTCACCCATCAGTGGAAACATCCTCTCTGCATTAAGCTTGTCAAGCCCCCTCATAATCTTATACGTTTCAATAAGATCACCTGAATTCCAATGAGTAGAGGCCCAACCTACTCAACCTTTCCTCATAAGTCAACCCCCTCATCCCCGGAATCAACCCAGTGAACCTTCTCTGAACTGCCTCCAAAGCAAGTATATCCTTTCGTAAATATGGAAACCAAAACTGCACGCAGTATTCCAGGTGTGGCCTCACCAATACCTTATATAGCTGTAGCAAGACTTCCCTGCTTTTATACTCCATCCCCTTTGCAATAAAGGCCAAGATACCATTAGCCTTCCTGATCACTTGCTATACCTGAATAAAATCCTTTTGTGTTTCATGCACAAGTACCCCCAGGTCCCGCTGTACTGCAGCACTTTGCAATCTTTCTCCATTTAAATAATAACTTGCTCTTTGGCTTTTTCTGCTAAAAGTGTATGATCTCACACTTTCCAACCTTATACTCCATCTGCCAAATTTTTGCCCATTCACTTAGCCTCTCTATGTGCTTTTGCAGATTTTTTGTGTCCTCCTCACACATTGATTTTCCTCCCATCTTTGCATCGTCAGCAAACTTGGCTATGTTACCCTCAGTCCCTTCTTCCAAGTCGTTAGTATAGATTGTAAATAGTTGGGGTCCCAGCACTGATCCCTGCTGCACCCCACTAGTTACTGGTTGCCAACCAGATGATGAACCATTTATCCCGACTCTCTGTTCTCTGTTAGTTAGCCAATCCTCTATCCATGTTAATATATTACCCCCAACCCCGTGAATTTTTATCTTGTGCAGTAACCTTTTATGTGGCATTTTGTCAAATGCCTTCTGGAAATCCAAATACACCACATCCACTGGTTCCCCTTTATCCACCCTGTTCATTACATCCTCAAAGAACTCCAGCAAATTTGTCAAACATGACTTTCCCTTCATAAATCCATGCTGACTCTGCCTGACCGAATTTTGCTTTTCCAAATGTCCTGTTACTGCTTCTTTAATAATGGACTCCAACATTTTCCCAACCACAGATGTTAGGCTAACTGGTCTATAGTTTCCTGCTTTTTGTCTGCCTCCTTTTTTTAAATAGGGGCGTTACATTTGCAGCTTTCCAATCTGCTGTAACCTCCCCAGAATCCAGGGAATGTTGGTAAATTACAACCAATACTGGCCTCGCCACCTGGCTGATGACCCCCCTTGCATGATACCCACACCGAAGCAATATCGTTGAAAAAACCATTGGAGCGCTTAAGCAGCGCTTTACATGCCTGGACCACTAAGGAGGCGAGCTCCAATACCACCTTGAGCAGGTAGCTCAATTCGTGGTGGTGTGCTCCATGCTGCATAACTTGGCTATCAGGAGGGGACAAGAATTGCCTGATGAGTCTGACAATCCACCTCACCAGAGAGGGGAAGAGGAGGATGAGGAGGTGCACGTTGACATCGGCCCAGACAATCAGGCTGACACTGAAACCATGCCCCCGCCCTCCTGTAGACCACATGAATGGGCCTGTGGTGGCATGATAGCTGCAAGAGTCTTACGCCAGGAGCTCATCAAGGAGCGCTTTGCCTGAAAGAACTTTGGTGTTATTTACAAGGCTGACACACTGCTGGGTGTGCAAGTCATACATCAATGGTGGGCATCACCTTGGTGACAGTTAAAGTTTAATTTGATTGAAGTTAAGTGTAATTCTGCCCTTTGATTTTAAGGAATCACCAGTGTGTAAAAGTGCAGCTATCTGAGCCAATGTGCAACAAGGTTTTGTTAAATAAAAAACATTTAAACCGAACAGTTGTCTGAAATCATCAGTATTTCTGTAAAAACCAACCATTCTTCCCCTCCCGCTTCTCCTCCCCACCTCTACCCCTTCCCCTCCTGACTCCAAGCCACCTGGCCGAGGAACTCTTCAGGCGATGCTTCATTGGGGGGGGTGGGTGATGACGGCCGAACCACTGCTTGGACGGATACGGGAGAGGACGGTCCCGAAGTGGGAACATGCTCCGAGCCAGAAGCAAGATGTTGCTCCTGGCTCTCATGTCTGGTTGGCAATGGGGGTGTGGCATCTTGGGATGCAGTGCCATGCTCCGGGATCACGGGAGCCCTCTGCCACCAGTGTTCCTGGCTACCAGCTCCAGGACCTCCACCATCCCTTTCATGTTATATCTTATTTGTTGGACAAAAACTCGGTGCCAACTATGTTCTTGGTGCTTAGTAGGCTTCTTGCTGCTAGTGAATCTCCCTCGTGCCTCCCACAACAGCCAAACAAGCACACACCACAGCCACACACGTCTTCAGTGTCTCTGAGCTACCTTTCTCTCTGTCTCCTCTTCTGCGCTTGTCATGATGACCCTTGACCTCCTGAATCGCGGGAATCAAGCGTTGCCATGCCGTTGCTAAGGACGGCGACACTTTACGGCAGAAGGCCAACGAGATTTAAAATGCCCAATTTCAAAAATGGAGACCAGATGCTTTGAGAATGGGCGCGAAGCCAGCGATCTGAAAACCCATTTTTACCACCCACGCCGGAAATAATGCCCATTTTTCGGCGATAAACACAAAAGTGTAAAATCTAGCCCCAAGTCCTGGCAAAATTTCCAGCGTCACTGTTACTTCTTGTGCTTGCCATGGGGAAGACAGCAGCGAGTCCCAGGAAGCAGCGTTAGTGGCCCTAAAGCAACGCCTCGGAGGGGTAGGGCCTTATTGTCTCCTTCCATTTTGTCCCCCCGACATACTTTTTGAAGGCCCCAGTCTCTGCTTCAAAGGTTTGGGACACGTCTACACTTTAAAAGCACTTTGTTGGATTTTCTGATGCTGCAGTGGTGTGCTCACTGCAGGACCACCAGAGTTTCCTCCTTTGCACTGGGAGGCAGAGGGCTCCTTCTTGACGTCAGGAATTCTGCAGGGATTCCTCCCACTGTGTGTACTTACTGAGCCCTGAACCATGAAAATGAGTTGGATATGGAACGATGACCAGAAGTGCCACCTTGCTGAAACTCTGCTCCAAAGATGAGAATTCTCCCCCATCCCCCTATTTACTTACATAACAAATTCATGGTTTCTGACATCAAATCGTGGAATAATTAAAACCAGACCTATATTTGTCTCTTGCCCTACTAATGGTCTCAGCAGTAATAAAAACTCACCTCCTGTTAGAATTGCCATTTAGTCAATTATCATGGCACAGATATGCTCCTCCAGCTCAACATTAGAACAGCAGGCTGCTGCTGGTCACGTTCCTTATCCCTACCCCGTGACTGACGAGCTGCCTCAGGGGTCACGAGTGTCGCCCGCATTAGGATACTATCCAAATGAAGTCAGCAGACCAATTTACCGTGGTCCTGCCGCTGGCTTCATTAGGTGCTGCACCAATGTCTAGGCAAAAGTGCCTTGAAAATGAGTTTGTGTGAGAAGAAAATAAACTCTTCAAATTTAAAAATAAGTATAATTTTTCAGTTTGTTATATCATAAAATTACCTACATAAATCAAAATTAAAGAAACAGACTAGCATTTGGAGATACGAGAAAAAAGTTGAAAGATTAGATTATATATTTAGTTTCATGTATTTGCATTTGATAATGGTATTTCACATTCCTCTACAAATTGAGTAAACCCCTTTCACTGTCCTTATGCTATCTTATTTTGAAATACATACGATGTATTTTTGCATACTTCAATTTCAGCCCAAAGGAAAATCTTTGTGGTTGTTGAACGTCAATTATCTCATCCCCAGGACATCGCTGCTGGAGTTCCTCAGGACAGTGGCCTAAGCCAAACCATCTTTAGCTGATTCATCAATGACCTTCCCTCCATCATAAGGTCAGAAATGGGGATGCTTGCTGATAATTGCGCAGTGTTCAGTTCCATTCACAACTCTCCAGATAATTAAGCAATCCATGCCGGCATGCAGCAAGGCCGAGACTACGTTCAGGCTTGGGCTGATAAGTGGAAGTAACATTTGCGCCACACCAGTCCCAGGCAATGACTATCTCCAACAAGAGAGATACTAACCACCACCCCTTGACATTCAACGGCATTATCATCGGCAAATCCCCCACCATCAACATCCTGGGGGTCACCATTTAGCATAAACTTAACTGGACCAGCCACATAAATATTGTGGCCACAAGAGCAGGTCAGAGGTTGGGTATTCTGTGGTGAGTATCTCACCTCCGGACTCCCCAAAGCTTTTGCACCATCTACAAGGCACAAGTGAGGAGTGTGATGGAATACTCTCCACTTGCCTGGATAAGTGCAGCTCGAACAACACTCAAGAAGCTCTACACCATCCAGGACACAGCGTCCCATTTTTTCGGCACCCTATTCACCACCCTCAACATTCACTTCCTCCACCAGCAGCGTACCATGGCTGCAGTGTGTAGCATCTACAAGATGCACTGCAGCAACTGGCCAAGGCTTCTTTGACAGTACCTCCGAAACCCGCGGCCTCTACAACCCAGAAGGACAAGGGCAGCAGGGGCATGGGAACTCCATCACCTGCAAATTCCCATCCAAGTTACAAGCCATCCTGACTTGGAAATCGTTGTCAAAATCCTGAAACTTCCTCCCTAACAGCAGTGTGGGATATCTTCATCAGCATCATCATAGGCAGTCCCTCGAATCAAGGATAACCTGCTTTCACGTCAAAAAGTTCACAGGTGTTTCAATGAAGGACCTAAAATTCCAGGTCCTGAACTAAGTCTTGAAGGGTGGAAAATGCCTGTGCGTGGATTTTTTAACATGTGGTGGCCGTTGCACACCGGCCACCACACGGGCTTGACAGAGCTAGGTCTTGGACCAGTGGCAAGGATTAACCAAGATGAATGGAAACCAGCTCTGCTGCACGGACCTAGTGCGCACACATATCGCAGTGTGGGCTGGTCTGTGCTGCCCCTGGGCCCTCACCCCTTCTGGCCCCGATCATGTCCCTCTACAATCTTTTGCTGCTCCTTCGCCCCGACCTCGCCGCTCCTGCTGTACCTCCCACGCTCCAATCACCGACTTGGATCTTGGTGACGTCCCTCTTCACTGCCGTTGCTTTCCTGCTCCAGCACGTGCTGCTCCCTGGAGTGGTCCTTCCACTCCCCGGCCTGCTCCGATGGTGCTCGCAGGCCAGGGTCCACTCAGTCTGCTGGGCCAGGCCGCCACGCTGCTCCTTCCACTCCCCGGCCTGCTCCGATGGTGCTTCAATTGGTACCTTCACCACACAGACTGAAGCGGTTCAAGGCACCGCTTTCTCAAGGGCAATTAGGGATGGGCAATAAATGCTGGCCTCGCCAGCAATGCCCACATCCTAGGAAAATATATATATATATTTTAAAAATCTTCATTAGTCAAATCCACCTAAATTATTTCAAGTCGAATATTTCTGCAGGGGACCTCAGCATGCTCAGTGGTTTGTTTATGTTCTTCCCATCAGGAAAGTCACACAAATCTACAAGTTAAATACACAAAGGCATCAATGGAATAGCACTTTGCAGCAATCATGAGCATCAACTCTGTTTGCAGTTTCCTTCTCGGTCGCCCAGGGATGCAGTGGCCAATTGCAAAATGCCCATTTTCACCCCAGCTAAGATTAGATAATGGAACACAAACTTAGTGTTGAACCTGAAATTGCCATTGATCTATAAGGCTCAATATCACACCACATAATGGGTTTACCTAGTAAGACATCAGAGGAAATCAATTTGGAAATACTTTAATAGAAGGTTCAAAAAAAGTCCTTTGATCAATCTTTTCTTACTTTTTCTCTATCAAGTCGCTCTTTGACCTTGATTAAGCCTGTGACTGGACTGATATTGAAGTCATTGTATGGGTCTCCATTCACAACGGAGAACCGAATCTGTGCATTGGTTTGACTGTCCCAATCTTCTGCCAGTACCTGTGCAACCAAATTCTCAGTTAATATCAAGCAATATAATAAAAAAATAGAACGTTTATCATGGTCAAACTTCCATCAAATATTATACAAAAATTTTAGACTCAAGACAAGCAATCAAACTAACAGTCCATCATGGACTGAAGTATTTCCTGCCAATATACTTATACACGGATATATTAACAATAAAAACTTCCGCTTATAGGGATAGATTTTGGCCGAGCCTGTTTTTCGGCGCACTTACCCGAGTTGTGCCGCTTAAGTAGGTCCGGAGAGGCTCCGGAAAGAAATGTTGCAACTTTAGCCGCTGTCTGGCCTCTTCACTGCAGTCGCGCAGCATGGCCAGTCGACTCGGGGGGTGGAGCCTGCGTTTTGCGCTGGAAAATGTGCCGGGATGTCGGCACATGCACAGTGGACATTAGTAATGTCCGCGCATGCGCAGTAGTGCAGCGCGTTGGCAACCGGCCATTACAGATCGGGCACTGTTCTGAAAACAATAGCCAGCTCCTCCCATGAGGAAGGTTACTGAGGCACAGCACTGAACAGAGACAGATAAAGGCTTTTAATAAGGAGAGGTCGGATGAAATGAGTTTTGTCTTTACCCAGTCATTCTTCTGCTGCCAAATGACATCAAGGTAAAATAAGCTTTTTATATTCCATTTAACTTTGTTAATCCTCATCAGGCAGTTCTTTTTTCTGACACTACATGCCCAAAATGTAGAAGTTTTGTTCCCTTTCCCAGCACCAAGCAGTAAATAAGGTGGATTTTAATGATAACATTTTGAAGCTTGATACTGCTCCGATACCGGCCAGTTCAATCGCTTCACCCCTAGCTCAGGCCGAGTGGCCTCCCTGTTCGTTCTCTCACCCCTAGCTCAGGCCGAGTGTTGCTCCGTTGATGGCAGGCCCAGGATTAAATGGCAATTAGTCTATCTGGGATTGAACACTACTTTATTTCTGCTTGGTGGGGCCCACATGCAAGCCCGAATGGCGGCATATCTGGCAAAACTTTGGGAAGCCCAGGAATGTCCCCAAACTGAAGTTGGGTACTTGCACCCCCTTGTGTGTTGGAATTTATCATGGTTGCTTCCAGAGGATGGAAACTGGCAGAGATGGATTATGTCCCGACTTCTAGTCACTATGGCCCCAAGTTTCGGCCCGCGCCGAAAACGGCGCACCTCCGAGCTGGATGCCTGTTCTTCGCACCTAAAAGTGCGCCAGAAAAAAACTTCGATATTCTCCGGCTCCTCGGAGCTCGATCTCAGCTTGGCGTGGCGCACTCTTCACAGCGGGGGGGCGGAGCCAAACACTCGTGCCGATTCTGTAAGTAGTGGGGGGCGGGTCCAATTGAAATGAGCCAACATGGTGCCGGCAGCCCTGCGCGTGCGCGTTGGAGCGTGCGCGCACACGCAGTGTCAAACAAACATTGGCACTTGGCCATTTTTAAAAGGACTCGGCTGCCGGCCAGCCACTGACGCCGCTCCTATCCCATGGCCGAATGGCCTCAACCCCCTTGAAAAGCTGCGTGCCTCCGGTGTTGATCCTTTGGCTGCCGTCGAGCCACTGACGCCGCTCCTATCCCATGGCCGAATGGCCTCAACCCCCTTGAAAAGCTGCGTGCCTCCGGTGTTGATCCTTCGGCTGCCGGCCAGCCACTAAGAGAATGAAGGCCTGCCTGCAGCACAGCAGCTCAGCTCGAAGGCTTCTCGCTGCCGCTGTTGGGGCTGCCGTTGAGACACTGACGCCACACCCCTGCCTGTCTCCAACATGAAAGGCCTGCCTGAAGCACTTTCACACAGGTAGGAACATGGTTTATTTAATCTTTTCTTTGCTTATAAATTTTTATTCAGGTTGGATTTATTTGTATAATATTTGTATAAGTATAACTAAGGATTGATTGTAGAATTTAATGACTTCCCTTGCCCCCCCGCCTCCCCCCCACCTCGTTCCCTACGCCTAATTTGTAACCTACGCCTGATTTTCTAAAGTGTAGACGAGGTTTTTTCGAGCGTACAAAAATCTTCACTTACTCCATTCTAAGTTAGTTTGGAGTAAGTTTTCACTGCCGAAACTTTGAAAACAGACGTAAGTGGCCGGACACGCTCCCTTTTGAAAAAAAAATTTTGTTCCAAAGTGAAACTGTTCTAACTGACTAGAACTGGAGCAAACTAAATGCCGAGAATTCGCATTTCTAAGATACTCCATTCTACACCAGTTGTTCCAAAAAATCAGGAGCAACTGAGGCCGAAACTTGGGCCCATAGACACCATGTCTGACTACTCAGGAAGGAATGCAAGATCTAGGCTAAATTTTATCAATGGAATTTAATCTTTTTCTCGCACAATTAAACTTTTCCATTACATCAGTGACTACATTCCAAAAGTACTTCATTGGCTGTAAAGCACTTTTAGATGTTCAGTGGTGGTGAGAGGTGCTATATAAATTCAAGTCTTTCTTTCTTTAGTAATTGCTCTATCTTTGTCGTGTCTGATAACAGCATTCCATTTTCCAGTATATTGTCTTTGCAATATTATATGTTACCTATCACTTTTGTAACTGTAGACAAGTATGATGTTCAAGAACCTTTCTTCACCATGTGGTTGAATTGCAGTGTAGAAAAAAAGCATTAATAAAAAGGCATACCATAACGACAGAATCTCCAATGGATGCATCTTCGCTGATAACTGCATTGTATATCTCTCTGCTGAATTCTGGTGCGTTATCATTGACATCTGTTACATTGACATTTACAGTCGTAACTGTGCTTAGTGAAGGAGAACCTCCATCTCTGGCTTCAACTGTAAGGTAGTAATCCTTACACATCTCATAGTTAAGAGACTTGATTACAGAAATAATTCCTGTGTTTAAAGAAAAGTTTTTAAAAATTATGTAAAGTAAGTCTAAATCCTAAGGCAGAAAATATAAATTACAAACAGATCATATCATATTGTAATCAAGAGGACAACCATAATAATTATTACTGGGACAATTTAAGGTAAAATCAATGGAACTGAAAATCAGATGGGATATAAAAGTGGCTGCTGATTTATTATCGCTCATGTGGCACTACTGTCAAAGATCAATTTCACCATCAATGGGTCTACAATTCTGGCACGGATCCTCACTCAGCTAGAAAATGGGGAATATTGTGAATCAGGTGTACTGACCTCTGAAACTGATTCCCTGATTCACACTACCATCAAGCATAGCTCTGTGCTGAGAAGTTGCCCCACTGAATCTATTCTTCTGTTTGCACTGACAAGTGTTCAAAAGCTAATGGGCATACTTCAACTTAGGAGTAAATAGGAAATTCAGTCGAATTATTTCACACTGAGGCAACAGGCTTATAGAGCATTATAAATTGGCTCCAAACAAATCTAGGTATGTTTCTAGAGAAAGAGGAGAACTGAGCATTATATCGAGAATTCAAAGTTGTGGTTAATTAAAATTGTGGTTATTGGACCAAATGGTCTTTATAATTATTTCCTAAATTTGAGCTTATTCACATGAAGGTAGGAGTCCAAAATTCTTAGCAATAGTGTAACAAGCCACTATATAGTTAACAATTGCTTCCAGAGCTTCATGAAGACCAATATTAACATTGCAATTCAGTTCTAATATATGGTATAATTTAGCACATTGCAATAAATGTACAAGTCAATGAAACATCAGCATATTTTATGCAGGATGCCTACATTTTTCAAATGTTTGGGGAGTGAATTTCCCTCAGTTATTGAATATGCTTAATAGCTTATCAAAATTGGTTGCCACTAAATCAATAAACACTTGTTGATTTTTTTTGAATGAATAGCTGGATATATCATTTTACCTTTTTGAGGATGAATTTTGAATTTGCCATGTTCATTACCAGACCTAATATTATAAGCAATTTCAGCATTTGCACCAATGTCCTTGCTGGCAGCATATACAGCCAGAATCTCAGTTCCCAGGGCTACATCTTCAGCTACTGTGGCTAGATAGTCTCGCCTCTCAAAAACAGGTGGATTATCATTGATGTCCAACACGATGATGGTGATTGTGGCAAAAGTTGAGAGTTTCCACGACACTCCTTGATCTGTGGCTTTGACAGTGAGATTGTATAATGCCTGCTGCTCCCTATCCAGTGCCTTTTCCAGACTGATAATTCCAGAATACTTATCGATGGAGAAAAAACCATCAGCAGAGTCAACAAGAGTATATTCCACATTTCTGTTTGGGCCTGTGAACAACAAAAAAAATGACTTTTTACCTGTTATTGTAGTTGTATTTCAATGACTGAAATTACAAGGTTGAAAATGCATTTTACATCTCGTCAGTAAATATAAACATCTGTGGTTTACATTTTCACAATAATAAAACATACTATTCATAAAAAAAGACTGTATAATTTCTTTTTCATATTTATTACAATATGTTTGAAATGGTTATTTTGAAATATGAATTACATAAAATAATTTCTAGATTATGGAAAATCAGAATTATTTATCCAATTATGTGCCTTATTCAGCATCCGCAGCTCTTGTATTTCAAGTTATATAGTTAAAGAATAATATCTAGGAGACAACATCATAGAATGAATACATTGATACTGACAGGAGATTACAGAACTAAAAATGAGATAGCCAGTGTCAAACATTATTTCTCAAACTTAATATTTTTGCTTGGAAATTACATGCATGTGGAATAAAATACCGAACATCTGTGTGAAGTAAGTACAGTAATTTAGACTGCAGACTAATATGTTGTGTCATTATGGGTTATATCATCCTATCTCTGCTAATTTTAGCAAAAACATAGACCAGCATAAATAATAGTGCAATACTGTTAGAAGGTGACAACAGACGATTTCTCTGTTTAATGCTGTTCTGATGATTCCTTCTATTCAATAATGGGTTCAAGGAAACTGCCAAAAAAATTAAAAAGCAGTCATTTGCTTACTAAAGGTCAATCAACCAAAGATAGTGTCAATCAGCTGAATGAAGAGCAAGATTTTTAAGCATAAGCACAACAGTAATAAAAGTGAACAGTACAGAAAAAAATCTTGCATATTATTTAGATATAGTGGCAGAAGTAGAGAATAAGTCCTTCCAGACACACAATAGGAGTCAGCAAATTTTCCATGCCTGTCCATGCAGATCTATTGTCACAAACTTGGATGAGGAGTAACTGCAAGCCATGGAATACTAAGGAGATTAATGATGCATAGTGGGCACTTGTAGTAGAGAAGCACTACAAGACAAGGGGCCCGAAACTCAGTACCGCTGGAAAGCTGGTGCTCCCCTCACCTTTTTTGTGGCCATTAGAGCTGAACTTTTTGAGTGGCTGGGCCACCCCATATTCAGCTCCAAAAGTGTACAAATAGGTTCCAGGCCATGGTTTGCAGCAAGTCCCTGAAGTGGGAAGGAGGTTGGAAAGATGGCTGGTGTAAGAGGTGCAAGGAGAGCCAACAGGTTCACTGATATGGAGCTGGAGGCACTGATGGACGGTGTGGAGGACAGAAGAATACTGTTTCCTGACGTGGGGAGACCCGGCAGACAGGCAGAACATTATGCATGGAGGGAGATTGCAGGGGAGGTGTCAACACCTCCATATATGTGAGGACGTACCCTCCCAGGAGGGTGCTGGCCAGTTTGCACC